>NW_027362761.1:1164967952-1165335452 GCF_046119375.1 Phyllobates terribilis | reverse complement strand
GAATTAGCTGGGTAGAAGAGCAAAACGAGCAATTGTAAGTACACAAGTGCTATATAATATGATGACTGCAAGAGGAGGTGCTGCTCCTCCTCCCTGTAACACCCCCCCCCCTGAAGAAGTAGTGTTGAGCAGTGCAGCTTAGATGATATAAAACACTTACTAGAAAGATGCAGCACCTTGTGTTTTTCTGCAGCTGCTCCTTCCTGACCACCCCCCCTTTCATAGTCGTCTATAGGTAGCAAGTAACCTGATCCCTCAGTGAGCTCTTAACCTGCCTTTCCTGTCAATTTGATTTTTACCAGTGAGTTCATAGTGAGTGATCAGTGCAGGGGAAGAAGACAGTTAATCTTTTAGAAAACCCTGTGAAATAAATTGATTGTTTTCCTCATCTGCGATGTTATGTTTCTCACTAGTGATGTGGATTCTTTAACCAGTTCATGACTGGGCTACTCCCCCCTTCTCCTTCCTCACCAGGTTTTATCATATATACATTTTTAACGGCTCTTAAAAATGTTGACCTTTTAAAATATATATATTTTTTTACCAGGTGCGCTGGTGGACCAGTAATTTAGGCAGGAACGGCACGAATGGTTGTCACCAGGAAAAATGCTGTAGGAGGCTGAGGTGAAGATGTAGTTAAGGGTCTGAAACTGAAGCATGAACAATCCAAAAGGCGAGAGTAGCAAAAAGAAGGGACAGGGCTGAGGTCAGGGCCAAAGTCAAGTCTAAATGCAATGCAAATATAAGACCAATCAAATTGCCCACCAGGACCGATGTCAGCAGGAGGGAGAGGTGGTGGTTATTGCTTTAAGCAAATTTTTAGTTCCGAAAAATGGTAAACTTTTATAGTTTCTTTACTATAGCAGTAATTCTAAAATATTGCCCCCCCATGTACAAAAAATATCTGTATCGGTGCAGGATTGTCTGTCTAACTGGAACTGCTTTTTTTACAGTTCTAAAGTCCATTTTCAAATAGCCTTTTAAGAAAGAATCCCCCCCCTCATTTATCAGAGAGAAGAGAAGTTATAAAAAGCTTTGGAAGACCCTCCCCAAGTGACAATCCATTAATTTCAGTGAGAATAGTGTAATTCCTCATTTCTCCTGTGGGAGTGCTGTGTGGAAATGTAACACTTGCTGCTAGATTTCTCATCGATCACTAGTGATCACAGTACTTTAGAAAAATCCTAATGAAAAGAGACTGTCAAAAGGAGTTTATTTTTGGTCGACACCTTGTGACTAGGGATTATGTAATGGAACTAGTAGGGCTTTAAGGTCTTCTGTATCAGAGGTCATCGTCAAGGAGTCACTTATATATTTAAGAAAGTCCTAAACTGCAAAAGTGCGTACAATAAGGATAACGTTCCTCCTGTAAAGGCTTGGCACTATGTTATGCATTGTAGAGCCAAACTCACATCTACCTTTTTAAGGAAATTAAAAGCCATAAATTGTGTTTAGTGTTTGATATGCGCGGCTGTCAGTGAAAGCGGTAATGCCCCCTAAAACCTTGGGTTGCTTTTCACCTTTCATAAATTCCCGGGGAGATTCTATACAAAAAATAATTTTCAGCTCCGCAGCTCATTGTTATTCAGAGTTGATTGATCGTCGTCATTTACTCAGCGAGGAAGTTAAGTGCTCCTGTCATTTCCAGGAGTATAATTGGGACGTTTCACAGGTCAGCGATAGTGGCAGGGTTTCCCTTTTGATTAGTGTTAGACTGATAACAAAAATTACAGTTTCCCGTGATGGATGGGACCCATAGTGTCTAAATGCAGCGCTCATGCATCGTACCTAAACAAAATGAATTTGCATCTGATTATGTCTGCGGGTTATGGGAGAAGAGAGGACTAAGGGGAAAGTATGTTCTTGTTATCAGTACACAGATTCTCTCCAGCGTGAAGATTGGCCCCCACCCGTACATTAGACAGGACTCACGGAGGGGTATTGTAGCGGCAGACAGGAGATGGGAATATTTGGAGAGGCACAACGTTTTCCAGACTAATGGTAACCATACATATTGCAAAGCAACTGTCAAAAGTGACTAGTTTTTGCTCTTATTTTATTCCCGCTATTCCCCTGAGTATTCTGATTTTTGATTTTTAAAATCTGCCATATGGTTCCTGAGATATGGACCTTTCTATTTAGTGTCTTTAACAGTAGGATCCTCAGGGGCGTGTCTTTAGGCTCTATTTCATTATTACCACGTGAGCCACTCCCCCTTGCTAAAGACCATAAAAATTAGCACTTACAAAAAGGGTTATATCTTTTTTTTCAAATCTGCCATACAGTTCCTGAGATATGGACCATTTTATTAAGTGTTAATGTGTATGGTCTTTAGCGAGCAACCTAAAGACACGCCCCCGAGGATCCTAAAAATTATCACTAATTACAAAAGATCCATATCTCGGGAACCGTATGGAGGATTTAAAAAAATCAAAAAACGGAAAATTCAGAGGAGAAGCGGGAATAAAATAAGAGCAAATAAATGGACAATTTTGATCCTCCTCTTTGACCAGGCCCATAGCTTTCGGGAGGTGGATCGCAAGGACAACCGAAATCTCTGTTAAGAACACATTGTGTCAAAGGAAACCTTTTTAAACTTAATTTTTTTGATCAAAAAGTATTATGTCCACTGCTATATCATGGTGACTGTGCAGCACTGTATGATGACCGCTGCCACGTACCAGGCGTCCAACTAGACCCATGGGCTCTCGGTCACACTAGCACACTGAGACTTCATGCCAGCAAAAAATGGCTGCCATACAGCATCAACACCAAGGGTGGGGTCTCTGAGTGGCTCCCTCTGCAGGTACAATAGTGCAGTGCTGTATAGTGCAGGTCACAACCTTTTTATATGATCTATTAAGAACACACCCTCTCGTCCCAGCCAAGCATGCAAGTGTATGTGGGGGTCAGGAGGGATAGCTGTCGGCTGATGCTTATCTAATATGTATGGCCGTCTTAGGGCTTATGTCTGCATAATGTTGAATTTCCTTTTGACATATGGGACAGGAACGCCTCCTTGGGTTTATACTGAACTTATCCTTAGGGTCCCATTGATATGACTTTTCCAAAAGAAAAAAGTGTTTGGATGTAGAGAAGGTAGAAAAATACCCAAAAGACGTGTGTCACAATATTAGCGGGCCGTGAGATATTGAGGCTCCGTTCAATGTAACACCCAGGGTTCATTATAATAATTTTTCAATAGATGACGTACAGATAGGTAAGTCGGTGGGGGCAATGCTCTGTGACTTGTCCTTCATGTGAATGTACTAGAGCGAGTACACTTGTTGCTGTCATTTTGATGCAATCCCTGTTTTCTCTGTTGCAGATCTAGCAGAGCTCTGAATGCTGAGCTCTGTGTAACCCCGCCCACACCACTGATTGGCAGCTTTCTCTGTATGACCCCGCCCACATCACTGATTGGCAGCTTACTAAGTATTGACAGAAAGCAGCCAATCAGTGCTGGGGGCATGGTTGGACCAAGGAGGCACGAGACACCTAGTCGTCTACTGATAATCTCCTGTTGTTGAAACACTGATATTCTTGAATCCACAACACACAGCCCAGTAAGTGACATTGCTGGAATCTGGGTCTCCGTCCCTACATCATGCTGCTCTCAGATTACATAACCAAAACCTGCCGACAGATTCCCTTTTAAGGAATATTTTAAGGAGGTCAAGGTGATGACTTGTGTCCTAATCCCCCAGCTCTCATTCAGATGACTGTCTGAGGGATGTGCTGGAAAAACAAGTCCGATCCATGAAGGCCGCACATCACAATTTACCGAATTTAACAGCTCTGCTCTAATGTCTTGGTGCCGATATCACAGGACACCTTCAAAGATCTTCATTCCAGGCCTCCAAGGGTCAGAGTTATTTCGGAGCACAAGTTAACTGCAGAATAATTTACAATAATTACATAATAAATGAATTACACTGTCCATGGATGGGTGGGAATCTTTGGGTCTTGGGCTATTTTATGTGTGTACGGTGAAGTGAGCCTGGCGGGTGGATGGGTACTGGATGCTTCCTCCATATTGGGTCCATATTGGATTTGTTTTATGTCAGAAAATATTCTTAGTTATGATCCAAAATCTTTTTTTTTTCTCTAATCCTGGCCTTCTGAATACAGGGCTATTACTTCCATTTCAGTTTTTTTTTTCTTTTTCGTGTAATAGATTCAGATATTTTAAATATCCATTGACTTCTGTAGGAAATTCATGGCTGTAACCGGACATCTGATAAAAACATAGCATGCATTATTTATATCTATCTTTGCAGGTGTCCATGCAGAAAAATTACCATAGCCATAGAGCAACTTATTATTAGGATCAGTGCATACAGAATTCAACTAGAATACCGCAGAGAGAAAAGAGGATACTGGAACTTTTCCTCATGTTATCATCCCTCTTACCAATAATAGCATGTAACTGTCTTCTCTTCTTGTACATTCTCCACTAACCTTTTTTACCTATCAGCCTAATATTATGAACTTTCCCCTTGTCACCTCGGTTATACAGGATCTTTTCTTCATGTTATCATCCTTCATACCGATCACAGCATGTTATTGTCTTCACTTCTCCTAGTACAACCTCCACTGACCCAGAACAATGAAGGAACTTTTTTCATGTTATCACTCTTTTTACCTAGCATAGCTTGTTACTGTGATCTCTCCCCTGTATAGCTTATTCTCACCTCAGCAGGGGGGTTACAGAATCCTTTCCTCATGTCTTCCCTCTTGCCAATCATAGCATATTACTGTCTTCTCTTTGTACAACCTCCACTGACCCAGAGGAATGAAGGAACTTTTTTCATGTTATCACCTTTTTTACCTGTTATCGTGATCTCTCCTCTATATAGCTTTGTGTCACCTTGTTGGTGGTGAGGTATGGGAGCCTTTCTTCGTATTCTCATCCCTCTTACCAATCATAGCATATTACTGTCTTGTGTTCTCTTTGTACAACCTTTACTAACCCCAGAGAGATGAAGGAACTTTTTTTCATGTTATCACCCTTTTGACTTAGCATAGCCTGTTACTGTGATCTCTCCTCTGTATAGCTTCTCGTTACCTCGGGGAGGGGGGGGGGTGTACAGGTTCCTTTTTTTTTTCCAAGTTATCCATCTTAGCAATCATAGCCTTTTACTGTCTTTTCTTCCCCTTGCACTACATTTACTGAGAGAATTTTTTTCTCATGTTACCACCTCTTACCAATCACAGCCTGTTACATTCTTCTCTTTCCCCGGTACATCCATCAATGACCCCAGGGGGTGGGGTTGGGAAATTGGGAACCTTTCCTTATGTTATCATTCCTTCTATAGAATTAGCAAAGGATACAGGTTCTCTGATTGTCAGGGGTGGAGGTCTTCTTATTTCTAGTAGTGAGAAGATGAGCAATTGTGCATCTAATTAGATAAGTTATGGGAATATTTTGGCTGCCTACAGTCACCACTAGGGGAAACTTACTGAAAACTAAATGTATACTGACCCTGTTGTACTCCATAATGAGTTTGTTTTCAGTAATTATGGTGAAGACAATAATAATCCAACTTTTTCAATTTTGCTAACTTGCTTGCCTCTGATGGTACTCCTGGTGGGGTCCGATTTGGGCTCTTCCTTTACTTGGTTTGTCATGAATAAAAAAAAAAAAAAAAAGCAAAAATAGCTTTATCGCCCTTCATTTTTCAATATACCATCAGGTGGCAGACAGTGATGAAGAGGACGACGAGTTTGAAGAAGTCCCGGAGAAAGAAGGTTACGAGCCTCGCATTCCGGACCACCTTCGCTCCGAGTACGGTGAGTTTGTCCAGCTGTGAAAATCTCCACGCCGGCATGTAACTGCAGCAGTAAACTAAATAAACAGCCATTATGAAGTAATAAAGAGATCATTGTTGTGGGTAATCTCTCCGACTGCCGGCCGAGGAAGTCATTACAGAGATAGGGAAGCCACGATTGGCTGCAGACAAACAAATACCTTGTAGGGGAAGTATCTTCGGAGACTGCGGGTTTATTTCATTCCGTCATGTAGCCTTGTAGTTTAAAGCCCGCCGCTGCTACGCGGACTACAAAGGAATATTTATAAAAGGATATTTATTTGCCGTGGAAGAAAAATATCCAGCCTCACACGCCGCTCTTGTAAACTGCTTCCCGGGAAGCTCTCGAATTACAGTAAATCTGTTTAATTAAATCCCATTACGCTGAGCCATCTGACACCTCCGCGCACTATACAATTACACTCTATAGGAGGTTTGTATAAAAGAGCGCCGGCCCCAGACCTCGCCTGTGTAAAGACACACACATTCGCCATATTTTGCAAGGCCCCCCACTGACGTACCTGTAATAAGATTTGCTAAATATTTTGAGCCTAGAGAGGTCGGTAAACTCTGCACAAAATAGAGCCGGCACTGGGATCTTAATGCCCTGCTTGGGAAATCGAGGGCCGAAAAGGCGGAAGATTATGTGTTTTTTTTTTTTTTTTTTTTTTCCCCGCCCTTTCCGCTTTCTATTTTGTGATTTTTAGGTAGTCGTCTATGTAATTAGATAGACTACAGCTTTCAATAAAGTAGCCAGGCGCCAAATTCTATTACATAATTTCTAAAAGGGATTGTCCACACCTAAAATCTCTTTTCTTTACCTTTTTGAACGTCGTGAAAAATAAAATAAAAATGTAAATAATCAATGTTACGTCCCTTACTGATCCCCTGATCTTCCTCTGGTCACCCCGCCTGTATAGGTACTGTACTTTCTCTTCCTGCTGGGATTGACATGTGGCTGGAGGTCTCGCAGGTCCACCCATTCTGAAAAACATTCTCCGTGGTGGACCACCCCTTTTAATTTACCTTTATAGTGCTTTTTAGAATTCTTTGTGCCTCTTCAGCTACCAGAAATACGGACCTGTATCTGTAATATGCTGCCTTTACATATTTAGTTGATTTGATTCATTTAAGTGAGCTTTCTCTAAATCCACACAATGGACTTGGGGGGTCAAGTGTCGCCCAATTGAATGGAGCGGTAAATTAATAATCTTGTAAAAAATTAAAATAAATTTTAATCATGTAACACAACAACCTGATTTTAAACAAAAGGTCGTTTCCGGACTATGCATTGATTGTCTTGGTTAAGGAAAATACATGACCGGTTTCACACCCCCTTCTACCCCAAGACAGTGCCATTGTGTGTAGTGTGCAACATCAGCCCTTTAATTTGTTCCTTTTGTTAGAATTCCCAATGAATGTAATTATTGGGAGGAAAGTGTATGAATGCGATGGATAAAGCATGTACTGTATATGTATATATTGTAGCAAAACCAGGTAGCATTGGGTTAAATACTAGCCCTGCAGGTCTTAATTAGATGCACGTGGCTAGCTTTGACTAAGAACCATGAGATGGGTTCTCTTTGTGTCAGTCTGCTGGATGTTGAGCAGAGTCAAGTGTGCTAAAGCTGGTGAGTGACCAGCCAAAATGTGAGCTAAAGCTGGGAGAGAGACAAACCCGGGTCTCTCTCTGAATGGAGATTGCACGGGTCAGCTAGGAAAGCTGAGCAGTTACCTTTGTCTCCACTTGCTGAGTGGGAGGGCGTTTCCTTGTGTGTCTTCTCAGCCAATCAGCTGTCTCTTGCCAGCTCTTCCCTTTCCTCTCTCATGCACTAAAGGAACATCTGCAGCTGCATCTCCCTTCCACCCCAACGTTACACAAAATATTTTTTTTCTCTCCTCCTCTTGAAGATCCATAACTTTTTTTTGTTGTTGTTACGTTGACATCGCCTTTTGAGGGACGATTTTTTGTTGTTGTAGTTTTGAATGACACAATTCATTTTACCACATAAAGCACTGAAAACCATGAAGAAAAATCCAAGTGGAGTGAAATGGTGGAAAAACATTTGTGTTTTTTTTTGTTTTTTTTTGTAGTGTTCACTGTTGGAAAAATGACCTGTTAATATTTTGAAGGTCAGTATGATACCAGATTTGTGTGTGTAATAAATATATAAAAAAAAAAAAGTGTCTGATCGGACAATTATGGACACGACAATACTAAATATGGTTATTTTTTAGATAAAGATGGAAAAGAGTTTATTAAAATTTTTATTAATATTTTTTTGCGCTTTAGCAACTCCTCAATTATTTACTTTATTTTTTTTTAATCCCTTTAAAAAAAAAAAAAAAAAAAAAAATGACAAGAAAAGACAAAGGAAATGTTGCATGTTCTGCCATTTCCTTATTTTTTAAAGCTATGGTTTTACTTAAAAAGAATCTCGAGTGAAGCCACAAAATAAATGTATTTCACGTGCTCACCTTCTGTTTCTTGCAAGGTCAAAAGCCTCTCCAAGTACTTGACATTGCTGATCTTTTACCTGCGGCCCAGAGATAATATCTGATGAGTGGATTAAATTGATCCTGTGATATCGGACAGTCAGGAAGGGTTTTGGATCTTTGTGCACCGCAATATTAAAGTGTGAGAATATTTTTCTCCATGTTCTTGCGTTTTGAGCTACAGCTGCACGCGGAAGCATGTTGGATGTAAGGGATCAACGCTAGTAAATCCAGATCTAATCATGAAGAAGAAAGCATCTTGTATATATTTATCCGTGCAGAGCGTCAGCCGTTTAATATAAGGCAGTTGTATTATTAGCATACAGTGCTGGCCAAAAGTATTGGCACCCCTGCAATTCTGTCAGATAATACTCAGTTTCTTCCTGAAAATGATTGCAATCACAAATTCTTTGATATTATTCTCTTCATTTAATTTGCTTGCAAGGAAAAAACAAAAAAGAGAATGAAGCAAAAATCAAATCATTGATCATTTCACACAAAACTCCAAAAATGGGCCAGACAAAAGTATTGGCACCCTCAGCCTAATACTTGGTTGCACAACCTTTAGCCAAAATAACTGCGAACAACCGCTTCCAGTAACCATCAATGAGTTTCTTACAATGCTCTGCTGGAATTGTAGACCATTCTTCTTTGGCAAACTGCTCCAGGTCCCTGATATTTGAAGGGTGCCTTCTCCAAACTGCAATTTTGAGATCTCTCCACAGGTGTTCTATGGGATTCAGGTCTGGACTCATTGCTGGCCGCCTTAGAAGTCTCCAGTGCTTTCTCTCAAACCATTTTATAGTGCTTTTGGAAGTGTGTTTTGAGTCATTGTCCTGCTGGAAGACCCATGACCTCTGAGGGAGACCCAGCTTTCTCACACTGGGCCCTACATTATGCTGCAAAATTTGTTGGTAGTCTTCAGACTTCATAATGCCATGCACACAGTCAAGCAGTCCAGTGCTAGAGGCAGCAAAGCAACCCCAAAACATCAGGGAACCTCCGCCATGTTTGACTGTAGGGACTATGTTCTTTTCTTTGAATGCCTCTTTTTTTTTTTTTTCCTGTACTCTCTATGTTGATGCTTTTTCCCAAAAAGCTCTACTTTTGTCTCATCTGACCAGAGAACATTCTTCCAAAACGTTTTAGGCTTTCTCAGGTAAGTTTTGGCAAACTCCAGCCTGGCTTTTTTTATGTCTCGGGGTAAGAAGTGGGGTCTTCCTGGGTATCCTACCATACAGTCCCTTTTCATTCAGACGCCAACAGATAGTACGGGTTGACACTGTCGTACCCTCGGACTGCAGGGCAGCTTGAACTTGTTTGGATGTTAGTCGAGGTTCTTTATCCACCATCCGCACAATCTTGCGTTGAAATCTCTCGTCAATTTTTCTTTTCCGTCCACATCTAGGGAGGTTAGCCACAGTGCCATGGGCTTTAAACTTCTTGATGACACTGCGCACGGAAGACACAGGAACATTCAGGTCTTTGGAGATGGACTTGTAGCCTTGAGATTGCTCATGCTTCCTCACAATTTGGTTTCTCAAGTCCTCAGACAGTTCTTTAGTCTTCTTTCTTTTCTCCATGCTCAATGTGGTACACACAAGGACACAGGACAGAGGTTGAGTCAACTTTAATCCATGTTAACTGGCTGCAAGTGTGATTTAGTTATTGCCAACACCTGTTAGGTGCCACAGGTAAGTTACAGGTGCTGTTAATTACACGAATTAGAGAAGCATCACATGATTTTTCAAACAGTGCCAATACTTTTGTCCACCCCCTTTTTTAGGTTTGGTGTGGAATTATATCCAATTTGGCTTTAGGACACTTCTTTTTGTGTTTTTTCATTGAAGACAAATTAAATGAAGATAATAATACCAAAGAATTTGTGATTGCAATCATTTTCAGGAAGAAACTGAGTATTATCTGACAGAATTGCAGGGGTGCCAATACTGTTGGCCAGCACTGTATCTCCAATATTTAGCTATATATGCAAATTTTGGTTTTTACAAATTTCCTGCTTTTGTGTCTATAGTGGCAATTTGTATTACATCTAGATTATGAAGAGCAATCCGATGAATTGAAAAGTCATTCAAACCTAATCGCAAAAACCCCACTTCCACTGAATTTCAGCTCTGCCACAATGCTTACATTTCAGTGATCTTATTGTTTGCTCCAGAGAAAGTGTTAACGAGGACAAGGCAGCTCACTGAGTTATAAGAACAGACTGCTTCGAAAGGGGGCTGGTGCTTGAAATAATTGTCTTTTTCTGTTAATTATGGTTACCTCCAAGCAAACATGTGCTGTCATCATGGCTTCGCATGTAAAAAGCTTTATAGGAAAGGACATTGCTGCTTGTAAGATTGCTCCTATTTCAATCATTTATCAGATTATTAATAAGGTTCCATTGCTGAGAAAAAGGCTTCAGGGTGCCCAAGAAAGTCCATCAACTGCCAGGATGATCTCCTAAAGAGGATTCAACTACAGGATCTGCTTAATACCAATGCAGAGCTTGCTCACAAATGGCAGCAGGCAGGTGTCAGTGAGGCAAAGGCTGTTTGAGTCTGGCTTGGTGTCAAGGAAGGCAGCAAAGAAGCCACTTCTCTCCAAGAATAACATCAAGGACAGACTGACATTGTGCAGGAAGTACATGGATTGGACTGCAGAGGATGGGGGTAAAGTTCTTTTCTCTGATGAAGCCCCCTTGACACTATTTAGGACATCTGGAAGAATGGTTGTCCAGAGAAGAGAAGCTGAGCACTACCATGAGTCTTGTCTGCCAACAGTAAAGTCTGCTGAGATTATTAATCTGTGGGGGCTCTTCATCCATGGAGGGGGCTCACTCACAATTTTGCTGAAGATCACAGCTATGACTAAAAAATGGGATCAAAACCTCCTCCTAGAGCAACTTCTCCCAACCATCCAGGAGTAATGTGGTGATGACCAATGCTTTCTCATGCATGATGGAGACCGTGTCACAAGGCAAAAGTGATAACCAAGTGGCTCGTTGAACAAATCATTGACATTGTGAGTCCATGGCCAGGAATAAGTCTTGGAAAAATTAGGGCCATCACTATGAATATTGAGTCTTTCCATGAACTTGATATATTTCTCAATAAAAGTTTATGAAATGCAGATAAATTTAGTTTAGTAACTATAGAAACAGCCGACTAAAAGATTGAAAAACACTGAAGCGGCAAACCATTTGGAAACCAAAATTTGTTTCCGTCTCAAAACTTTGAGTTACGACTGTAGGATAAATCGGGAGGAACGCTAATGGCATGCGCTGGAAATAGTCTTAATGGCTCCTCTATGCTTTTATTATGGCAATGCTGAGGGCTCGTTAGTGTGTCAGCTGCTGCAGAGTTTGCAGATGGTCTTCTCTCCATGGACACTTGGTCAATAGCTGTATGGGATGGAATTGACCATTCTTAAAGGGGTCATTATAAACCATCATCACCCATCCATAAGTGATGCGATCGCTGGGACCCCCACGAATGAGAAGAATTGGGGAGTCCCGCGTCCACATGTAAATGTAACGGAAGAGCGCATGCGTGACCGCCTCTCCGTTATTTCCTATGGGAAATGCACACGTCCTTGGGTGATATATGTATATAGTCATTATTGGATCCTTAGTCTAATGGCGTCATACAGGCAAAGGTATTCTGCTGCAAGAAAGGGCGCTGAATACAAGGAATGGGATCGGACCGTGCAGGCTTTTTTTTCTGTCTGCATTGTTCTCTATATGTCTCCATCTGTGAGACACAAGCTCTATATGGTGGCATCCAACTCTTGTGGTCTTCTGTATATGCCGGCCTTTGTCCATCACAGGCTTCCATATTTAATGTCATCCATTGCCCGTTCTCTCAAGTGTACAGTGGCATCCATCGCCCATTCTCTCCCATATGCATATGTCTCCAGAGAGGGAGAGGACGTGGAACTCTTGTGCCACCTCTTGGAAGTTGCAATCCTAAAAGTCAATATCAACTGTTTAACGAGCCTTAGGATAAAAGCCAAACCAGAATCTCAATTTGCAGACAGTGTTTCAGGATATTGCCCTTCATCAGTGCAAAGCATGAAATCTGATTTGGCTAGGTGAGAGGCTTAAGAGTGAGATCTAAGGGGTAACGTTTCTACTTGCGGAGAGTGACAAGCCAGGCCTGGCATGTCAGAGTGAGGAGACTTCTATGCCATGCATGCTCCTCCTGGGAAATTAAATACGCGTATTTAATTCCCAGAGGAGCATGTATGGCGTGTAAGTCTCTTCATACTGATATGCCGGGCCTAGCTTGTCACTCTCCGCAAAGAGAAACGTTACCCCCCTTCCATATACAGTGGCATCTTTGCCCCATTATGTACCATATATAGTGGCATCCGTCAACCATTATATCCGATATGCAGTGGCATCTGTCCCCCATTGTCTCTCATATACAGTGGCATGCTTCCCCTATATACAATGCCATCTGTCACCTGTTATGCCCCATAAACAATGGCTTCCATTAGTGGTATCTGTCCCCCATTGTCTCCATATAAAGTGCCATCCATCCCCCGTTATCCCCCATATACAGTGGCATTCGTCCCCCATTATCCCCTACATAAAGTGGCGTCCTTCCCCATATACAGTGGTATCTGTCCCCCATTGTCTCCCATATACAGTGGCATCCATCCCCAATACACAGTGGTATCTGTCCCCATTGTCTCCCATATACTTTTGGTATCTGTACCCCATACACTGTGGTATCTGTCCTCCATTGTCTCCAATATACAGTGGCATCCATTCCCCATACACAGTGCCATCCATCACCCATTATCCCCTACATACAGTGGCATCCTTCCCTTATCCCCCATATACAGTGGCATCCATCAGGGCTGTGGAGTCAGTAAGCCAAGCCTCCGACTCCTCAATTTCCCTGACTTACGACTCCAGCTCCACAGCCCGGCCTCACTACTGAGCGTGTACATAAAGTGCAGCACAGATTCATCTCAACTAAAAGCCGAGATCCATAGATCAGGAACAGGACAGACATTTATAGGATGTTTCATAACTTTCCAAAATTCTTATGAAAACATTTACAGCACATCCTGCATTGTATTAATGATCCCAATTTATTATATATTTTAGGAGTTGATCCATTTTATACTCACTCTAACTCCACCAAAATGGACACCGACTCCACAGGCCTGGCATCCTTTCCCCCATATACAGTGGCATCCATCACCCATTATTCCCCATATACAGTGGCATCCATCACCCATTATTCCCCATATACAGTGGCATCCATCACCCATTATTCCCCATATACAGTGGCATCCATCACCCATTATTCCCCATATACAGTGGCATCCATCACCCATTATTCTCCATATACAGTGGCATCCATCACCCATTATTTCCCATATACAGTGGCATCCATCACCCATTATTTCCCATATACAGTGGCATCCATCACCCATTATTCCCCATATACAGTGGCATCCATCACCCATTATTCTCCATATACAGTGGCATCCATCACCCATTATTCCCCATATACAGTGGCATCCATCACCCATTATTCCCCATATACAGTGGCATCCATCACCCATATACAGTGGCATCCATCACCCATTATTCCCCATATACAGTGGCATCCATCACCCATTATTCCCCATATACAGTGGCATCCATCACCCATTATTTCCCATATACAGTGGCATCCTTCCCCCATATACAGTGGCATCCATCACCCATTATTCCCCATGTACAGTGGCATCCATCACCCATTATTTCCCATATACAGTGGCATCCTTCCCCCATATACAGTGGCATCCATCACCCATTATTTCCCATATACAGTGGCATCCATTATTCCCCATATACAGTGGCATCCATCACCCATTATTCCCCATGTACAGTGGCATCCATCACCCATTATTTCCCATATACAGTGGCATCCTTCCCCCATATACAGTGGCATCCATCACCCATTATTCCCCATATACAGTGGCATCCATCACCCATTGTTCCCCATTTACAGTGGCATCCGTCACCCATTGTTCCCCCCATATACAGTGGCATCCGTCACCCATTGTTCCCCCCATATACAGTGGCATCCGTCACCCATTGTTCCCCCCCATATACAGTGGCATCCGTCACCCATTGTCCCCCCCATATACAGTGGCATCCGTCACCCATTGTTCCCCCCCATATACAGTGGCATCCGTCACCCATTGTTCCCCCCATATACAGTGGCATCCGTCACCCATTGTTCCCCCCATATACAGTGGCATCCGTCACCCATTGTTCCCCCCCATATACAGTGGCATCCGTCACCCATTGTCCCTCCCATATACAGTGGCATCCGTCACCCATTGTTCCCCCCCATATACAGTGGCATCCGTCACCCATTGTTCCCCCCCATATACAGTGGCATCCGTCACCCATTGTTCCCCCCCATATACAGTGGCATCCGTCACCCATTGTTCCCCCCCATATACAGTGGCATCCGTCACCCATTGTTCCCCCCCATATACAGTGGCATCCGTCACCCATTGTTCCCCCCCATATACAGTGGCATCCGTCACCCGTAGGGCTCCTATTTTAAACCAAAACCACAGCTCATGCGGTGCAGTATCTTCTTATTTTGGGGGGTATCCGGGAAGCCTCTGGAATAGTGTACCCGACTGCTGCTGTGTAGCGTTGAGAATAGTTAGACCGATATAGAGGCCGGGAGGAGTCTTCTCTGGGGTCCGCCTGGTACCTAGGACCCTGTGGTTACATGTGACCTCTGCACTTGGAGCGTTCTCGGACCACGTACTGACCGGAGTGTGGTTGCACCAATAATCCAGCCATAAACGCATGTACAAATTGCATCCAGGTTACTGTCCTCACATCTGATCGGAGGGTCTTTCTATCAATGAATCTACGCACCAGCCAACCATTGAATTCTGCCTTTCATTCAGTCACATTGTGTTGTAATTGAGAGCAAAAAGTGAAAACATTTTAAATTCCAAAGAAAAGAAGAATAATTTACCGCCACACAAACTATAGTATAATGTGTTGCCCACTTTGTGATGGCTGCAGACTCCCAGCTCCGCACCTATGAGATGTCAGAAGGTCGTTGGTGACCATGGTTGGATTGGCCATGCACTCGGGCCGCCTGCACGGCTGCAGCTCCATCCCCCTTCCTCCTTGCACAGTTTTGTTTCATACTCATGCGGCCACTGGCGGTTACAGGCAGACGGAGCTTCGGCCGCACAACGAGGCGCACTTTGTGGTGTCACCCTTGAAGCAAAATTCAATTTACAACCAACTCGTAAATCAGTAAGTAGTTAATAAGATATGCCTGTGTGTGATCTATCCATTAACACAGAGGAGCCACCAAATAAATAATATATCCTATAGTTCCAGCCTTTCTGTCATCAGAAAATGACCTATTGGTTAAATCTGTTTTTTATTTTAAAATTATCAAAAATGTGAAAAATATAAATATAATTTATTTTCATATTACTATGTTTTTATAAAAAGACAACCAGAAATCTTTAATTTTTCCCACTGTTAGGCCTAATGTTGATTGTGAGCCCTCGCAGACAGGGTCCTCTCTCCTCCTGTACCAGTCGCAGAGTAACATACCTGGCAGCGTGCTGGCATGGCTTACCACCTCCCACCATGCAAGACCGCCATCTTGCCTATTAATCCAGGCTGCACACTTTGCTCCAGTACCTGCTGTCTCGTGTCTGATTGCTTAGGGCGGCGGCGCGGTTACTGCCTGATTCTTATAGTTACTGTGTGCGCACTCCTAATGCCTCCCCAGCCTATTGCTGTGAGTCACTGGATACTTAAACCCCCTGCACCCAGTAGGGGGTGCCTGAGCAACACTTTTTTCTTCAGTGTGTTCCTTGCAACTGAGTTGCCAGGTCCTGTCCTGTATCTTGTCTGTTCCGCCCCTGGGTGCTGTATACCCAGGCCTGTTACCTGTATTTGTGACTTCTAGTCTGTTTCCGCCACCCTGGGGGCTGAGTTCCCAGGCTCGTTCCTGTATCTTGTTCCTGTCTGAACTGTGTCCTAGCCCGTTACCTGTTTGTCTCTGTCCGAACCTTCCCTTTTCCTGCAGTGTCTGAACCTGCACCTAACTCCAACTCGTTGTCTCTGAACTTCTGTTTGTGAGTTTTGTGTACACTCGCTACATCATTGTAAGTACCTTGTGTGTATCTTTTTCTGCTTGTCCACCGCACCTGCTATTTCGCTCCTCTCTGCTTGTCCACCGCACCTGCGGTTTCGCTCTGCTGTGCTCTGCTTGTTCACCGCACCTGCGGTTTCGCTCTGCTCTGTTTGTTGACCGCACCTGCAGTTTCGCTCAGCTCTGCTTGTTCACCGCACCTGCAGTTTCGCTCAGCTCTGCTTGTTCACCGCACTTGCGGTTTCGCTCTGCTCTGCTTGTTCACCGCACCTGCGGTTTCGCTCTGCTCTGCTTGTTCACCGCACCTGCGGTTTCGCTCCGCTCTGCTTGTTCACTGCATCTGCGGTTTCGCTCTGCTTGTTCACCGCACCTGCAGTTTCGCTCTGCTCTGCTTGTTCACCGCACCAGCGGTTTCGCTCTGCTCTACTTGTTCACTGCATCTGCGGTTTCGCTCTGCTTGTTCACTGCACCTGCGGTTTCGCTCTGCTTGTTCACCGCACCTGCGGTTTCGCTCTGCTCTGCTTGTTCACCGCACCAGCGGTTTCGCTCTGCTCTACTTGTTCACTGCATCTGCGGTTTCGCTCTGCTTGTTCACCGCACCTGCGGTTTCGCTCCGCTCTGCTTGTTCACTGCATCTGCGGTTTCGCTCTGCTTGTTCACTGCACCTGCGGTTTCGCTCTGCTTGTTCACCGCACCTGCAGTTTCGCTCTGCTCTGCTTGTTCACCGCACCAGCGGTTTCGCTCTGCTCTGCTTGTTCACTGCATCTGCGGTTTCGCTCTGCTTGTTCACTGCACCTGCGGTTTCGCTCTGCTTGTTCACTGCACCTGCGGTTTCGCTCTGCTTGTTCACTGCACCTGCGGTTTCGCTCTGCTTGTTCACCGCACCAGCGGTTTCGCTCTGCTCTGCTTGTTCACCGCACCAGCGGTTTCGCTCTGCTCTGCTTGTTCACCGCACCTGCGGGTTTTGCTCTGCTCTGCTCGTCTACCGCACCTGCGGGTTTTGCTCTGCTCTGCTCGTCTACCGCACCTGCAGGTTTTGCTCTGCTCTGCTCGTCTACCGCACCTGCGGGTTTTGCTCTGCTCTGCTCGTCTACCGCACCTGCGGGTTTTGCTCTGCTCGTCTACCGCACCTGCGGGTTTTGTTCTGCTTTGCTCGTCTACCGCACCTGCGGGTTTTGTTCTGCTCTGCTCGTCTACCGCACCTGCGGGTTTTGCTCTGCTTTGCTCGTCTACCGCACCTGCGGGTTTTGCTCTGCTTTGCTCGTCTACCGCACCTGCGCGTTTTGCTCTGCTTTGCTCGTCTACCGCACCTGCGGGTTTTGCCCTGCTTTGCTCGTCTACCGCACCTGCGGGTTTTGCTCTGCTCTGCTCGTCTACCGCACCTGCGGGTTTTGCTCTGCTCTGCTCGTCTACCGCACCTGCGGGTTTTGCTCTGCTCTGCTCGTCTACCGCACCTGCAGGTTTTGCTCTGCTCTGCTCGTCTACCGCACCTGCGGGTTTTGCTCTGCTCTGCTCGTCTACCGCACCTGCGGGTTTTGCTCTGCTCTGCTCGTCTACCGCACCTGCGGGTTTTGCTCTGCTCTGCTCGTCTACCGCACCTGCGGGTTTTGCTCTGCTCTTCTACCGCACCTGCGGGTTTTGTTCTGCTTTGCTCGTCTACCGCACCTGCGGGTTTTGTTCTGCTCTGCTCGTCTACCACACCTGCGGGTTTTGCTCTGCTTTGCTCGTCTACCGCACCTGCGGGTTTTGCTCTGCTTTGCTCGTCTACCGCACCTGCGCGTTTTGCTCTGCTTTGCTCGTCTACCGCACCTGCGGGTTTTGCTCTGCTCTGCTCGTCTACCGCACCTGCGGGTTTTGCTCTGCTCTGCTCGTCTACCGCACCTGCGGGTTTTGCTCTGCTCTGCTCGTCTACCGCACCTGCGGGTTTTGCTCTGCTCTGCTCGTCTACCGCACCTGCGGGTTTTGCTCTGCTCTGCTAGTCTACCGCACCTGCGGGTTTTGCTCTGCTCTGCTAGTCTACCGCACCTGCGGGTTTTGCTCTGCTCTGCTAGTCTACCGCACCTGCGGGTTTTGCTCTGCTCTGCTAGTCTACCGCACCTGCGGGTTTTGCTCCTGTATCCCAGTCTGTACTGGTCCCTATCTTGCCTGCGTTCCTACCTGCCAGTGCCCACTTGTCTGCATGCCAGCTGTGCCTGCCAGTACCCACCTGTCTATATGCCAGTCTAACCTGCCTGTTCCTGCATTCCCCGGTGTGGGTCAACAGCTTTGACCGGGGTCTGACCTGGAGTAGCACCTGGTCTCTCTGCTCGGTTCCTCCCTGGTTCACGGAGTCAACTGAGCCGCCGTGTGACCTTGGTCGGACCGGGTTGATACTTGGTTACGCCCCTCCAGGCACTCCTCGGTTCATGGTCCAGTGGGATCACTAGCCACGCTCACCCCATTCAGTCCGGACGCGTGCTTAACACGCAGTCACGTATTTGTTCAAGATTATTGTAATTGTTCTTGTATGTATACCCCTTTTTCACTTGTAAAGTGCCATAGAATAAATGGCGCTATAATAATAAATAATAAAAATGTTAGCCTTCTACTTCCTACTCTTTACAGATGACTTTTCATCCATAATCTCTGTTGATGTCACTGCTCACCTTCTCCCCCTCCAATATGACTGATAACACCTCTATATACAGTAGATAACACAGGATCCACCATTCACAATAGGTGATGTCACAGCTCACCTCCTCCTCCTCCTGTACAATGACTGATAACACCTCTATATACAGTAGATAACACAGGATCCACCATTCACAATAGGTGATGTCACAGCTCACCTCCTCCTCCTCCTGTACAATGACTGATAACACCTCTATATACAGTAGATAACACAGGATCCACCATTCACAATAGGTGATGTCACAGCTCACCTCCTCCCCCTCCATTCACAATGATCTTTGCCCAGATTAGAACATTCTTAGATATTTTTTCTATACAAGGTATGAGTCATTCTGTTGCCGCTGTAGTCCATGTGGCGAACAAATGGAACGGAGAGTACGAGTCTAGTATTGGACCAATTGAAATGTGAAATTTACTAGATTTATTTTTTTTGTTTTTTGTAAAAATATAGTCATGTGAAAAATTTTAACCAAAAAGACATTCAACTTTAATGAAAGAATAGGTCTTTTTCTAATGACACATTTCCTTTAATGTTGAATCACATGACTTTGCTGGGGGAAAAACCAACAAAGTATAAGAGTTGTAGTATAAATGTGTAGAGGAAGTAGGACACGACGGCTGTGGGAGTGGAGTGGAGCGTCCCATCCATCAGGCTGCCTCTTTCATGAGCTGCTTTTATGCCTTTTGATACAATGAGGGGAGCGGGGAAGTGATTATTTCCTCTTTTGTAATTAAACGAGAATAAAACATGATTAAAACACAGAAGTAATTGCATTTTGTAGACACTGGTTTTCCCGGGCACTGATTAAAAATGTTCTTTACACCGTCTGGATCCTAATAGACTCATAAATTCATCACTAGGAACAGACTGTGCAACAGCCGACCAGGGAAGAAGCGTCTCCTTGTAGGTAAGTAGTAGGATAGTCTGGCGGATTGCAGCGGGATCTGTCCACAATCAAAGGGTAAAACCTAAGTGGAGTCCAAGGTGATGTCTCTCCTCCTACTACAATGGTGGAAGATCGCTAGGGATCCGCCCTGGAGGATCACAATGAGCCATAAGGCGGTCAGGAGCTCTCGGGGTTATAGAGAAATACACCCCGGCGAGTCCCTAAGTGATGTCTGCTCTGCTCGGAAGTCAAGAAAACCACTGCAGGAGTCGCGTCACTAGTGTTGCAGATTTGTTCGACTTCTTCAGCAAAAGTATCAGCAATCAGACATTTGTGGGACAAATCAGAGTTTACTTGTGACATACAGGAGCTGTACAAATCAACAGAGAGCAAAAAACAAGACTTGTGCTAAGATGGCTGCTATACTAGTGACAGTTTAAACAAGAGAAACAGTTAGATACATATTAAGCATCAACAAATACAACAGCGCCATCTGCTGACACTGCAATGTAACACATCCAACATATAATAAGTCTGCAGCTTGTTGCATGTATTTCAACAACTAGAAGAGCGAGTCCTCTGAGAAACAGCCAATGATGCGCTGTTCTAGTCACTTGACCGCTGCAACCAGTCTCAGGCTGCAGCAGTCCTGTTTATTTAGTAGACCTCTCTTCAGGAACTGGCACAGATGTGTGCCTCTGTTACATTTTTTTTTAAATCCTCCTTGTCTTAAAAAATACATATATTTTGGTTTCGGACCACTCCTTTAATCTAGCAGCTAGCGCCAACTACTGCTAGGAAAAAAAAAACCTCACTCTCCGGAGGACTCAGGATAGGTCCTTTACATAGACAGCTCACTGATTTCATTTGGACTATGTGTAATGCTTAATATCCCCTGTGGTGGCGCTACAGGAAAAATGCCTCCTTGTCAGGGTACGATTAGAGACTATGCAAGAGCTTTGCATAAGTGAAAATACTCCTTATATTGTCAGATTCCAGAGGGGGAAGGAGACTGATTCTTTCCAGAGCTCACCCCAAGCAGCACAGATTAACAGCATAACCAAGAGGGACACACAAAAGCAAAAATTATTTAAAAAAGGTGATTTTTGTGCTACAAACACATCAAATTAAAGGGAACCTGTTAGGTTGAACATGGTGCCTGATTTGCAGGCAGTGTGGTGTAAAGCAGAGAAAGGTTTGTAGGAATAGATTCAGTAAAACATGGATTTATTTTTCTATTTATAATGCATTTCTTATATAGCACCATCATAATCTGCAGCGGTTTACAGACCTCATCAGCACTGTCCCCATTGGGGCTCACAATCTAGATTCCCTATCAGTATGTCTTTGGAGTGTGGGAGGAAACCGGAGAACCCAGAGGAAACCCACGCAAACACGGGGAACACCGTGCATCTTTAAAGTTCCTGCTGGGTTTTGGCTTAAGAGTCCAGTGGGCGGTCCTACTCAGTGACTCATACGTGAAAGGCAGTCACTTAAGTCCGCCCACTGGACTCCAAAACAAAAAGTGCGGAGTAACATTTAAGTTGCACGGAATCCCTTCCCATAAAACTGTAAATTATTCCAATAAAACAACATTTTCCTGGTGACAAGTTGAAACTCTTTTAAGAAGTTGTAAGTAATGATAATTTGAGAGTTTTTTTTTTTTTCTAGGGGTTGAGACTAAAAATTCAGTATAAGTCATTGGGTCCAATTCATTCACCTTTTTTGTCTAGTTTTTTGCTTATCTTTTTTTGGGGCCTTATTCTTATAATTTGTGTCTTTTTTTTTAAAGTTTATTTTATAGATGTGTTTACCAGTGTGTTTTTTTTTTTTTTTTTTTTTTTTTTAATGTTTGATTGCATGGGCGGGATTTAAAGAAATGTTCCCTTTTCCCCCACCATCACTTTCCACAGAGTGATTTTATGTACACCTTAATTTTTTAAAACATTTTTAGCAGAACATGTAACTTTGAGATAAAAATGAAAAAAAAATAAATATCTATATATATCTATATATATATATATCTATCTCAAAAATAAAAAAATCCTTTTTTTTTTTTTTTTTTTTTTTAAATTTTGTGCAAGATTCATGAACCGTGTGTACCATTTTTGGCGCCAAAACCGTCAAAAGACAAAAAAAAATAAATTACAAATTGACTTAAAAGAAAACTGCAATTGATGAATCGGGCCTTTTCTAGGGCTAAGTCCACTCTCTAGGACTATGCACCATCCACAGTATCTCTGAGGGTAGATGTGAAGTACAAGCTGAATGTATAGACTATGTTTGACAATGATGTCCAGGGGCTGATAGTATCAACAACGCTCCGCTCGCTTCAATCTGTCTGCCAGCGAGCGCGATAAACCGGGAGGGACACAGAGGAGGAAGCGTCCCCAGCCGAGAGCACCTTGTATGTTTCTTTATCTGTGCACTACATGAAGAAGCCCTTCACCTGCAGTGTGCTTTACCCTGTCCCTGTTTTATCACTGCCCTGGTGTGAATACCGGCCTGACTGCCTTACATCACGGCGTTATCGGTGCACGGGTAGGGAGAGCTAAGAGCACTTGTAATCTACTAGATTTGCAGTGAAGCTGTCTTTTGCTTACGTGTAGTGACAACATGCCCTTAAAGGGGTTGTCCAGAATTTGGCTATTGATGATCTTTACTTTTTGATAGGTCATCATTATAAGATCTGTGGGGCTCCGACACCGATTTTCCGTTTCGTGGTCCCCGGAAATCAACAGTGCACAAAGCAGAACAGCACAGCTCCGTACACCGTGTAGTGGCCATTCTCGAGTACTACAGCCGCTCAGCTCATATTGAAGTAAATGGGAACTGAGCTTCACTATGCTGTATTCACTCCTGAAAGGAATTTTAATAGAAAGGCGGTTGAGCATGTGCCCTGGCGCTCCATTGAAAGTCTATGCCACTGACTGAAATGGCCATGCACATTTCTTAATTTGCACTCCTTCTACATGTGGTTTTGAGACTTGTAAATAAGGGGACTGGGGTCGCTCATACTGAAAATCGGCTAGGGGTCCAGTTGACACTCACACTGATTTTAGAATTTTACCAATGCAAGTGGGTAGGTGAAGAAAGCTTCTGTACAGAGCACCTTTTGTTAAAATGTATCATTCTATGTCTCCACGGTAACAGACTACAAACAAGCCCTGTGTAGTCTGATCCTGTAGTCACACTTTTTTTTTTTTTTTTTTTTTTTGCAATTATCAAATTTGACATGCATTTTGTTTTTCTAATTAATTTTATTTATTTTCTTAACCCTTTCCCTTTCGAGTGACAAAACTAGGAATGTACTTTTGAGAGTAATATGGCACTGTGGAGGTGATTATTTATTTTCGGAGTCATCTCCATACATTTTTCACCGTACGTGTTGTGTGGCTCCTCCGGGCAGCTCGGAGCAGTCATATTTAGGTTTTTCTTAGTAAGCCCACACAGCTGTTAAGACCCGGTACATAGACTCCGCTTTTATCTCCGGCAAGTGAATTTTCACGCAGGGGCTTTTATCACCCTCTCTAATCCCACCATTTCTGTCAGGACATAATCTCTTTCTCAAATTTACATTTTAATTACCAGACCAGCTGAACTGGCTAAAATCAATAATGTCAGCATTCCGCGGCCTATCTCCGAGCCGGGAGCCCTGCCTCTCTATTTCCCACTATCGATTGATTTTCCTGAACACAGTCCTCTTTATTTCTCCCAGCAAATAGGTGCCATTTGGTCATTTAAGGCATTAAGCGAATAAAAAAAAAAAAGAGTTCTTTTACCGTATTGTTACCGTTGCATGCAAACATTTTAATGTGATTCTTTATAGGATCCTACGAGAGATTTGTTCATTTGAGATTGCTGCAGATTTGCATTAGGACGTTGGATAATATTTAAAATGGAGTTAAAAGGGAATTACCGAATTTCACAACGCAAATTATCTGTCCCCGTCCCCCCCCATCCACCTGCAGTAATAGCTTTTTGTCCCCTCACCCACCATATGAGTGTTTACCATATGGGTCTATGGACTGTTTCAATCAGCTTCCATGTATAAATGGTAAATTGGGGACAGTTAGCCGCACCATAGAAATTGGTAGCAGAAATTTCCATTTTGCGCGCTGATAAAAAAAAATAGCAAAACTGTTTTCTAGACCGCCAGTACAGGACCTAAGGAGTGGTTTGTGACACAGGCGTTGTAGACTAAAGTTGGCTGTACATATTAGATGACTAGATCTCCAGACATTAGTCACGGCCAGCCACTCCTGTGTTCTCTATGAGAGAGCCTGTGGTGGGGGCTTAACTCTGTGATGAACAGAGGGATCAGTCGTTGGAATTCAACATGCCCGCATCCTTCACTTTCACAGCATCATTTCTCGGGGCACAATCTGATGAATTCGCCCAATTCTGCGGGTTCTGCCAAATTTTATCTGGTGTGAATAGCCTGCTTGACATCCTGCATCATGTACCGCCCCCTCGGAACTGTCACCTTGCCTTGCGTACTGCCCCTCGGAACTGTCACCCTGCGACTTGTACAGGCCCCCCTCGGAACTGGCGCCCTGCGTCTCTTACAGGCCCCACTCAGAACTGGCGCCCTGCGTCACGTACAGGCCCCCTCGGAACTGGCTCCCTGCATCTCGTACTGGCGCCCTGTGTTCTCGTACAGGCCCCCCTCGGAACTGGCGCCCTGCATCTCGTACAGGCCCCCCCTCGGAACTGGCGCCCTGCATCTCGTACAGGCCCCCCCTCGGAACTGGCGCCCTGCATCTCGTACAGGCCCCCCCTCGGAACTGGCGCCCTGCATCTCGTACAGGCCCCCCCTCGGAACTGGCGCCCTGCGTCTCGTACAGGCCCCCCCTCGGAACTGGCGCCCTGCGTCTCGTACAGGCCCCCCCTCGGAACTGGCGCCCTGCGTCTCGTACAGGCCCCCCTCGGAACTGGCGCCCTGCGTCTCGTACAGGCCCCCCTCGGAACTGGCGCCCTGCGTCTCGTACTTATCAATTTTACATAGGGCAGTATAAGGGGTTGTTTGCTTTGGAATTGTAATTTCATATATTCCATAATAGTGTAACCTTTTAGTTTTATAAAACTTTACATGACATTGGTTTTGTCAGTGTAGGTCCAGGCATTGAGATCCCCACTGATTGCTTAAAAAAATGGGGTAGAAGCGCTCAATAAAGCCCTGTGCCAATTGGCGCGAGATTGGTTTTGTTCAGCTTTCCTTGGGGATTTAGTCTGGATCTGTTCCCAACTGAGATTCAATCACAGCCCAAGAAGGACAGCACCCCGCTTTGCGTTTTTGCCCCTTCATGTCAGCTTGACCCCCATCGATCAAAAGCTTAAATAACGAAGAATTGCAACATTGTAGTTCATTAGAGAAGTTTGGGCACATGGTGAATCTTGGGCCCCAGTTCATCCTTATTTCTTTTTTGTATGTTAGCCATTTTTATCTTGAACTAAATTTACTACGGCGTTTGCACCCATTTTATACTTGTTTTTTCAGTCCGTGACTTGAGCTTGGTTTTTATTATCCAGATGGTTTCAGCTTATTCATCTGATGTGAATTTTTGCACAATGGAGCTCGGAGACCCTATTGGAGTACAAAATCTTTAATTTTTTTTTTGACGCAGTTGAAGCCTTAAGTGAGATATTTTAAAGATTATTGAAATGGTTGCAACATTTTACTGAAAATGGAAACAAAAAGACTGCAGTTGGTCAATTGGGGTAATAAATTACATAAAAAAGATAAAGGGGTTGTTCAGGATTGTAAAAAAAAAAAAAATATGGTTCATTTCTTACAAAAACAGCTCCGCCCTTGTGCACAGGTTGTATGTGGTATTACTACTCAGCCGTGTCAAACTATTTCCGAAAAAAAAAAAATCACGTATTTGTTCCAATCTTGGAAAACTCTTAAGATTTTGCTATAGACCATTATAGGCCAACTTCAAGTGGGGGAAAAAAAATGTGGAGCTTTAGACTTTCCACCATTTCCATTTTTGTGGATCATTCCTATTTATAAATGAAGCTCTTGAGTAATATAAGGAGGTTACTAGGCATAAAGATACCTTTGATCACAGTCAATTTTCTTTTTCGAATGTGGCTCCACTTTTGTCCATTGGTCCCGTCTGGGGTTGCAGCTCAGCCCCGTTCGTACAAAACATGTCCACATATTGGGATTAATGGCAAGGTTCTCGCTGTGATTGACCACATGGAAGTCTCCACCCTCCTGGTATTTGCTGCTCATGTTGACCATTTTATACTAACGGAAGTCAATGTTGCAGGTTTGGGTGCTGCGCCGAATTCGACCCTATGTGAAAAAAACAAAAGGACACCTGTCAGACCCCAGAAACCAAAAAGGAACGATGAGGAATCAGATCCGACTTGTGCTGCTGCAACGCTGAAAGCCATACGGGACCGGCTGTTGGCCTCCACCTCCTCAACATCAAGGTATCGGGTGACTTCGCCTACCAGATCTTCTGACCTAAAAGGATCATTTTGTCTAGAGTTTCCATTGAATATACAAGAAATGCTTTGGGGCAAGCACTGTCATTAGAAATGTTTTAGCCCCCGTACACACAAGTGTTTAGGACCCCTGTCAACTTTCATCTTGTACCCTGTTGTCTAGGTTTGGTGGGCACCCGTAGAAGTCTTTTTATATTTTTTCAAGCCCATATCCTAAATAAAGCCTTGTTTCATACTAAATCGAACTCAAGTGAAACTCTCTAACGTTGATTGGTGGAAATTAATTGGGTGGCATTGCAAAAGTGAGTTTTCCTGGATGCTGTATTACCTGTACTGCCCTGGAGGTGGCACTGTGTGGAATGGTCACCGATCAGCCGATCACGCTTGCACAGTAAATGTTGAGTAATTTTGTGTCTTCCTCTCTCAGCTCAGGCGAGCCCAGCAGTAAAAGTGTAAAGCGGGAGGAAGAGCTATCGAGGGCACCTGTCGTCCCATTTGGATTAGATCTTCACTACTGGGGGACGGATCAGCCAACAGCTGGCAAAATACTCAAGTTAGTAAACTGTTTGTCTTTTTCACAAGTGGGGATTTGTGGGTTGGAGGACGTCTGCGTTCCCAGCCCTATTAGTATTCATTTCGGGGGCTGTTTTTCTTACGAGGTGGTTTACTTAAGCAAAGGTCATGGTCTGGCCACCAGAGCGGAGATTAAGGAGATGCAGGACGGTCCGGTTTACAGGGAGGTGAATGTCGGGCCAGGAACCACCTGGAAATCTGGCATCATACGACTAGAATCTTGGTGATTTATCACTAATGGCCGTGAGGTCGGCCAAAATGGAGACGTTAGGAGAGCAAGAATTATAAGGAAAAACTGTAGCCCACCATTTACAGTATACTTGTTGCCCCCCGAACTACACACACATAAAGTAATCTGTAGCCTTGCCAGGTGGCTTCCCAGTGTAGCATCTGCCGGTACCAGAATCGATGGGGATAAGACCGCTTTCACACTGCTTTTTGCTAGGAAAGCTTCTGGTGCATACGTTAAAATAGATCCATAAACCACCCCAGTCACACTAGGATGGCCACAAGAGTGTCCTGAGTATATGTCTATATGGTTATACCTTTTTTTCTGTTTTATGTATCAGTGCTGTCTGCTCCGCTATTTCATACATAGGCATACAGTAAAAAAAAAAAAAAAAAAAAAAAAAAGGGGGTATATGTTATTTTAACATGGTAGTTTTTGGTTACAGAAGCCACTGTGCTCTTTGCCATAAACCACTTTCCTGCACAGGATAGATGTATGTATTAGTGGCATCTATGGAACCATTTCATGCGTGAGTATGTAGTAATAAAAATATACAGAGTGTATGTGTGTGTATATATATATATATATATATATATATATATATATATATATATATATATATATATATATATATATATAGTACAGACCAAAAGTTTGGACACACCTTCTCATTTTAAGATTTTTCTGTATTTTCATGACTTTGAAAATTGTACATTCACACTGAAGGCATCAAAACTATGAATTAACACATGTGGAATTATATACTTAACAAAAAAGTGTGAAACAACTGAAAATATGTCTTATATTCTAGGTTCTTCAAAGTAGCCACCTTTTGCTTTGATGACTGCTTTGCGCACTCTTGGCATTCTCTTGATGAGCTTCAAGAGGTAGTCACTGGAAATGGTCTTCCAACAATCTTGAAGGAGTTCCCAGAGATGCTTAGCACTTGTTGGCCCTTTTGCCTTCACTCTGCGGTCCAGCTCACCCCAAACCATCTCGATTGGGTTCAGGTCTGGTGACTGTGGAGGCCAGGTCATCTGGCGTAGCACCCCATCACTCTCCTTCTTGGTCAAATAGCCCTTACACAGCCTGGAGGTGTGTTTGGGGTCATTGTCCTGTTGAAAAATAAATGATGGTCCAACTAAACGCAAACCGGATGGAATAGCATGCCGCTGCAAGATGCTGTGGTAGCCATGCTGGTTCAGTATGCCTTCAATTTTGAATAAATCCCCAACAGTGTCACCAGCAAAGCCCCCCCCCACACCATCACACCTCCTCCTCCATGCTTCACGGTGGGAACCAGGCATGTAGAGTCCATCCGTTCACCTTTTCTGCGTCACACAAAGACACGGTGATTGGAACGAAAGATCTCAAATTTGGACTCATCAGACCAAAGCACAGATTTCCACTGGTCTAATGTCCATTCCTTGTGTTCTTTAGCCCAAACAAGTCTCTTCTGCTTGTTGCCTGTCCTTAGCAGTGGTTTCCTAGCAGCTATTTTACCATGAAGGCCTGCTGCACAAAGTCTCCTCTTAACAGTTATTGAAGAGATGTGTCTGCTGCTAGAACTCTGTGTGGCATTGACCTGGTCTCTAATCTGAGCTGCTGTTCACCTGCGATTTCTGAGGCTGGTGACTCGGATAAACTTATCCTCAGAAGCAGAGGTGACTCTTGGTCTTCCTTTCCTGGGGAGGTCCTCATGTGAGCCAGTTTCTTTGTAGCGCTTGATGGTTTTTGCAACTGCACTGTATTATGGCAAGAAAAAAGCAGCTAACAGTCTATTCAGTAGGACTATCAGCTGTGTATCCACCTGACTTCTGCACAACACAACTGATGGTTACAACCCCATTTATAAGGCAAGAAATCCCACTTATTAAACCTGACAGGGCACACCTGTGAAGTGAAAACCATTTCCGGTGACTACCTCTTGAAGCTCATCAAGAGAATGCCAAGAGTGTGCAAAGCAGTCATCAAAGCAAAAGGTGGCTACTTTGAAGAACCTAGAATATAAGACATATTTTCAGTTGTTTCACACTTTTTTGTTAAGTATATAATTCCACATGTGGTAATTCATAGTTTTGATGCCTTCAGTGTGAATGTACAATTCTCAAAGTCATGAAAATACAGAAAAATCTTTAAATGAGAAGGTGTCCAAACTTTTGGCCTGTACTAATAAATATAAATATATATATATATATATATAGACACATCTGCATGTTTTTCTCAATATCTCACATGAAATCAGAATAACCCTTTCCAGTTTTCGGTCAATTAGGATTACCATAATTTTTAATATTTGCCAAATGCCAGAATAATGAGACAGAGAGAATGTTTTAAGGCATTTTTATTACTTACTGCGAAGTCAAAAGTTTACATACACTAAGATCACTATGCCTTTAAACAATTCTGGACTGTCCGTATGATGATGTCATGTGTTTGGAAGATTCTGATAGTTTTTTTGGCTACATCTGAGTTAATTAGAGACACAACCGAAGCACACTGCTTCTTTGTGTAGCATCATGGGAAAGTCTAAAGAAATCAGACAAGATATCAGGAAGAGAATTGTGGACTTGCACAAGTCTGGCTCATCCTTGGGTACAATTTCAAGATACCTGAAGGTGCCTCGTTCATCTGTACAAACAAATATAAGCAAGTACAAACAAGACGGGAATGTCCAGCCATCATCCCGCTCAAGAAGGAGGCGGGTTCTGTGTCCCAGAGATGAACGTGCTTTGGTCTGACATGTGCTTATCAACCCAAGTACAAAAGCAAAAGACCTTGTGAAGATGATGGTGGAAGCTGGTAAGACTGTGTCAGTAACCACAGTGAAACAAGTACTGTATCAACATGGGCTGAAAAGGCCACTCTGCCAGGAAGAAGCCATTGCTCCAAAATTAACATAAAAAAGCCAGATTAATGTTTGCAAATGCACACGGGAACAAAGACCTTAATTTTTGGAGACATGTCCTTTAGTCTGATGAAACTAAAATTGAACTTTTTGGGCATAATGACCGTCGTTACATTTGGAGGAAAAAGGGAGAAGCTTGGAAGCCTAAGAACACCATCCCAACTGTGAAACACGGGGGTGGCAGCATCATGTTGTGGGGTTGTTTTGCTGCAGGAGGGACTGGTGCACTTCACCAAATAGATGGTATCATGAAAAAAGATTATGTGGCAAAACTGAAGCAACATCTCAAGACATCAGCCAGGGAGTTAAAGCTTGGGCGGAAATGGGTCTTCCAAATGGACAATGACCCGAAGCATACTGCCAAAATGATAACAAAGTGGCTTAAGGATAACAAAGTCCATGTTTTGGAGTGGCCATCACAAAGCCCTGATCTCAATCCTATTGAATATTTATGGGCAAAGCTGAAGAGGCTGCGAGCAAGGCGACCTACAATCCTGGGTCAGTTACAGCAGTTTTGTCAGGAGGAATGGACCCAAATTCCGACCAACTATTGTGAGAAGCTTGTGGAAGGAGATCCCAAACGTTTCACCCAAGTCATTCAGTTTAAGGGCAACGGTACCAAATACTAATGAAATGTATGGAAACTTTTGACTTTGCAGTAAGTAATAACATTCTCTCTCTCTCATTATTCTTGTATTTGGCAAATATTAAAAATGATGATAAACGTAATTGACCTAAAACAGGAAAGGTTTATTCTGATTTCATGTCAGATACTGAATAAAACATGCGGATGTGTCTTTTTATATAGTGTATGGAAACTTCTGGTTTCTATTATGTATATATATTTTTTAATATGGTCACTTATGGGTTGCAGAAGCCACTGTACCCCACTGGTTCCTACAATCCACTTTTTTTGCACAGCATAGATGTATGTACTAGTGCAATCTTCTGTGCCCTTTGATACCCAAGCATGCAATAAAAAATTATTTATATATATATATACACATATTATATAATAAAAAATTTAACATGGGAGCTTTTTTTATTTTTTCTTATAATATAACAGAAGCCACTGAACGCCGTTTCCTACAAACCACTGTTCTGCACAGGATAGATGATAAATCTGTTGAATCCTTGTTCCTCAGGATAAATGGTTGAATCCCTTGTTTCTTTTCACCAGCGCAAAACTCTAAAAAAAAAATGCCTCCAACACTTTATAAAGGGGTGAAGAAATGTCCTCCGCAGTTTGTAGCGCAGTTCACAACCAGACGGCACAATAGTCCTAATCTCACGGCTCTGCAGGTTTCCCTCCATGGCAGTTCTATTACTACTTCCTAAAACAAAAAAATAAAAATACATCTTTTAGCAAAAATATAAAAGTAAAAAATGTTTAGCTTTGGTTTTAGTAGCAGTGGTAGCAGCAGCGCGGCTGGTTTCCCCACTTCACCTGGCACATGTCGGAGTCTTGGCATTTTTATTTTACAGCCGAGTTATTCAAGTCACAGGTGAAATCAAAAGCATATTTCACCGGCTGTCGCGCGCTCGCTGTACGCCTTCACTTTTATGCCTGGCCATAAAATAGAGGGTACACCTCTGAACCTCACAGCTTATTACTACACATCTGCCAAACTAACACAACATAATTTACTTCCAGCCTCCGCCGGCCACACTGACCGGATTACAGCCAGGAAAGATGCAGGAGAGTTTGGGAAGATTCCATTCTTACGAATTGAAAAAAATTCTGTTTTCTGCATATTTTTTTTTTTTTTTTAAGTAAAATATTAAAAAATTCTGTGCTCATTAATTTTATAATAAATATGTACAGGAGTCTAAGTTCCCTTTATCTAATACTAACCTTAACACCTCCCGCTTCTTTTGGCTTTCAGCTTGTAGATCAGGGGTCCGCAATTTTAGGAGGACTGCTGTCGACCCCCTGCTAAAACCCGTTTAATTAGCTGTGCAGAGAGAAGATGGTGGTTTCCAACCATCATCAATACAATGTAAATTGTAGTGGGCATGCTCTGTGATCAGTGCCAGGAAGAAAGAGGGGCTGATCTGTAGATATTGATTTCTATATAAAGGGGATGTGGACATGCTCTGTGCAAAAGTTGCAGTGCAGGGAGGAGAAAGTGAGCTGTAACCATTACATTTTATAGAATGGGGTTGTGCGCATGCTCTATAATCTGTGCAGGGAGGAGAAGGTGAGCTGTAACCATTACATTTTATAGAATGGGGTTGTGGGCATGCTCTATAATCTGTGCAGGGAGGAGAAGGTGAGCTGTAACCATTACATTTTATAGAATGGGGTTGTGGGCATGCTCTATAATCTGTGCAGGGAGGAGAAGGTGAGCTGTAACCATTACATTTTATAGAATGGGGTTGTGGGCATGCTCTGTAATCTGTGCAGGGAGGAGAAGGTGAGCTGTAACCATTATTTTATAGAAAGGGGTTGTGGGCATGCTCTGTAATCTGTGCAGAAGTCGCAGTGCTGGGAGGAAAAGGTGAGCTGTAACCATTCAATTTTATAGAATGGGGTTGTGGGCATGCTCTGTAATCTGTGCAGGGAGGAGAAGGTGAGCTGTAACCATTATTTTATAGAAAGGGGTTGTGGGCATGCTCTGTAATCTGTGCAGAAGTCGCAGTGCTGGGAGGAGAAGGTGAGCTGTAACCATTCAATTTTATAGAATGGGGTTGTGGGCATGCTCTATAATCTGTGCAGGGAGGAGAAGGTGAGCTGTAACCATTATTTTATAGAAAGGGGTTGTGGGCATGCTCTGTAATCTGTGCAGAAGTCGCAGTGCTGGGAGGAGCAGGTGAGCTGTAACCATTCAATTTTATAGAATGGGGTTGTGGGCATGCTCTGTAATCTGTGCAGAAGTCGCAGTGCTGGGAGGAGAAGGTGAGCTGTAACCATTCAGTTTTATAGAATGGGGTTGTGGGCATGCTCTGTAATCTGTGCTGAAGTTGCTGGGTAGGCAGGACAAGGTGATCTCTAACTTTTTGATTTCTATAGAAAAGGGTTGTGGACGTGATCTGTGCAGGAAGGTGGTGGAGATCTATAACTGTTGAATTCTTTAGAAAGGGATGTGGGCATGATCTCTGATCTGTGCAAAAGTTGCTCGACTAGAAGGAGGCGTAGAGCTGTAACCATCACCTGTGATTGGAAGACATCCATTGTATGTTTTTTTTGTTTTTCTTTTGGTTAAAACCAGATATTGATTATCATTTTTTTATTTAAGGATTGGATTTTTTTTTTAATCTATTTACCGTACCCAGAATTGGTGAGCGCCATTTACCTGGGCAACTACTCTGCTCTGCGGACAGCATGTAGAGGCACAGCATAAAAAGCCTGAAGACTGGACATAACTCTTTTGGATAGTATTGTGGGCGCATGCTTTGTTACCTTGCAGGGAGGCTTTGATCTCTGACCATCCCCTAATGACTTGTGTAGAAAGTGTTGTGGGCATGCAGTGTGATCTGTTTAACAGTCACTCTGCAGAGGAGGTGAGCTGTAACCATCACTTGACCTCTATGGGAGAGTATTGTGGGCATGCTCTGGGAACTGTGAGGAGGTGAATACATGATTACAGGGATAAGGAGGCGAGTTATCCTGTGCCAAAGTCACTGTAGAGAGAGGGTGTGAGCTGTAACCATCACCTTTTGGGTTCTATGTGTGACTGTTGTCAGCATGCTCTGTGACCTATGCAGAGGAGGCCCTGCAGGGAGGAGGAGGAGGTGAGCTGTCACTATCTCCAATTTACTTTTATGGGAGGGTGGTGTGGGCATGCTGTGAGACCTGTGTGGGGGTTACTTCGAGGAGGAGGAGAAGGTGAGCTGTGTCTATTATAAATTCTCCCTGGTGGACTTTGTGTTTTCTGCCTCCAGCTTTAATAGAGGGTTTTTTTGCATTGTCATATATATCTGTCCCATCATACAAGTGCTGAATCCGTCGCATAACAGACACCACCAGCGCCCATCGGGCCTCATCGACGTAAAACAATCTATTGAGAAGTGATCTATGCTGAAAACGAAGTGTCCGAGAGAAAAAACCGAGGTTTTTAAAGTATAGAAACTTGATTAATTAGAGAAAAAAAATCACCATCTAATTAGGTTCCTTCAAAATGGGGAAAAATACCGAGACAGCGCCACTCTTGTCCGGAGGCTGAGTCTGTTCCTGCAGCTGTTGTAAGGTCACCGCTAGATGATGTCAGTCTGACATCAGTCACATCTCACGGCCGCTGACGGCTGTAAGAACATACATTGAGCAGCGGCTTTACCGTTTTGTTCTCCTCGTCTCCTACATGGCGAGGTTATCTCCGCCAAAGCCGTATTGACCACCTACTTGTGTCGTTTAATTGCTTTCTGGACGAGATGAATTTGTAGCTAAACTTATGTTGGGTCAGAGCCGTGATGGCGTAATCCATCCATCCACAGCCGGCGCTCGCAGACCTGTCACTCGTTAGCCGGATGGGACAGCGGCCATCACCACATTTATTACACAGTGGGCAGAGGATGATGGTAATGGTGGGCATGGAGTATGGCGGGAGTTACTTCTCCATACAGCTGTGTATCTTACATGCTTGTTACAGATGTAACACAGAGAAATTAGTCGTCTGCAACTCCCTATAGATGGAGCAGAAAGGGGTTTGTCATATGCAACTCCCTATACAGTGGCTGGCAAAAGTATCATTGTCTTGTTGGAAGGTGAACCTCCATCCCAGTCTCAAATCACTGACGGACTGAAACAGGTTTTGCGTGAGAATATCCCTGTATTTCGCACCATCCCTCTTCCCCTCGACTTGGACCATTTTCCCTGTCCATGCTGCCGAAAAACAGGTGTTCTTGGGGTGACTACCTGTGTTGGTTTGGTGCCAGACATAACATTTACCTTGGTGGCCATAAAGTTAAGTTTTGGTCTCATCTAACCACAGCACCTTCCTCCATACAATTGGGGAGGTTCCCACATGTCTTTTGACAAACTCAAAACGAGCCTTACAGTTTCTGTGTCAGTAAAGGCTTTCTTTCTGCCCACTCTTCCATAAAGGCCACCTCTATGGAGTGTACGGCTTATTGTGGTCGTATGGACAGGTACTCCAGTGGGTTGTATACTTTTGCAAGTCACTGTAGATGGAGCAGAAAGCAGTTTGACGTCTGCAATTTCCTATAAATGTAGCAGTGCGGGATTGGTTATCTGCAATGTCCTATAGGTGTAGGAGCGAGCAATTTATCCTCTGTGGGGTATTTTATTGGCAATATCTTGATGTGACTGATGAATTTGGCAAATTGCATTTCATATCGATGTAGTGGAGCTGAGTTTGTCATCCCGCATTTCATATAGATACATCAGAACCAGATTGTCTGTCCGATTTGGGGTGAAGTACAGATATAGCAGTGTACATTCACTGTATATGTAGCAGGCCAGATGCCCCAGGCCGCCTGGCTCGCTCGGCCCCCCGGCGCCGGCCGCCTGGCTCGCTCGGCCCCCCGGCGCCGGCCGCCTGGCTCGCTCGGCCCCCCGGCGCCGGCCGCCTGGCTCGCTCGGCCCCCCGGCGCCGGCCGCCTGGCTCGCTCGGCCCCCCGGCGCCGGCCGCCTGGCTCGCTCGGCCCCCCGGCGCCGGCCGCCTGGCTCGCTCGGCCCCCCGGCGCCGGCCGCCTGGCTCGCTCGGCCCCCCGGCGCCGGCCGCCTGGCTCGCTCGGCCCCCCGGCGCCGGCCGCCTGGCTCGCTCGGCCCCCCGGCGCCGGCCGCCTGGCTCGCTCGGCCCCCCGGCGCCGGCCGCCTGGCTCGCTAGGCCCCCCGGCCGCCTGGCTCGCTAGGCCCCCGGCGCCGGCCGCCTGGCTCGCTTGGCCCCCGGCCGCCTGGCTCGCTTGGCCCCCGGCGCCGGCCGCCTGGCTCGCTTGCCCCAACACTGTTCTGTCATGGGAGAAGGGCACTGCTGCATAGGGGACGACATGGCTTCATAGAAACCTGCCCCCTAAGGGCCTGAATAAGACATAGCATTGGCTTTCGCTGGAGTTTTCCATTAACCATTGGTCTCCTGGGTTGGTGGCCGAATACTGTGTTAGTTTGTACACACCATGTGTATATGAGTGAGTGGTTCTCTTCCTATATACAGGGTCAGTTCCCAGCACCGATTCTGGGCCCCCAATGAGACAGAAGAGGAGGTTGAGAATAAAGAAGTGGAGGCGATGCTGAAGACCCGATACATCTCATTCCCAGGGAAGTTTGAGCCCGTCCAGCACAAGTGCAAGGTGCCGCTGGCCAACGGGTCCCTGTGCGAGAGGCAAGACCGGATAAAGGTGGGCGCGCGTCCTGGACGGATTAGAAGCAGAGGTTGTGATTTAGGGTCTTAACCAATTTCCTTTGCTCTTCAAGTGTCCTTTCCACGGGAAGATAATCCCGCGAGATGAGCTCGGGGTGCCCATGAATCCCGAGGATCAGGAGAGAGAAGCCAAGGAGAGGTTTGAGAAGGAGGCCAGGGAACAAGGTGTGTAGCAGTGCATGTCTTCAGCCTGTATGTGACGCCATTATTCCTATAGCACGAGCCCTTAAAGGGATGATCTGGCGCCTGTCTCTTCCGTATTGGGGGGTGGTGGGGGGGGGTGGGCGCTGAAATGTTCCATCCACAGGCGCCTGTATGGTCAGCAGGAATCCTTCACTTGTCCTACTCATAACAATTGGATGCTGGCACCATATCTGCTTCCTGTGCTTCTCTCATGGGAGACCCCCTTTAGGTTTGGTCGAGGTTTTCTGTGCTGATACAGATAATGGCATGTATTGTGGCATAATGCTGCCATATAGTGCGAAGATGATGGTATTGCCATACATAGTCGACGGATGTTATATTGGTTATAGTTCTATGGTAATATTGTCGTATGCAGCTCGTATAATTCAGCCATAAACAGTCAGCAAATGACCCCCATATAGCACTAGGATGATAATGCTATATACAAGTCTCATTACATTGCCATATACAGCTCATATAATCATGCCGTACCCAGGCGACATGGTAACACTTTATATAGGGGTAAGATAATAATGAAGTATGCAGCCCACATAATACCACCATACAGTGCTAAGATAAAGATCGATTATAGAGAACAGATAATACTGCCATGCAGTGCTTAGATAATGCCGTAAACACAATACCACCATATAGTGGCAAGATAAAAATGTCATATACCGGACTCATGATACCGCTAAATAGTGCAAAGATAAAAATGCCATATATAGGAGACCTAATCCCACCATATAGTGCGAAGATAAACGTGCCATATACAGAACACATACTGCCATATAGTGTTAAGATAATCCCATATACAGGACATGTAATAACACCAAATAGTGCAAAGAAAAAAATGGCATGTACAGGAGACATATTTCCACGTTTTATAGTGTCTAGATATATGTAATACCTCTATATAGTGCTAAAAGAAAAGTGCCGTACACATAATACAGTCATACTGCCAGGATAATAATGCCATATAAAGGACACATAATACCGCCTTATAGTGCCAAGATAGCAATGCCATATATAGGAAACATAATACTGTCAAATAGTGGCAGGATAACAATGCCATATATAGGACACATAATACCGCCATATACTGCCAGGATATCTATGCCATATATATAGGACACATAATACTGTCAAATAGTGGCAGGATAACAATGCCATATATATAGGACACATAATACCGCCAAATAGTGCCAGGATAACAATGCCATATATATAGGACACATAATACCGCCAAATAGTGCCAGGATAACAATGCCATATATATAGGACACATAATACCGCCAAATAGTGGCAGGATAACAATGCCATATATAGGACACATAATACCGCCATATACTGCCAGGATATCTATGCCATATATATAGGACACATAATACTGTCAGATAGTGGCAGGATAACAATGCCATATATATAGGACACATAATACCGCCAAATAGTGCCAGGATAACAATGCCATATATATAGGACACATAATACCACCAAATAGTGCCAGGATAACAATGCCATATATATAGGACATATAATACCGCTATATCCATATAGTGAGAAAATAAAAATGCCTTATGGTATTAAATAATATTGCCGTATACAGCCGACATCATTTCTATTGTGTACAATCAAATGCCACCACACAATGACGTAACATTCAGTATCCAAATACCGTAATACACTGTCATGTCGAATAATGCTGAAATTGAGATCCCAAATAATACAGCCGCGCACCACCAAATAATAGCGGGGTGTTAGTTTGCCCCTGTGATTCTGGCCTGTGTGTTTATATACTCTTACACCAGTGACCTGCCTGACTCCATTACCCTGCGGACCGCACGCAGTAGGGAATGTTGTAAAATAAAGTGCGCAATACCTGCGCCCTCAGTCCCCCGACACTCCTCGCTGATACCAGGAGCGATGACGTCACGTCCATTCATCACGTGACCGCTGCTGCCAACCACTAACGCTTCTGTGTACTGCATAGAAAATCCGTACCAGCCATATGGATGAGTTTTGAGCAGATCTTATCCAAATGCTACACGGAAATCGATCTGCAGTGTGAACTTTAACCCCTTCTTGACATGTGACGTACATGGGCGTCACAAGCGGTGGGTGCAGGAGTTGACCTAGCTCCACACCCTGCAGATGCCACGATCAACAGCATCTAAGCAGGTCCCTCTTTTATTATACTCGTGATCAAGTGATTGCAGGTTTAAGTCCCCAAGAGGGACTAATAATGTAATGGAAACATTAAGGTTAAAATATAATAAAAATGTACGTCCTAAATTTCTTCTCAAAATAAAATTATTTACGATCGCCGCATCCAGAAAAGTATAAACGATAAAATGAACCCTTAAAAGGGGTATTCCCTTTTGCGAGATCCTATCCCAGTATTTACTAGGTATAATAATTATAATAATATTAGCAAATGCCTCCAATTAGAAATGTAGTATAGTTCTTCTGATTACCTATGTCGCTTTACCCATGTGCAGGACATTGCAAATGCTTGTGTATCCATGGTTACAATTACTGATATAGTGACAGTTAGTTCTCAGTGGTCGTAACCATGGATACCTAAGCTACTGCAATGCCCTGCACATGGGGGAAAGACGCACAGCAAATCAGAAGAACTACACTACATTTTTAATTAGAGGTATTTGCTAATATTATTATTATTACACCTACTACATATTGGGATATAAATAAATATATATATATATATATATATATATAATAATAAAAAAAGTGTACATATTTGCTATCGCTGTAATCATACTGGACGAATAAGTTATGGCTGTGGGAGAAAAAAAAAATAGACCTGCTCCTGAAAGGGTTAAACCAGAATTATTATTTTTTTCTCCCAGTCCATTGTAAAGTTTTCATTTGGCGTTGAGGAAGGTATTAGATGCGCGGCCCCCCGACCGCATGTTCTCTGTCCCCTCCAGCTGGGAGCTGACCCCTGCGGTTTAAACCTGATTGCTCTGACCTGTTAATCTGCAGTGTTCATCATTTCCAGCGGCTTCAAACACTAAAGCAAATTAAGTGGCTATTTCTCGTGTCGCGGGCGAGGAGGGCGGCCTGTTAACGGGCAGGTATGAGGACAATCCGGCGGAGGCCGTACCTGAGCCAGTCACTTGTGAAATAGCATCTCTCCACTAACTACAGTATTGATTCCTCCTGTCCGTCCGCAAACTGTCATTTTCTTTACCCCCCCCCCCACCACTAAATTTCGGTAACAATACACAAAGACCCCATCAGCACTCAAAAAAAAAAAAAAAAAGAAAAAAATTGCTTTTTTTTTTTTTTTTTATTATTGATTTTTCAGAAAAGCCTTTAAATTGCTCCTTCATTTGACTGTAGCGCTCATTTTATCTGCACTCAGTGGCGGTATTCCTTTCCTTGTGTTTAAACAATCGCCTCGTCCGCTCGGTTACTAAACTGTGACGCCTTATTATTTCTGCGAGGTCCCTTAATCCTCCGTATCTCGTCTCCGGCTCTTGATTTGGTCTCGCACCAGTCATGGAAGCAGAGACGGGAGAGAATTGAGCTCGAGCAGTCAGTCGGGAGGTTGTGTGATGGGATTTCCACTCTTTTCTTTGGAAAAGGCGATAACTGGAACGGAAAATGAGTGAATAGGATATTTTAAAAGGGGGTTGTCCCCCCAAAACTGCAACATAGGGGATACATTGGTAATTCCTGGGGGGTCCGACCGCTGGGAACCTCACTGATCCCGAGAACTGAGCTTTAGAGAAGAGGGGATGATCACCATAATTTTTCCACAGTTTTCAAGATCTCCACGGGTCCAGCGCTTATGTTCCCGATGTTTGTTATTATCTGCAACAATACGTCCACAGCGCTGCAGCCAATCGCTAAGCTCAGCGGCTCTGCCCAAGTTGATGGCACAAGCCATTGAGCTCTGAAATTGGTTGCAAACAATAAGACAGCAGGAGCAGTGGCGAAGACTCAGCTGGACCCGGGGAGGTTGAGTAAAGCTAGGTTTGTTTTTTTTGTTTTTAAGCCAAGTGCAGCAAGAAGGATAGTGACCAGAAAACCCCATTAACCCCTTCTCGGTATATAAGGGGGGGCTACGTGGGGCACACGCGGTATATAGGAGGCTGCGTGAGGGCTCATACTGTATATAGGTGGATTTCAGCATACTTACGTTTGCTCAATATTAAGTCGTACAATTAATAGTATGATAAAATAATTACAATTAATATGTCAATATTAATAGTGAGCAGAATTAAATTCAGCCTGTTGGTTCAGCCGCCAGCCACAACAGTCACGGTCTCTCATGTGGACCCTCAGAAAAATGAATTGATCTAAGGGCAAGGAAAAAATTTATTATGAGTAAATAAATTTGCCTAAAAGTTTACCTGTCCCCATGTTGAGTTTGGGGGAAAAAAAGCAGCATACAATAAACATCATAGAAAAAAAAAAAGCGAAAATTCATTATTTTTTGGGGGGAGGAGTGGTGACAAAAATATACTACTAAAAAAAGGCAATATAAAATGTCGTATGTACCCCAGCATGGTAGCAATCAAATATTACGGCTCACCATGCAAAAAACAAGCCCTAGCTAGGGTCCATAAACAGAAAAGTAAAAAAAAAAAATCTACACGTCTCAGAAAAAGGGTGACACAGACCGAATTTAAAAAAGTTAAATTTTTGAAAAGCAGTAAAATAGTAAAAAAAGAAAAACCTACAAGTTTGGTATCACTGTAATTGTACTGATCTGCAAGTTACCGGATCACCACTGGGCGAACGTTGAAGAAACAAAGCTGAAGAAACAGTGGAATTGAGGTTATAAGTTTTGCCTCCTGGAAGAAAAGAAGTTAAAAACAAAAAAAGTATAAAAAATTGCTGCTGACTGCAAGGGGTTAATTTCATTTATAAATTTTAAAATCCTCTTTATTTTCACTGCATTAAATCTTTTTTTTTTTTTTTTCATAGTAATTTTAATTTTCTTTTTTAGATTGGAGAGACCCGGAACTGATGCGAGAAATTGAGCAAGCTACCGGGGAGGATCTGGGATCATCCAGATGTCACAAGAAAGGAAAGGGAAAGAAGGTGAAGAAGAAAAAGTATCCGAACCTGACTGACCTGAAGCAGAAAGCCAACACCGCTCGCTCCCGCCTGGAGAAGAAAGTGTTTAACACGTAAGACCCCCGACTACAATAGTCTAAGCCTAAGCCCTGATGCATGGTAACACTGGGGTCTCCGCTATGGAGGAAGGACTGTCAGGAGGGTTGGAAAATGTTTGTAAAAGCCAGCAACTTTATAATTTACCTACTCAAGAACGGAGAGATTTTTAATTTTATAGTGTACAGCTCGTAGCGTAGGTTACCGGCCACCTCTGCGGTCTGTCAGCGGTGGCCAGTATCCTAGGAAATTTCTTCCAAGCACTGCTCTAAATCTGACCAGATTGCTTGCTCTCCTCCAATACTGAAGAGGCAAAACTGCCTCATGTCGCAGCACCTGAGAGCACACAGTTTGGACCATTTGCATGGCTGAGCTGCTGGTCCGAGCTGTCAATCATCAGGAGCGCACCGCCCCCCACCAGGAGGCAGAGGAGCGATGTGCTCCTGAAGAATGAACAGGAAACACCTTCTTTAAGTTTGTTTCTCCATTATCATTTCTGCTTTAATTGGCATGAATGTGAAGAAACATGATGTCATGGGATCTCTCTCGAGATACATAAAACGATAATGCAATACTGTCCAAAGGAAGTGGTTTTTACACAAGGGCTGCAAAGTAAGTGCCCCCCACAAGAGAAACCTATGAAGGAAATTATTCGCTTCAGTACTCCCAACAGCAATAATTGGCACTGCTGTCACAAGACTTCATGGCATACAGCCTGTAGGGACCTGAGCGGTTCAGGAATGATGCAGAATCAATCAGTTTTACTCTGTCGCTTCATTGGGGGACACAGGACCATGGGTGTTATGCTGCTGTCCACTAGGAGGCGACACTATGCTTAATCTGAAAAAGATTAACCGTGGCTCCTCTGCGGTATACACCCCTGGACGGCTTCAGCCTTCTCCAGTTTTTGCTTAGTGTCGCATAGGAGGCACACCTAAAAATTTTTTTTTTTTTTTACTCCTTCCTCTGCCCCCTTTTATGGGGTGCACAGTTGAAGTCGAGATGACTATTCACCATGTCGCTCCTTCCCCAGCCCCTCGGGTGCTAGTCCGAAGTCGAGACCCCCCTCCTTCCCCAATTCCTTTTGGTCTCTGGGTTGAGGTTGAGGCTAGGATAAAGCCCCCTGACTGTGACAACAGCACCCTCCCTAATCCCCCTCTGGGGGGTATTAAGTTAAGACACCTCAGGTAGGGCCTGTACAGGCAGCAATCTGCAGCTCCCAGTAGGCTCTGTCCTGGCTCTGTCTCTGTCTCTGTGGCAGCACCAGCGCTACGGTGCCTCAGGGGGACCCTTCAAGGGCCCCCCTTCCACTGATACCCCCACCGCTATGACTGCCTTTAAATCTGGGGGGGTCCAGTTCAGATCCAACCCCCCCCCCGCCCCCGGACTACCGCGCCAGCCTGGAGCCCTTTTGGGCATCAGCTTTATAATTTACACCGCGGCTCCGGCCTCGCCAAAGCCGCCGCCCCAGCCCGCCCCCCAGATGACGAATATGACACTCTATAGTGTCATAGAAGGGGCGGATCCAGACTGAAAGGGCGCGTTTTTTCACTGCACTGCCGCCCTTTTCAGCTCTCCGCCCACCTTCTTCTTCATACTCCGGCGGCCATTATCTACTGCAGGAAAACATTAACCCTGCAGCTACCGATCGGCCTGCCAGTCTCCGGGGGCACAGGACTGTGGATCTTCGGCGCTGGACCTACAGATACACTGGTGGGGTAAGATCACAGCGGGAGTCTCTCCCTCGGCTGTGAATCCTATAAGCTCCTCTGCATAACCAGAGCCCTCTGCATAGCCACCCCTGTACACTATGCCGGGCTCAAGGTCAAAGAGAACCAGGCAGGACTGCTATTATGCACTCTGTTCAGCCTGCAGTAATACTCTCCCCAGTGGCAGCACGTACCCACACTACCAGGACTGCATCCAGGCTGCTGTGCCAGAGCCCCAAGAAGCCCCTGCCAATACTTCAGTGTCTAATACCACGCCGGAATGGGTCACTTAGATGTCGCAATTTATGATGCAGTCTATAGATAACCTCACATCCACATTGCTTCCGTCTCTGCAGAGTCATGCCTCGGCTATGAACACTACCCAGCAAAGGGAGAGTTCCACTCGGGGACATGATGGCACGGGCACATCCACATCTAGGTCAGGACGCAAGCGAACGCACTGGTCACGTTCATCTGCGTCATCCCATACCACACGGTCATCCCGTTCTAGGGAGAGACACCATAGTCCCAGCTCACCTAGACCGTCCCCTGCCAGGGACAGACATTACAGATCCCCACAGCCATCCCTGACCAGACAAGGCCTCCGCTCCGGTTCATCCAGCAGGAGACGCCTTAGTGATACACAGGATTCAGACAAGGAAACCGAAGGGTCCCTAATCCCTACCCCCCTAGCAATACAGTGCTAGTCGATGATCTAATCTCATCCATCCATCGGGTGCTGGACATCTCTGATCCACCCCCGGAGACACCAGGACATAAGATTTCCTTTGAAGGAGTTCTGAAACTGCCTAAAGTCTTCTTTGACCACCCAGAATTTAAAGCGATCCTTAAAAAGCAGTTCTCACAACCTGAGAAGAAGTTTACTAATCGCAAATATCTGGAGGCGCTGTACCCCTTCCCACAGGAGGTCACCAAACAATGGACAGATCCACCTGAAGTGGATCCCCCAGTCTCTAGGCTAGCAGCACAGTCACTCCTTTCACTGCCAGATAGCTCAACCCTCAGGGACACAGAAGGCCGGCAGGTAGAACGCAATGCTCGTTCAATTTTCGAGGCCTCAGGGGCCTTCCTGGCTCCCGCGTTCGCCTCAGTTTGGGCTGCCAAGGCCATCTTGGCTTGGGCCCAAAATTTACAAACTAGCCTACAAGTATCTACCCCTGAACTGTCGGACCAAGCGGCCTAAATAGCAGTTGTAGCAGATTACATGCTTCATGCAGCTCTGGATTCTGCTAGAGGTGCAGTGGGGATAGCATCAAACGCCATCACGATTCGGCGTATCCTCTGGCTACGGGAATGGAAAGCAGATGCAGCCTCAAAGAAGTCCCTCAAACACCTCCCATACCTCAGTGGTCGACTTTTCGGTGAACAGTTGGACACAATGATATCCAAAGCCACCGGGGTAAGAGTACCCCTCTCCCCCAACTGAAGCCCAAACGCACTTAGAAGAAGCGCAAACAAACACGATTCCGATCCTTTCGGAACTCTTCGGGCTGGTCCGTCTCGCGACCAGCACAAAATAACAACCGCGCCACACGCAGAGACAACTCGCGGTCGACGCAGAAGTCGGACAAGACCTGGCAGTCAAGAGCAGGCCAGTCAAAGTTTAACCCCTTAATAACATCTGACGTACTAATACGCGTCTGTGCACTGGGACTTAAGAGCCAGACCCGTATTAGTACATCATCGCGATCGCGCGCGCACACAGGCTGTGCGGGCTCGATCGCCGCCGGGTGTCAGCTGATTGTCACAGCTGACACCCGGTACTATGTGCAGGGAGCGGTCCTGCACCGCTCCCAGCACATTAACCCCTGCGATGCTGCGATTGAAGTCGATCGCAGCATTGCGGGGGCAAGGGGAGGTGATCGTGATACTCACCTCCTCTTCCGGCTTCCAGCGCTGTCTGCAAAGGCTTCCCGGGTGTTGCCATGACGACCCGATGTCGTCATGACAACATCCGGGTCACCAGACAGCAGGAAGATTGTTTGGACATGCGCAGTGCATCTCCAAACAATCTTCTCACTGTGCAGCGCTGACAGCCTGTATGGCACAGGGATGGTGCTGCATTCCTGTGCCATGCAGGCGATCAGAGAAAAAAAAGTGAAAGTCCCATAGGGGAACAAAGTAATAAAGTATAAAAACTGTCAGTAAGTGAAAAAAAAAAAAAAAAAATTGCAAAAATATAAAAAATAATAAAATAATCCACCAAAAATAAAAATATAATGTACCCATCAATAAATATTATAAAAAAAAAACAATAAAAGTACACATATTTGGTATCGCCGCGTCCGGAACAACCTGACCTATAAAACTGTCCCACTAGTTAACCCCTTCAGTGAACACGGTAAAAAAAAAAAAAAAACGAAGCAAAAAACAATGCTTTATCACCATACCGCCAAATAAAAAATGCAATAACACGCGATCAAAAAGACGAATATAAATAAAAATGGTACCGCTGAAAACGTCATCTCGTCCCGCAAAAAACAAGCTGACATACAGCTCCATCAGCCGAAAAATAAAAAAGTTATAGCTCTCAAAATAAAGCAATGCTAAAAAATATTTTTTTCTATAAAATTGCTTTTATTATGTAAAAGTGCAAAACATAGAAAAACGATATAAATGTGGTACCGCTGTAAACGTACTGACCCGAAGAATAAAGCTGCCTTATCACTTTTACCACACGCGGAACAGAATAAAAAAAAAAAAAGACAATTCCTGAATTGTTGGTTTTTGTTTATTCTGCCTCCCAAAAATCGGAATAGAAAGCGATCAAAAAATGTCACGTGCCTGAAAATGGCACCAATAAAAACGTCAACTCATCCCGCAAAAAACAAGCCGTCACATGACTGTCTGCCAAAATCTGTAAAAATTGTAGCTCTCAAAATATGGCGATTCAAAAACTAGATTTTACAAAAAATGCGTCTTTTTGTGTGTGACAGCTGTCAGTCATAAAAACCCGATATGATTCTGGTATTGCTGTAATCACACCGACCCGAAGAATAAAGTCGTCTAATCACTTATACCGCACGAGGAACGGCGTCAAAAATAAACTCTTGGGTTAGGATAGGGCTAGGGTTAGGGCTGGGTTTGGGGTTAGGGTTGTGCTAGGGTTAGGGTTGTGCTAAGGTTAGGGTTGTGCTAGGGGTTAGGGTTGTGCTAGGGATTAGGGTTGTGCTAGGGATTAGGGTTGTGCTAGGGGTTAGGGTTGTGCTAGGGGTTAGGGTTGTGCTAGGGGTTAGGGTTGTGCTAGGGGTTAGGGTTGGGATTGGGGTTGGGATTTTTTTCAAAAGTAAGAAAAAAAGATGACGATATGGCGACTAGTGTTGAGCGCAAGTGCTCGCTACTTGAGTTTGCATCGGGTGCTCTGGTATGCATTGAGTATCGTGGGTATTTGAGTGACATGCTAGAGTCTCTGCCCCATATGCTTCGCGGCCAAAAAACTTTACGGGGATTGCCTGCCATGCACGAGCGATCCCCGCATGGTTTTTTTTGGGTGTCTAATAACCGTGAAACATGCGGAGCAGGGACTCTAGCATGTCACTCGAGCACACGCTGTACATGGTGCATACCTGAGTACCCGATGCAAACTCAAGTAGCGAGCACTTGCGCTCAAGACTAATGACAACTTATTCAATATGATGACCTAATGTAAACAAATTCTGTGCCGTACCTCTGGGTTCAAAATGTTCACTATACACCTTAATAAAATCCTTGAGGGGTATAGTTTCCAAAATGGGGTCACTTGTGGGGGAGCTCCACTGTTTAGGCACATCACGGGCTCTCCAAACGCGACATGGTGTCCGCTAACAAATTGAATGGAAAATCGGCTCAAATTGTTAGCGGACGACATGTTGCGTTTGGAGAGCTACTGCGTGCACAAACATTGGAGCTCCCCCACAATTGACCCCATTTTGGAAACTAGACCCCCCAAGGCACCTATCTAGATGCATAGTGAGCACTTGGAACCCCCAGGTGCTTCACAAATTGATTCATAAAAATGAAAGTGTTTTTTTTTTTCACTTTTTCATTTTTACGAATCAATTTGTGAAGCACCTGGGGGTTCCAAGTGCTCACTATGCATTTAGATAGGTGCCTTTGGGGGTCTAGTTTCCAAAATGGGGTACCTTGTGGGGGAGCTCCAAAGTTTGGGCACACAGGGGCTCTCCAAACGCAACTTGGTGTCCGCTAACAATTTGAGCCGATTTTCCATTCAATTTGTTAGCGGTTACCATGTTGCATTTGGAGAGTCCCTGTGTGCCCAAACATTGGAGCTCTCCCACAAGTGACCCCATTTTGGAAACTAGACCCCCCAAGGCACCTATCTAGATGCATAGTGAGCACTTGGAACCCCCAGGTGCTTCACAAATTGATTCATAAAAATGAAAGTGTTTTTTTTTTTCACTTTTTCATTTTTACGAATCAATTTGTGAAGCACCTGGGGGTTCCAAGTGCTCACTATGCATCTAGATAGGTGCCTTGGGGGGTCTAGTTTCCAAAATGGGGTCACTTGTGGGGGAGCTCCAATGTTTGGGCACACAGGGGCTCTCCAAACACAACATGGCGTCCGCTAATTATTCAAGGAAATTTTACAATCAAAAAGTCAAATGGCGCTCCTTCCCTTCCGAGCCCTGCCGTGCGCCCAAACAGTGTTTTTTCCCCACATATTGGGTATCTGCGTGCCCAGGGGAAATTGCACAACAAATTTTGGGGTCCATTTTTTCTTGTTACCTCTGTGAAAATAAAAAAGATTGGGTCTAAAGTAACATTTTTGTGAAAAAAGTTAAATGTTCATTTTTTTCTTCCACATTCAAAAAATTCCTGTGAAGCACCTGAAGGGTTAATAAAGTTCTTGAATGTGGTTTTGAGCACCTTGAGGGGTGCAGTTTTTAGAATGGTGTCACTTTTGGGTATTTTCTGTCATAAAGACCTCTCAAAGTGACTTCAAATGTGATGTGGTCCCTAAAAAAATGGTTTTGTAAATTTTGTTGGAAAAATGAGAAATTGCTGGTCAACTTTTAACCCTTATAGCTCCCCAACAAAAAAAAATTTTGATTCCAAAATTGTGTTGATGTAAAGTAGACATGTGGGAAATGTTATTTATTAACTCTTTTGTGTGACATATCTCTCTGATTTAAGGGCATAAAAATTCAAATTTTGAAAATTGCAAAATTTTCAAAATTTTCGCCAAATTTCTGTTATTTTCACAAATAAACGCAAGTGATATCGAAGAAATTTTACCACAATCATGAAGTACAATATGTCACGAAAAAACAATCTCAGAATCAGGGGGATCCGTTGAAGCGTTCCAGAGTAATTACCTCATAAAGTGACAGTGGTCAGAATTGTAAAAATTGGCCTGGTCATTAACGTGCAAACCACCCTCGGGGCTTAAGGGGTTAAAGGAGGAAAATCTCAGATTTCCTCCTCATCTTGACTCATGGACTCCGAAAGATACCCCACCTGTAGGCGGCCGTCTTTCGCTCTTTCATCAAGTCTGGCTGCCTATTACAGAAGACAGGTGGATCAGGGAACTAGTGTCTTCGGGATACAAGATAGAGTTCGCTTCAAACCCACCAAACAGACTCTTTCTTTCTGTTCCCCCAAAACCACTAGCCAAGGCTCATGCCTTCCACCAAGCGGTCTCCTCGCTTCTTCAAGCATGAGTCATAGTACCTGTTCCCGCGGCCGAGCGCTTCTGAGGGTTCTACTCCAATCTATTCGTAGTCCCCAAGAAAGGAGGTGGCGTACGGCCCATACTGGGCCTAAAACAGCTCAACAATTATGTACGGGTACGTCATTTTCGCATGGAGTCCCTTCGGCCCATCATTGCGTCCATGGAGAAGGGAGAATATCTCTCCTCCATAGACATTCAAGACGCATACCTGCATATACCAATTGCGACCGCCCATCAGAGATTTCTCAGGTTCGTAATCGACCAGGACCACTACCAGTTTGTGGCTCTCCCGTTCGGACTCGCCAGAGTACATTCGGACAATGCCACGGCTGTGGCATATGTGAATCACCAAGGGGGGACCCGCAGTGCCCAGGCGATGCGAGAAGTGACACACATTCTCCAGTGGGCGGAAGACACACAGGTTCGGTTCTCTCTGCGGTCCACATTCCGGATGTGGACAACTGGGAAGCAGACTTCCTCAGCCGCAAGGAATGGACTCTGTAGAGTGGTCTCTCCATCCTGAAGTTTTTCGCCAGATCTGCCATCGCTGGGGGACTCCGGACGTGGACCTAATGGCATCCCACTTCAATGCCAAGGTCTCCAACTTCATGGCCAAGACACACGACCCGCGGGCGCTGGGAAATGACACCCTGGTCCAGGACTGGACCCAGTTCCAGCTCCTGTACATTTTTCCACCTCTCCCCCTGATATCCAGAGTGGTGAGGAAGATCAAGCAAGAGAGAGTTCCAACCATCCTAATCGCACCAGACTGGCCCAGACGTACGTGGTACGCCGACATTGTGCAGCTCACAGCAGACGTCCCCTGGCATCTCCCCGACCGCCCGGATCTTCTGTCTCGAGGCCCGTTCTACCACCAGAACTCAGGGGCCCTCAATTTGACGGCATGGCCATTGAGACCTGGGTTTTAACCCAGTCAGGGTTCTCGCCTGACGTCATTGGAACCATGATCAGAGCACGGAAGCCAACCTCTGCAAAGATTTATTACCGTACCTGGAAAGCCTTCTTTACCTGGTGCGAATCTCGTGGCCAGACCCCATTCCCTTATTCCCTCCCCAGGGTACTTGGTTTTCTCCAATCGGGTCTGGAGGCCAGACTGTCCCTGGCCTCCCTTAAGAGCCACGTGTCAGCTCTCAATGCTTTTTCAGAGGCGCATTGCTAACAAGCCGCAAGTAAGGACATTTCTCCAGGGGGTTTCCCGATTGGTTCCCCCCCCTACAGACGACCACTAGAAACTTGGGATCTCAACCTGGTGCTGACAGCATTGCAGGAAACACCCTTTGAACCCCTTAGGTAAGTCTCACTCCGCCTTCTATCCCAGAAAGTGGTTTTCCTGGTGGCAATCACCTCGCTATTCAGGGTGTCTGAACTCACAGCACTCTCCTGCAGACAGCCCTTCCTGGCTTTTTACCAGGACAAGGTAGTTCTTCGTACGGTCCCATCCTTCCTTCCGAAGGTTGTGTCCAACTTCCACCTCAATGAGGAAATTTCACTGCCATCCCTCTCTCCGGTCCCGGTTCATAGAGTGCAGAAGTCTCTGCATACGCTTGACCTTGTCATGGCATTACGTATCTATGTGTCTAGGACTGCGCCCTTCCGGAAGTCTGATTCTCTTTTCCTTTTTCTGGAAGGCGGCCGCAAGGGTTTACCAGCTTCCAAAGCTACCCTTGCCAGGTGGATCAAATCCACCATACAAGAGGCCTACCGCCTCAAAAATTCTCCTCTTCCAGCAGGTATTACGGCACACTCTACACGTGCGGTAGGGGCCTCCTGGGCCATTCGGCACCAGGCCTCGGCGCAACAAGTGTGTAAGGCAGCCACCTGGACTACCCTACACACGTTTACCAAACACTACAGGGTTCATACCCAGTCCTCAGCAGACACGAGCCTGGGTAGACGTGTTCTGCAGGCGGCAGTGCCCCAATTATAGGGGCCTGTTTACACAATATTCGTCCATTGCTTCCCACCCAGGGACTGCTTTGGGACGTCCCATGGTCCTGTGTCCCCCAATGAGGCGACAGAGTAAAGGAGATTTTTGTGTACTCACCGTAAAATCTCTTTCTCTTAGCCTCTAATTGGGGGACACAGCTCCCACCCTTTTGCCCATTCCGGGCCGTTGTTATGTTGAGTTCTCATATTGTTTTTTTCTTGAGCTCGTACATAGTTGCCTTCTTATAGGCATGGTTATGTTGTCCATGTTACGTTCCTCCTACTGCTTTTGCACAAAACTGGAGAAGGCTGACGCCGTACAGGGGTGTATACTGCAGAGGAGGAGCCACGGTTAATCTTTTTCAGATTATGCATAGTGTCGCCTCCTAGTGGACAGCAGCATAACACCCATGGTCCTGTGTCCCCCAATTAGAGGCTAAGAGAAAGAGATTTTACGGTGAGTACACAAATCTCCTTTTACATTTTAGGCATAGATAATACAAAATTTAAAGTGAGTTTGTGTGTCAATGCAGACCAGGCACAGGCACTCGGTGCACCCTTGGTGTGGCCAAACAGTTCAGTGCAGCGTCCTATTCAAATATTTGGCTTCCTGCCTTTCTCTGGTTCTTGTAACGCCAGAGCTGTCAATCAAGGAAGAGGATGGCGGAGAATGATAGAAAACAAATAGGTGGGTAGCGGCACTGACCACCAAAGGTGCACAGAGTCCCTTTTTAAACCACTAACTTAGCCTGAATTGATGGCACGAGCCGCTGAGCTCAGTTATTGGCTGCCGCGCTCTCTACGTGACGTCAGCGCTTCAGACAATAACGGATAACACCGTGAGCAGCGGTATAGACTCGGCTGGACCCAGGGAGGGCGAGTCAAGCATTTTTTTGTTTGTTTTTTTTTCTAAAACAAACCACAGCCTTTAAGCTGGCTGCAAAAATACAACTCACAACATTCCATGAAAACGTTTCGTAGAAGTCCGAAGGACAAAGATAGGAGGCTGCTTCTTTAAAAGTATATAACCTAAAGGGGTATTCCAGTCAACAAAAATGATCACCCATCTAATGGACCGGTATTATTGTTGGATCCATGTGCGGACCCCCACCCATCACTAGGATTGAGATGTGTTCATTTTTCGTGATCGACCTTGCCTTCTATACTTGTCTGCCAATCCATTTGCTCTGTATGGGAATGCTGGTGGCAGCCAAAGTCTATAAGGAAGGTAGCAAATTGTTTGCACGACCACCGATTTCTGCCAATTTTGGAACTTGAGCCCTCAATTTTCCAATTGCAAGACTGCAGCCAGCTAAGTCCCAATTCTGGCAATTAGTGTGGGGGGGGGCATCTCCAATCTGTATATTATCACTAGTGTTGAGCGATACCTTCCGATATCAGGAAATATCGGATCGGATTGGATCGGGCCAATACTCAAAAAGTATCGGATATCGCCAATTCCGATACCGGAAACCAATGCAAGTCAATGGGACAGAAATATCGGAATGAAAATCAACCCTTTCTTTCCTTGTAGGTTAATTCTACATGAAGGAAAACAACTAACAATAATGTAGAATGTATTGGGGGAGGTGGTTGCCCAAATCGATGGGAACAGTGCTCACAGTGAAACATGAAAAGCCGGCAATTCATCAGCGGCATACACCGGTACCCGACAATTTAGAACAGAAATAATAGAGAATCACATATAGATTAGATAGAAACATGTCAGTCACATTTATAAGAAGTATAGTGATAGTGTTGATTACTGTACTTGTCATTTAGTGTTAAAATAAAGGATTTATTTTTAAAAAAATTGGCGTGGGGTTCCCCGTAATTTTAGTCTCTAGCGGAGGTTAAGCAGACAGCTGGGGCAGATGTTTGAAGCCTGGGAAGGGGGTAATACCCACGGAGCTTCCCAGGCTACTAATATCAGCCCCCAGCTGAATACATAGCCTTTACTAGCTATTAAAATGGGGGACCCCAAAAAAAAAGACGTGGGGTCCCCCTTATTTTAATAGCTAGCAAAGGCTAGGCAGACAGCTGGGGGCTGATATTAATAGCCCAGGAAGGGTGCCATGAATATTGGCCCCCTCCCAGGCTAATAACACCAGTCGTCAGCCGCCCCAGAAATGGCGCATCCATAGGATGCGCCAATTCTGGCACTTAGCCTCGCTCTTCCCACTGCCCTATAGCGGTGGCAGTGGGGTAATAGGGTTGGGGTTGATGTCAGCTTATAATGCCAGCTGACATTAAGCCCAGGTTAGTAATGGAGAGGCGTCTATAAGACACCCCCATTACTAACCCCATAGTCAAAGTTAAAAAAACCACACAACACCCAGAAAAAAGTCCTTTAATTGAAATAAACACACAATTCTTTATTGTTCTAAATTAAACCATACTTACCATCACGCCCATTCCAGCTGAAGCCAACGATCTCCTGCAATAAAAAAAAAATAATAAAGCAACCTCATCCTTACCTTTGCATGGTTCCCAGGACGGCTCCAGCTCTGCTACATTCACATGACAGGCTGGACCGCAGCAGAACGCTGCCATCCAGCCTGTCATCCCGCAGACACTGAGAAGCGCAGGCATGCTTGCGCTCCTCAGTGTCTCGCTGTGACGGCATCCAGATGAGCCGAGGTCATGTCCAACTCCAACTTTCTGCTGCTGTCCAGCCTGTCATGTGAATGTAGCAGAGCTGAAGCTGTCGTGGGAACCATGGAAAGGTAAGGATGAGGTTGCTTTATTATTTTTCTTTTATTGCAGGAGATCGTTGGCTTCAGCTGGAATGGGCCTGATGGTAAGTATGGTTTAATTTAGAACAATAAAGGATTGTGTCTTTATTTCAATTAAAGGACTTTATTCTGGGTGTTTGTGGTTTTTTTTTAACTTTGACTATGGGGTTAGTAATGGGGGTGTCTTATAGACGCCTCTCCATTACTAACCTGGGCTTGATGTCAGCTGGCATTATAAGCTGACATCAACCCCAGCCCTATTACCCCACTGCCACCGCTACAGGGCAGTGGGAAGAGCGAGGCTAAGTGCCAGAATTGGCGCATCCTATGGATGCGCCATTTCTGGGGCGGCTGACGGCTGGTGTTTCTAGCCTGGGAGGGGGCCAATATTCATGGCACCCTTCCTGGGCTATTAATATCAGCTCCCAGCTGTCTGCCTAGCCTTTGCTAGCTATTAAAATAGGGGGACCCCACGTCATTTTTTTGGGGTCCCCCATTTTAATAGCTAGTAAAGGCTAGGTATTCAGCTGGGGGCTGATATTAATAGCCCAGGAAGGGTGCCATGAATATTGGCCCCCTCCCAGGCTAGAAACACCAGCCGTCAGCCGCTTTGGAAACAAAGCACTGGAGAGTTCTGAAGTGGCAGCAATGAGTCCGGATCGAAATCCCATTGATCACCTGTGGAGAGATCTTATAATTACTGTTGGGAGAAGATGCCTTCACATATGAGAGACTGGGAGGAGTTTGCAAGAGAAGAGTCGTCCAAAACTCTTGTTGAGAGGTGTAAGAAGCTGATAGTTATAGGAAGCGATTGATTGCAGTTATTTATTAGGTTGAGTGTTACAACAATTTTGCCCGTCACATTTTTGGGGTTTAGTGTGAAATTATGTCCAATTTACCTTTTTGCTCCTCTTTTGTGTTTGTTCCAATACACACAAAGGAAATAACCATGTGTATAACAAAACACGTGTAATCGCGATCATTTTCTAGGAGAAATACTTCATTTTCTGGAAATTTCAAGGGTGCCAACACTTTCAGCCATGACTGTTTATAAGAATGATCTGGAAAAGGGTCACGGAGTGGGCTCAGTAACTTGCCAGCTTGGCATGGCTCTCTACATTTTACTCTTCACTACCAGACAACTTTTCTAATAGTCTCGTAATTAGGTTGAGTGTATGCGCTGCCATCCCCCCGTACCCCACCGCCGCTCCATACCTCAGTACACATCATAAAACATGGCGCCTGACAGCTGGTATCACAACACAAATTATATGACGGCAACAGGTCTTAATTACCGTGCGGATGGACATCTATAGGAGTGTACCAGACATCAATTAACGGCGCCCTTTCCCCGAGAACAAACCAGATTTAATTAGCTCGGGGGAATTGGAGGGAAATCATGCGTCCAGCTGTGGAAACACTGACAAGTAATTCCCAATTGTTGTAAATAAGATGTCCTGTGGCAGACGGCTGACACGCCAGCGTCCTGGTGCCGGTCTGCCCGCCATCTCTCAAGCAGCAGCTGGCGCATGTTCTTCACAGACGGTGATGATTACCTTGTACTGTTAAAAAAAAAATGTATATGTTTTATTCTCCAAGCAAAATTCTGCTGGTTTAATATTAAGCCGACCACACGCATCAGCTGAACCCGACGGATATCTGTTGGGAGGCGTCCTGACTTCTCCATCAACGGCAGATGTCAGTGTGAGAAGGATCGGGCACCAGATATCCCTTGTATAAGTTAGATCCACCTTCCTTGTTTTGTCGTTCATAACATTCCTGCAACCCCTTCTCGCACAACGAAGAGACCAAATCGGCATAATTTGTTCAACTCTCACGCTTGCACTTTAGGGAACAAGATCTGTGCAGGCGCAACAACGTGCGCGGATGACGTCAGCCATGTCGATCAAGGCATGAGAGACAGTGATTGCGAGGGTAGCGGAGGCACCGAACGCAGTCTGGAAACTCTCATCGGACCGCCCGGCACAGTCTGTCCTGCCTTGATTGATGTAGCTGACATCATACACACATCCTGTTGCGCCTGCGCAGCTCCTGTTCCCTACTGTGCAGGCGTGAGTGTTGAACAGACTGTGCGGATGACTGCAGTCAAGGCTGGAGAGATGGCAACTGTGAGGACAGGAGGCGCCCCTCGCCGTGTGGTGTGGAGGCGCGCGCGCTCCCCTCGCCGTGTGGTGTGGAGGCGCGCGCGCTCCCCTCGCCGTGTGGTGTGGAGGCGCGCGCGCTCCCCTCGCCGTGTGGTGTGGAGGCGCGCGCGCTCCCCTCGCCGTGTGGTGTGGAGGCGCGCGCGCTCCCCTCGCCGTGTGGTGTGGAGGCGCGCGCGCTCCCCTCGCCGTGTGGTGTGGAGGCGCGCGCGCTCCCCTCGCCGTGTGGTGTGGAGGCGCGCGCGCTCCCCTCGCCGTGTGGTGTGGAGGCGCGCGCGCTCCCCTCGCCGTGTGGTGTGGAGGCGCGCGCGCTCCCCTCGCCGTGTGGTGTGGAGGCGCGCGCGCTCCCCTCGCCGTGTGGTGTGGAGGCGCGCGCGCTCCCCTCGCCGTGTGGTGTGGAGGCGCGCGCGCTCCCCTCGCCGTGTGGTGTGGAGGCGCGCCCCTCGCCGTGTGGTGTGGAGGCGCGCCCCTCGCCGTGTGGTGTGGAGGCGCGCCCCTCGCCGTGTGGTGTGGAGGCGCGCGCGCGCCCCTCGCCGTGTGGTGTGGAGGCGCGCGCGCGCCCCTCGCCGTGTGGTGTGGAGGCGCGCGCGCGCCCCTCGCCGTGTGGTGTGGAGGCGCGCGCGCGCCCCTCGCCGTGTGGTGTGGAGGCGCGCGCGCGCCCCTCGCCGTGTGGTGTGGAGGCGCGCGCGCGCCCCTCGCCGTGTGGTGTGGAGGCGCGCGCGCGCCCCTCGCCGTGTGGTGTGGTGTGGTGGCGCTCATCAGACTGCTCGATGTATAGAATCTGGTGACAGTTTCCCTTACACATGCGTGATCCATTGGATCCTAGGGAAGATTAGCCACCGCCAGAGGTGTTCAGCCTCTCCCCACACGGGATACATGCAGACTCGAGCATGCATGTGTATGTGAGGTGGAAGTAGTAGGAATAGCAGTCAGCCGAATCAGCATTTGGCTGACTTCTATCTAATGTGTATGGCCAGGCTTAGTGCTCAGTTTTTAGGTCACATGAATATATACCACATACAGATTCCCAGAAGGATCCAGCACAGAAGTAGCATAATACATGAATAAAAGTCACATAAGGGACCCAATTGAACATTTTCATTTCTCTTTTAAAAGTCCTTTTTCGATTTGTCTTGTGACATTTGTTGACATTTTTTTTTTTTTTCTTTTTCTTTTTCATTTTTGCGACAATTTTTTCAAAAATTGTCTTATTTTTGTCTTTTAACCTTTTTTGTGACTTTTTAGTGCAAAAAATAGTGGCATGTTCCACTAAAATGTCACAAAGTTTGCATAACAATTTCAGGCATACATAATCACCCCAGGCGGGTGTACTTATAGAATATACTTTAGAAAGGACGAAAATCGAAACCAGAATAAAGCACAAATGAAAAAGGGCAAAAATCTCCAAAAACCAGGAAAAAAAGGTGCAAACACAATAATGGAACGGACCCGTAGAGTCTAAAAAGGAACTAGCAGGATTTTTACATTAACATTTTCTACTCCATTCACACCCAAAGTGCATAATTTGCATTTTTTTAAGTAATTTTTGGCTTTGATTTTTTTTGTGCTGGAGTTTTGTTTGTTTTTTTGCAAATTCATCAAAATGGGTGAACAATGTTTAATGATTTGGTGCAAATTCGGCGATGCTTATTTACTGGCCTTTTGAGAATTAAAAGTTGCACAGTCTTAAAGGGGTTGGGAAAAATTTGTAAATTATAGCCTATTTTTAGGATCGTGGATAACTTCTCAATTGCTGGGGGTCCAACCACTGTGTCCCCCACTGATATTAACAACCGGGGCTATGAAGAGCCCCATGTGAATGGAGCGGTGGTCGATCCTGCACAATTCTTCTCCAGTCATACTTAGTGGGACCACCGAAGACCAGCCGACTGCTGCTCTCTGCTGTCTCCCTTAGGCCACAACCCCACTGTCAGTATTTGGTCAGTATTCGGTCAGTATTTTTTTCTCAGGAGTGGGAGACAAAACCAGGAGTGGGTGATAAATGCAGAATTGTTGCACTTGTTTCTATTACACCTTTTCTCTGATTGGTCAGTATTTTTTCTCAGGAGTGGGGAGTCAAAACCAGGTGAGGAACAATCAGAGAAAAGGTATAATAGAAACAAGTCACCAATTCTGCATTTATCCCCCACTCCTGAGAACAAATACTGACAGTGGGGTCGTTGCCTAAGGGAGACAGCAGAGAGCAGCAGTCGGCTGGTCTTCGGTGGTAACGTAGCCTTAGGCCAAGGCCCCACTATCATTATTTTGTCAGTATTTTTTCTCAGGAGTGGGAGTCAAAACCAGGTGAGGAACTGCTAGTGGGGCCTTGGCCTAAGGATACATTACCACCAAAGACCAGCCGACTGCGGCTCTCTGCTGTCTCCCTTAGGCTGCGTTACCGCCGAAGACCAGCCGACTGCGGCTCTCTGCTGTCTCCCTTAGGCTGCGTTACCGCCGAAGACCAGCCGACTGCGGCTCTCTGCTGTCTCCCTTAGGCTGCCTTACCGCCGAAGACCAACCGACTGCTGCTCTCTGCTATATTCTTTAGGCTACGTTACCACCGAAGACCAACCAACTGCTGCTCTCTGCTATATTCCTTAGGCTACGTTACCACCGAAGACCAGCCGACTGCGGCTCTCTGCTGTCTCCCTTAGGCTACGTTACCACCGAAGACCAACCGACTGCTGCTCTCTGCTATATTCCTTAGGCTACGTTACCACCGAAGACCAACCAACTGCTGCTCTCTGCTATATTCCTTAGGCTACGTTACCACCGAAGACCAACCGACTGCTGCTCTCTACTATCTCCCTTGGGCTACTTTCCCACGATGAGTTTTTGACGCTGCATATTTTTTCAAAATTGCAAGTAACTAGTGTTGAGCAAGTATGTTCTGTTAACCCTTTCGCCGAGTACTCTCGGGCCGAGCTCCGAGTATTTACAGCTGCTCGGTGATGGTTAAATCGCTCCCGTGTGCATGATTTGCGACTGTTTGACAGCTTTATTACATGTGAGGAATGTGTAAGAAACAAGCATTCCTCACATGTATTAAAGCTGTCAAACAGTCGCAAATCATGCACACGGGAGCGATTCAACCACATCACCGAGCAGCTATAAATACTCGGAGCTCAGCCCGAGCATACTCGGACAGAACATACTCGCTCAACCCTACAAGTAACCTATTTTACATAATGGGTGCAGAAATAGTGCAGAAAATCTGCAACATCAAAAAGTTCATCGTGGGAACATAGTCTTAGAGAATGAATAGAGCAGAGGAGCACATGATCAACCACCTCTTCATTCATGTGGGACTCTTGGGAAAGGTGGGGGTCTTCAACTGCCCAAAATAAATTTAACAGATTTTGTTACACATTTGCACAAAAAGTTTGCAGTCTTTTTGAAATGTCCCAAATGATGAATTGGGCTATACCGTCTGAATAAAGAAAGCCACGGCCATTATGCCAAGCAAAAAGTAGACTAAACCCAAGGAAATAGAACTTAGAAAAGATTTTTTTTTAAAAAGTCACTATTAGGGCACCTTCAGTATTTGGTCAGTATTTCCGGTACCGGTGTCAGTCTTTTCCATCAGTGTATCATCGTATGGAGATCGTCGAGCGGAATCCTAAGCACAGAAGGACCCAGAAATTATACAAGTCTAAGGCTCGTGGCACAAAAGAGCCCAAACAATAGCCACAGTTCTGTCCGTCCACCATAGAGAAAGTCCTGTAATTTAAGAAGATGTCTTATTGCCCTATAAGCTCTGGGTTTATAGAGGAAAAAATCAGCAGCGTGTGCATGAGATTAGTTTTGCTGGTGCTGTAAAACTCTTGGTTTGCGTTTTTGCTGCACAAAAAAAAAAAAAAAGTGTGAACAAGCCCTTACATACAGTGGGGAAAAGAGTATTTAGTCAGCCACCAATTGTGCAAGTTCTCCCTCTTAAAAAGATGAGGTCGGCCTGTAATTGACATCATAGATCGACCTCAACTATGAGAGACAAAATGAGAAAACAAATCCTGAAAATTACATTGTTTGATTTGGAAAGAATATTTTTTCAAATTTTGGTGGAAAATAAATATTTGGCCATTTACAATCCTTTGTTGGCAATGACAGAGGTTTTCTGTAAGTCTTCACAAGGCTGGCACACACTGTTGCTGGTATGTTGGCCCATTCCTCCATGCAGATATCTTCTAGAGCAGTGATGTTTTGGGGCTGTCGCTGGGCAACATGGACTGTCAACTCCCTCCAAAGGTTTTCTATAGGGTTTAGATCTGGAGACTGGCTGGGTCACTCCAGGATCTTGAAATGCTTCTTATGAAGCCACTCCTTCGTTGACCTGGCGGTGTGCTTGGGATCATTGTCATGCTCAAAGACCCAGGTATGTTTCATCTTCAATGCCCTTGCTGATGGAAGGAGGTTTGCACTCAAAATCTCACGATACATGGGCCCAATTATTCTTTCATGTACACAGATCCGTCGTCCTGGTCCCTTTGCAGAGAAACAGCCCCAAAGCATGATGTTGCCACCCCCCCATGCTTTACAGTAGGCATGATGTTCTTTGGATGCAACTCAGCATTCTTTCTCCTCCAAACACGCCGAGTTGTGTTTCTACTTTGGTTTCATCTGACCATAAGACATTCCCCCAATTCTCTTCTGGATCATCCAAATGCTCTCTACCAAACTTCAGACGGGCCCGGACATGTAATGGCTTAAGCAGGAGGACACGTCTGACGCTGCAGGATCTGAGTCCCTGACGGCGTAGTGCGTTACTGATGGTAGCCTGTGTAATGTTGGTCCCAGCTCTCTGCAGGTCATTCACTAGGTCTCCCCATGTGGTTCTGGGATTTTTGCTCACCGTTCTTGAAATCATTTTGACCTCATGGGGTGAGATCTTGGGTGGAGCCCCAGATGGAGGGAGATTATCAGTGGTCTTGTATGTCTTCCATTTTCTAATTATTGCTCCCACAGTTGATTTCTTCACACCAAGCTGCTCGCCTATTGCAGATTCAGTCTTCCCAGCCTGGTGCAGGGCTACAATTTTGTTTCTGGTGTCCTTCGACAGCTCTTTGGTCTTCACCATAGTGGAGTTTGGAGTGTGACTGAGGTTGTGGACAGGTGTCTTTTATACTGATAACAAGTTCAAACAGGTGCCAGTACTACAGGTAATGAGTGGAGGACAGAGGAGCCAGTACTACAGGTAATGAGTGGAGGACAGAGGAGCCAGTACTACAGGTAATGAGTGGAGGACAGAGGAGCCAGTACTACAGGTAATGAGTGGAGGACAGAGGAGCCAGTACTACAGGTAATGAGTGGAGGACGGAGGAGCCAGTACTACAGGTAATGAGTGGAGGACGGAGGAGCCAGTACTACAGGTAATGAGTGGAGGACGGAGGAGCCAGTACTACAGGTAATGAGTGGAGGACAGAGAAGCCTCTTAAAGAAGGAGTTACAGGTCTGTGAGAGCCAGAAATCTTGCTTGTTTGTAATTGATCAAATACTTATTTTCCACCAAAATTTGAAAAAAAATTCTTTCCAGATCAGACAATGTGATTTTCAGGATTTGTTTTCTCATTTTGTCTCTCATAGTTGAGGTCGACCTATGATGTCAATTACAGGCCGACCTCATCTTTATAAGTGGGAGAACTTGCACAATTGGTGGCTGACTAAATACAGTGGGGGGGGGGGGGGGGAGTATCTCTGAATATGGTCAATGAGCGATGTGGATTGGGGTCTGCGATGATGCGCCAAGATATATATATTATATAAAATTTATTACATCTTGACGCATCATCGCAGACGGTCAGCACATGCGATGTATAAATAATGTATGTGCCCAGGATCAATAGCAGCGGAGAATAAGGAGGCTTCTAAATTGGATTAAGACAGGACATCCAGACAGTCGTAGCCCGGCACAATGTGGATAACAAGGATGCCGCGCCTTTGTCTACCACAAGTCCTGCTTGGACAGCTGCCATTTATCTTGTAAGGTCGGCGGTAAAGAATAATGACAAAAGGTGGAGTGCTCACATTAAAGCCGGAGTTCAATTTGTTTACTCCTGTTATTAAAACCTTGTTGAATTAAAAACTATTTGTATGGCGGTACTTAATTTACTTAACACGTCCAATTTGTTCTGCCTCATCAGAACGGGAGGGACGAGCGGTAATTAATGATACCGCCTCCATTTTTTTTTCCTTTTACATACCTTATAAACACTAGAAGTGAAGCCGCGACCTCTTATTTTTTTGCCTAATTTTTCCTTCTTTTTTTTTTTTTCCTTTTGTAGGGGATCAGTAAAACGAGTGATAAGTGCAATGAACCAAATGGATCAACGGCGACACGAAAAGTTTGCAAACCAGTTTAATTATGCATTAAATTAAAACCCGCCAGAGAAAGAGATAGAGCGTCCAGAGCCGCTTTCTACATGGAAGACTTGTTTTAAGGACCTTTTTTTTTTTTTTAAAGGAAAAATTGTTGTAATATATTGAGATATTTTCCCCCTAATGGTTATGTCTTAACTTATTTGCATAATTTGTTGTACTTTATGGAATTTTTTTTTTTTAAATAATTAATAGATTTGTATGTTATTTTAAAGAAAATTGCATTTACTTGGGGGGGTGGAGGGGGGAATAATTTGCAGGAATAGTAGAATATAGTACAAACTCCAGTGCACAAAGGAAATGGTGCCGAACGTAATGAATTCAGCTTTACCTGACGAGAGGGAATTTTTATATATTTTTTTAATTAATTTAAAATTATTTTTTTTTTAAGGTTCTTTTAAAAATTGACGACAAAATATTTGGGCGTTTTTTTAGTGCACTTGCTCTGCTATACGTCATCAGATTAAAAGCAAACTGTGAGTTGCGAGGCAGTTAAAGGGTTATTCCGGTCTACAAAAAAGTAACACCACATTTTTTTTTCAATTAGTGTGGATTTCATCACTGGGGACACTCAATGATCCACAGAACGGGCCACCTATTGTCTATGGGTGTGACAATAATAGTTGAGCCATTTTTCAGCCACTCCTGTTTATCGTTCCTGCCCAGATGAATTCCGTCTACAGAAGTCTGCACACAAAGATTTGAGATTACATCTTTCAGTGGATAAAAATCTATGGCGATTGAAAGGGGATAAGAGAAACACATTATACAGCAGTACTGAGCAGTGTAGCTGTGAATCTAGCTCTGGGAGAAGAGGCAGACTTTTGTACTATTCTCCCCGAGCAAGATTCACAGCTACACTGCTTAGTAGTGCTGTATATTGTCCTCCATGCTGATGTTATGAATCTAGTACAAAAGTCTGCCTCTCTTCAGCTTCTCTTTCCTTTCAGAGCTAGATTCACAGCAGCATCATGGGGGACATTATACAGCAGTACTGAGCAGTGTAGCTGTGAATCTAGCTCTGGGAGAAGAGGCAGACTTTTGTACTATTCTCCCCGAGCTAGATTCACAGCTACACTGCTTAGTAGTGCTGTATATTGTCCTCCATGCTGATGTTATGAATCTAGTACAAAAGTCTGCCTCTCTTCAGCTTCTCTTCTTTCCTTTCAGAGCTAGATTCACAGCAGCAGCATGGGGGACATTATACAGCACTACTGAGCAGTGTAGCTGTGAATCTAGCTCTGAGAAATAACTACAAAACTCTTTTCTCCCAGAGCTGGATTCACAGCTACACTGCACTGCTCAGTACTGCTGTATAATGTGCTCAATGTTGCTGTGAATCTAGTACAAAAAGTCTGCCTCTCTTCAGTTTCTCTTCTCCCATTTCAGAGCTAGAGTCGCTGCAGCAGCTCGTGGGACATTATACAGCACTACTGAGCAGTGTAGCTGTAAATCTAGCTCTGGGAGAAAAGTACCAAAGGTTGCCTTTTCTCCCAGAGCTAGATTCACAGCTACACTGTTCAGTACTGCTGTATAATGTGCTCCATTCTGCTGCTACTTCTGAACATGAGCTACACAGAAACAAGGGAAGAGGTATCCTTCATCTTCGTGTGTACGGGAGACATTGCAGCATCGTAGTCTCCATCCACTAGCTCAGAGAGAACTGAAAATTAGAGAAGGGAGCAAAGGGAAAACTAGTAAAAGTAGAAAAGGATGTTCCCTGAGCCTTTGAACAGTTCTCTCTAGGACACTCCCATATTTTGTAGCATGAAGATGACTACTGGGAAGAAGTAATGGTGTTCCTGTATCTGCACAGCGGAGCGTGCATCTGTTCTCCTCTGCAACATGTGAATGGTCTTTGTCCAATTATAACCATGTTCTGGGGGTGTGCATACAATTTAGTATGGTGGGGACACCATGCGTGCGGTGATTTCTTGGGTAAGGGGGGTTGCCAGGTATATAGTATATATGGTAAGGGATATATAGGACATTATTGTGGGTCTTTTGTCAATTATTTTTTATTATAATCAATATGGTTATACTAGGACTTATCAAAAGAGATGTATGGAAAAATTCCAAGTGAGCTCCTTTTTGTGTCATTATCTGTGTATTTTCTGTTTTGGGCGTTGTTTTTTTTTTTTTTTTCTTCTGCATGAGATATTTATACCCAGGTGTTTTAATAAAAGATATGCTATTTTGATGATGCATTTGTGCCATGTGTATATGCGTATTGCCCCATAAAATGAATAATAAGCGCATCAATGTTGAAACGACCTTGCTGTACCTGTGTTCCATCTTATGTCTCTTCTTGTAAAGGGTTCAGAAACTCTGGAGCCTCAAGAACGTCAGCAACAGCTTCAAGAAAACTACTACCAGCGTTCTCCTGAAGCGGCATTGCCTGGAAAAACTCGGCGGCTACACCAGCGTCTAAAATATGCCACGTAGTCTTACCAAGTTTTTTCACGGTAGTTACATGAGCCCTTACTTCACATTTTGGACCATTGGCAATTTTTTTTAGAAATTTTGGGGTGGAAAAAAACGTGTGCACGTCCCTGTGTCCTTAGAATAAGGCCAGGTGCATACAGATTTTATGTGGAGTCGGAAGCTTCTTCACTCTAAAAATTCACAAAAAAACTGCTTCAAATACGCACTCAATACTTCTATTCAATTCAATGGATAATCCACTTTGCTGCTCATACTCTAAAGATTTTTTTAACGTTTTTTTCCCCCAATGGGTTTAAGAAAAAAAATGGAATTCACTCTAAACTTGACACTGTCAAGTCAAAGGGCGTCAAAAACTTGGTGGGGGGGGGGGGTCAAAAACCATTATAGGCTATGGGCACAACGAGTTTTTGGAATGGAAACTCTCCAAATCCTTCCAAAAAAGGTACAAAATCCTCAAAATTTTGTAGAGTTTTTACTCCGAAAACTCAGCAAAAAGATTGTTTAAAAGCCTTTAGAACCCCTCCAAAACAAGCAGTGGATTTCTTTTGGGGAAAAAAGTCTTTGATTGCTTTTCCACCTTAAAAAAAAAAAAAACTCCATGTGAACACAAGACGCCTTCAAGATACCAGCCATAGTTGACACCTGGCAAAGGCGGCAGATGCCACATCAGAAGTGCCTCTTACCTCCTGATGTGGAAATGAGAAGAGCTGTATAACCTCTTCAAGGGGTTGCACATTAAGAAAACTTTTCCTGATATGTACAGTTCTTTGAATAAGAAATAAAAAGCAAACCAATTGTATTTTTCTTATCGTAAAGGAGTCTAGTACTGAATCTCCACTGCTGCAGTCACTTTGACAGCCAGTTGAGATGGCTTGTGCCATCTACACTAGTGAAGTCGCTGAGCTCAGTGATTCTTTTTTATTTTTTATTATAGCGCCATTTATTCCATGGCGCTTTACATGTGAAAAAGGGGGTATAGATAGCAAACAACAAGTGCAATAATCTTGAACAAAAACGAGTCACCAACTGGTACAGGAGGAGAGAGGACCCTGCCCGCGAGGGCTCACAGTCTACAAGGGATGGGTGAGGATACAGTAGGTGAGGGAAGAGGTGGTTGTGCAGCGGTATGGTCTGGTGAGGGTTACTGCAGCTTATAGGCTTGTCGGAAGAGGTGGGTCTTCAGGTTCCTTTTGAAGGTTTCCACGGTAGGCGAGAGTCTGATATGTTGGAGTAGAGCGTTCCAGAGTAGGGGGGGGGGAAGCACGGGAGAAATCTTGTATGCAATTGTTTGAAGAGGGGAGTAGAGAAGGAGATCTTGTGAGGATCGGAGGTTGCGTGCAGGTAAGTACCGGGAGACTAGGTCACAAATGTATGGAGGTGACAGGTTGTGGATGGCTTTGTATGTCATGGTTAGGGTTTTGAACTGGAGTCTCTGGGCAATGGGTAGCCAGTGAAGAGATTGACAGAGAGGAGAGGCCGGGGAATAGCGGGGGGACAGGAGGATTAGTCGGGCTGCAGAGTTTATGATAGATTGGAGGGGCGCGAGAGTGTTGGAAGAGAGGCCACAGAGCAGGAGGTTGCAGTAGTCGAGGCGGGAGATGATGAGGGCGTGCACTAGTGTTTTTGCACATTCTTGTTTAAAGAATGTGCGGATGCGGGAGATATTTTGGAGTTGGAGTCGGCAGGAAGTGGAAAGGGCTGGGAAATGTGAAGGAGAGATCAGAGTCCAGGGTTACCCCGAGACAGCGAGCTTGAGGGACTGGGGAGAGTGAACAGCCATTGACTTTGATGGATAGGTCAGATGGGGGTGGGGGTGAATGAGATGGTGGAAAGATGATGAATTCAGTTGTATCCATGTTAAGTTTTAGAAATCTAGCAGAGAAGAAAGATGAAATAGTGGGCAGACATTGTGGGATTCTGGTTAGTAAGGAGGTGATATCCGGTCCAGAGAGGTAGATCTGTGTGTCATCAGCATAGAGATGATACTGAAAGCCGTGGGACTCTATTGGTTTCAGCACAGCTGCAGCCAAGTAATGGAAATCAGAGCAGTGGCGGAGACTCGGCTCTGAACCCTGGGAGGGCAAGTTAAGTAGAGGATTATTTTGTATTTTTTCCAATTAACTGAACATAGCAGGAAAAGTTTTCTGAAAGGGGACAACCCCTTTAAATTTCACCGCTTTCTCTCAAAGTGGTAGAACCTGGAAGAGTTCCTATGGAGCAAATATGCAGCGGATTTGCTTGCAGTATCAGCATTGTGAATGAGATGTCATGAGTAGGGATGAGCGGGCCGTAAAAGTTTGGGTTCTTGTAGCCGATCCAAACTTTAATCCAAAGCTCGGTTCGGGTACCAGAATTTGAACCAGAATCTGAACCCCATTGAAAACAATGAAGACCCCAGCTTTGGATCTGGAAAAAAAAAATTCTCATTTTCTCTCTCGTTATGAGTAGAGATGAGCGAACCCGAACTTAAAAGTTTGGTGTTCGTACCAGACAGTTAGTGTCCGGTGCTAAACTCCTGAACACGGACTTCTCCCGAATACCGTCGCAACGTTTGGAGTTCTGGGGGGGAAGTCCGTTGCAGAGAGACAGAGGATTTTTCCAACAAAGTTCGGGTTCTGGTTCAAGTTCGGGAGCAGTTCTGGTACCCGAACCAAACTTTGGAAATACGTTTGGGTAGGATACCAGAACCTGAACTTCCAATGGTCCGCTCATGCCTGGTCATGAGATCTGTCATTGCGGATTTCACAGTTCCAGAATTGGATGAATTTTTTTTCTGGTAGCAGATAGGTCACAAGGGAACATTCTCTAAAAGTTTTATGTAGAGCCACCAACTTGGTTAACACAGTGTCAGCTCCATCATGCAATATTCAGAATCACTCCTGGAGGGAAGTCTTCCTCTACTTTAGCGCAAACATGCAAGAAACCGCAAAAAAAAAAAATCTAAAAAAATAAATGTATATTCTTCCGGCTGCTTAATTTATGAAAGTAAATTCATTAGAAATGATCATCCTAAAAAAAATGTACTAATTAGATGAGGGACATTAAGCTCCAGAATTTTCCCAATTGCTTCATTGCGGTTTTCCCCCTAAATCCTTAATTTACATAATTACAAGGTAATGTTTGGCCGGCATAGACCATTGCTTTCATTTATCCATCCGGCCATTAGAGGATTCTTCTTATATCAGTAGACTGTAAAATATTTATGTAAACGACACAATCAATTTGTATTTGTCATCTGTGCAGATACCCTGCTGGGAGATACGGTCTCTGTGTAGGCTGTGGATTCACGTAAGGACTATTGCTCAGAAACACACATTTAAAAAAAAAAAAATTCAATGAAAGGAATTGCAGGAGAGTAGAGAAATGTGACTTTCTGCCAGGAACAGTGCCACCCTTTGTCTGGAGGCCATGCCTGGTACTGACACATGCATTTGAGATGAAAGTGCAGTGAGGAAACCTCCATAGCATTAGATAGTTGGTCAAGTTGAGGGGTTTACCAACTTTCTTGGTGGCAAAATTCCATGGGCAAACTGAGTTATTATACCCTGAAAGTTGTGCTACCATTGCCCACCCCAAGTGGGTGTCATTTTTGCACCAAAGGTCAAGATTCACACATCCCTAATTTTCCATAACTTCATTTCTGGTTCCCACCCCAAATTCTGCTCTACGACCACCACATGTGACCCCAGGTATTTAGCATTGCCTTTGACTTGCATATGTCAACGTATTAAATCTAGAAAATGCCCAATTTTAATCTGCCCATTAGGACCACCGCCTCTTTGTTGTGGTCCTAAAATAATTAATTTCTACCGTTTAATTACATTGACCGTTCATGGTCTTAGCTCCAAAATAACTGCATTGTCTGCTAGAGTCTATGGCACTAAATTTTTTATTTTCATTTTATGTACGCATGAAATTTTTGCAACATTTTAAGGAAACATGCTCCTTTTTTTTGCTAAACAGTTGCAAAGAAAAAAAAAAAAGATGAAGCCAAAATATAAAAAGAGCATGGACGTCTACATAAGCTTCCCAAAGAATGATTGTTACTTCTTTTAACTGCTTCAGGGTTTCCGAATCCTGAAGTGGTTAAAAGGTAGTAACAAAATAATCAACATGTACACAGCAATGTTGTTTTGACATTGCTGTGCATTATGTCCATTTTTTTTTTAGGCGGTTTCGCTGTGCTTTCTCAGGTGGAATCAGTCCAGAATCCGCCTAAAAAAAGAGGTCATGCGCTTAGTGAATGGTAGGATATGTTCCATTTAGTAAAGTTGATCTATTTTTTATTTTAGGCTTCATCATGTCTGTGTTTCCAGTACGTGTGGCATCTGTTTTGTTCACGGATACCCATTCACATGTCCGTGTTTTTACACGTGTGCAAAACACATGGAGACATGTCTGTTTTTCCAGTAGCACAGATGACAAGGGCCCATAAAAGTCTATGGGTCTGTGAAAAACACCTACAGCGCACGGAAGGCATCAGCGTACAGTCCAAGTTTAACATTGCAAAGTATAGGAGAAGCTTTGTAATTTATTTATTTTTCCATTTATGAAAAACACTGATGGTAAAAACGGACACACTGATCCAAAACACTGATGACACCGGTACCGTTTTTTTTCACGAACGTGTTTAACCACAGACATGTGAATGAGGCCTTAAAGACACTGGAGCAATGAAACAATGGATGTAGAGGTTTGTCACCCTTCAAACCTTAGGTTTGGTTCATAAAGTGCTGTTTCAGTGCAGTTTTTGATGGAGTTATTTAAAGACAAAAACCAGACTAAAGCCAAAAATGTAACATAATATTAGGCTAAGTTCCCACAATGAATATTTTGTGTGTTTTTGATACTGAAGATTTTATGTGTATTTTTACAGACTTTTTTTCCCCTCTGTGGTTTTTGTCTCTTTTTGATAAAACTTCCTTGTTTTGGATACTTTCTAGAAGGCTACATTCCCATGTTGAGCTTTTGGTGCATTTTTGATGTTGCAGAATTTTGGCACCATTTCTGCACCTATTATGTTACTCGCAGTTTTCATTGTGTTTTTTTTAACATGCTTTTTTATCATGTTTTTGCGGTTTTTGACTCTTTTTGGTGTCATGCCTTTTTTATATTTCCTGGTATTAGGCTTTGACAAAATTTTATTACTTATATCTGTTTTTTTTTTTTAATTTGTTTTTTTAATTCATTTTTTATTCTCGGATTTTCAACATTTCAATCTGGTCTATAGGGAAAATTTGCAAATAAAAAGGGCAATTTTTCAATTTCATTTTTTCCTCCCCTTCTTCCAAGAGCTATAACTTTTTTTTATTTTTCCAGCCACATAGCCGTATGAGGGCTTGTTTTCTGCGGGACGAGTTGTACTTTTGAATGACACCATTTATTTTACCATATCATGTACTGAAAAACAGGAAAAAAAAATCTAACTGCAGTGAAATTGCAAAAAATTTGCAATTCCACAATGTTTTTTGGTGTTTTTTAATTTACCATGCTCAATATATGGAAAAACTAACCTGGCAATATGATTCCCCAGGTCACTATGAGTACGCAGATACCAATCATGTATAGTTTTATTTTTATTTAAGTGGTAAAAAAAAAAAAAAACTCAGAAATTTGGCAAAAATAAAATTTTGCTTTTGTCCCCATCTTCCGAGACCCGTAACGTTCTCATTTTTCGGGATCGGGGCTGGGTGAGGGCTTATTTTTGCTCCCTGAGCTGACGTTTTTACTGACACCACCTTGGGGTAGATCTGGTGTTTTGATCGCCTGTTATTGCATTTTATTGCAATGTTGCGGCAACCAAAAAAAAAGGTAACCAAATGTGTGTATTTTTTATTTATTTTTTGCAATTGTTTTATTTTGAATGGGGCAAAAAGGGGGTGATTTCAACTTTTGTGTTTTTTTTAAATATTTTTTAAAACTTTTTTTCTGTATTTAATAGTCCCCTCAGGAGACTTGAAGCTGTAATCGTCCGATCGCCTGTGCCGCACATAGCAGGGCTTCAGAAATGCTATGTCTAGCAAAGATCACGATCTCCATTGAACGCTGGCCACGGGCCGGCGTTCACAGGAGTATCGTAATGAATGGCACGGGGCTCTTCAGCAGACCCCCAGCTGTCATGACAACCCATTGGCGCCCCGCGATCACGTGACGGGCGTGCCGACTCGCTTCCGGTCTGCACTGGTTAAATGTTGCCATCAGTGATTGACAGCAGCATTTAACTGGTTACCAGCCTCGGGTGGATCTCCGAGTTAGAGGCGCTTGATGGTTGATCACTAAACGCACCACTCACGGTAGCTTAATTCTCATTTACATCATTTTTACTTTTCCTCCTACAATAGTTATTATGGGCCTTGATTATCAAAACTGTCTGATATTGCCCCTAGCAACCAATCAAAGTTCAGCTTTCATTTTTCAACCTGCTCTGATAAAATGAAAGCTGTGTTCTGATTGGTTGCCATGAGCAACAAAGAAAAGATTTCTCTGCAGCCATTTTTGATAGTTTTGCCCCGGTGTGCTCTGTGTAAACAAGGCCCAAAAGAGAAAATCTCCTCCTGTGGGCTTTCATTACTTACTTTTTCACGGCATTAAGATGGCGGCTGTAGCAGGGTAGTTAGTTAGGCAGCTGCCATCCTATAACAGGACCTTTTCTCAGTCACTGATCTTTTCATTGTGACCCGGACATGTTAATCTATACAGATTGTAAAACTACCGCTTTATTTTAAGCACCTGTCAGAAAAGGGTGTGGTGGTCAACCAGTCAGTTAAAAAAGACTGAGCGCAGATGTAACATAGATGTTTTTTTTTTCTTTTTTGCTGACCCATTAAATGGGCATATTTGGCACAAAAATTAGATTAAAATAGCACAGCCTCCATCATTTTATTTTTTTTTTGCAAAATTAATGTGTCCTTGTGCTGTGTTAAAAAAGATGTGTGAATGAGAATTAATGCAGCTATCTCCAACCCTGCAGAACTACAACTACCAGAATGCAGCTGCTGGTCAATGTTGGGAGTTATAGTCTCCCGAAGGCTATAGTTCATTGCTCTAGTATCTCCCTGCCACCATGTTGACTCAATTACGACCAAAATGATGAAACGTAACCCAGATGAGCTGCGCACATCCCATAACATGCTGAGAGTAGTCAGCTCATCCCATAACATGCTGAGAGTAGTCAGCTCATCCCATAACATGCTGAGAGTAGTCAGCTCATCCCATAACATGCTGAGAGTAGTCAGCTCATCCCATAACATGCTGAAAGTAGTCAGCTCATCCCATAACATGCTGAGAGTAGTCAGCTCATCCCATAACATGCTGAGAGTAGTCAGCTCATCCCATAACATGATGAGAGTAGTCAGCTCATCCCATACCATGCTGAGAGTAGTCAGCTCATCCCATACCATGCTGAGAGTAGTCAGCTCATCCCATACCATGCTGAGAGTAGTCAGCTCATCCCATAACATGCTGAGAGTAGTCAGCTCATCCCATAACATGCTGAGAGTAGTCAGCTCATTCCATACCATGCTGAGAGAAGTCAGCTCATCCCATACCATGCTGAGAGTAGTCAACTCATCCCATAAGATGCTGAGAGTAGTCAGCTCATCCCATAAGATGCTGAGAGTAGTCAACTCATCCCATAACATGCTGAGAGTAGTCAGCTCATCCCATAGCATGCTGAGAGTAGTCAGCTCATCCCATAACATGCTGAGAGTAGTCAGCTCATCCCATAACATGCTGAGAGTAGTCAGCTCATCCTATAACATGGGGAGAGTAGTCAGCTCATCCCATAACATGCTGAGAGTAGTCAGCTCATCCCATACCATGCTGAGAGAAGTCAGCTCATCCCATAACATGCTGAGAGTAGTCAGCTCATCCCATAACATGCTGAGAGTAGTCAGCTCATCCTATAACATGCTGAGAGTAGTCAGCTCATCCCATACCATGCTGAGAGCAGTACGCTCATCCCATAACATGCTGAGAGTAGTCAGCTCATCCCATACCATGCTGAGAGCAGTACGCTCATCCCATAACATGCTGAGAGTAGTCAGCTCATCCCATAACATGCTGAGAGTAGTCAGCTCATCCCATAACATGCTGAGAGTAGTCAGCTCATCCCATAACATGCTGAGAGTAGTCAGCTCATCCTATAACATGCTGAGAGTAGTCAGCTCATCCCATACCATGCTGAGAGTAGTACGCTCATCCCATAACATGCTGAGAGTAGTACGCTCATCCCATAACATGCTGAGAGTAGTCAGCTCATCCCATAACATGCTGAGAGTAGTCAGCTCATCCCATACCATGCTGAGAGTAGTCAGCTCATCCCATAACATGCTGAGAGTAGTCAGCTCATCCCATAACATGCTGAGAGTAGTCAGCTCATCCTATAACATGCTGAGAGTAGTCAGCTCATCCCATACCATGCTGAGAGTAGTACGCTCATCCCATAACATGCTGAGAGTAGTACGCTCATCCCATAACATGCTGAGAGTAGTCAGCTCATCCCATAACATGCTGAGAGTAGTCAGCTCATCCCATAACATGCTGAGAGTAGTCAGCTCATCCCATAACATGCTGAGAGTAGTCAGCTCATCCTATAACATGCTGAGAGTAGTCAGCTCATCCCATAACATGCTGAGAGTAGTACGCTCATCCCATAACATGCTGAGAGTAGTACGCTCATCCCATAACATGCTGAGAGTAGTCAGCTCATCCTATAACATGCTGAGAGTAGTCAGCTCATCCTATAACATGCTGAGAGTAGTCAGCTCATCCCATACCATGCTAAGAGTAGTACGCTCATCCCATAACATGCTGAGAGTAGTCAGCTCATCCCATAACATGCTGAGAGTAGTCAGCTCATCCCATAACATGCTGAGAGTAGTCAGCTCATCCCATAACATGCTGAGAGTAGTCAGCTCATCCCATAACATGCTGAGAGTAGTCAGCTCATCCCATACCATGCTGAGAGTAGTCAGCTCATCCCATAACATGCTGAGAGTAGTCAGCTCATCCCATAACATGCTGAGAGTAGTCAGCTCATCCTATAACATGCTGAGAGTAGTCAGCTCATCCCATACCATGCTGAGAGTAGTACGCTCATCCCATAACATGCTGAGAGTAGTACGCTCATCCCATAACATGCTGAGAGTAGTCAGCTCATCCCATAACATGCTGAGAGTAGTCAGCTCATCCCATAACATGCTGAGAGTAGTCAGCTCATCCCATACCATGCTGAGAGTAGTCAGCTCATCCCATAACATGCTGAGAGTAGTCAGCTCATCCCATAACATGCTGAGAGTAGTCAGCTCATCCTATAACATGCTGAGAGTAGTCAGCTCATCCCATACCATGCTGAGAGTAGTACGCTCATCCCATAACATGCTGAGAGTAGTACGCTCATCCCATAACATGCTGAGAGTAGTCAGCTCATCCCATAACATGCTGAGAGTAGTCAGCTCATCCCATAACATGCTGAGAGTAGTCAGCTCATCCCATAACATGCTGAGAGTAGTCAGCTCATCCTATAACATGCTGAGAGTAGTCAGCTCATCCCATAACATGCTGAGAGTAGTCAGCTCATCCCATAACATGCTGAGAGTAGTCAGCTCATCCCATAACATGCTGAGAGTAGTCAGCTCATCCTATAACATGCTGAGAGTAGTCAGCTCATCCTATAACATGCTGAGAGTAGTCAGCTCATCCCATACCATGCTAAGAGTAGTACGCTCATCCCATAACATGCTGAGAGTAGTCAGCTCATCCCATAACATGCTGAGAGTAGTCAGCTCATCCCATAACATGCTGAGAGTAGTCAGCTCATCCCATAACATGCTGAGAGTAGTCAGCTCATCCCATAACATGCTGAGAGTAGTCAGCTCATCCTATAACATGCTGAGAGTAGTCAGCTCATCCCATACCATGCTGAGAGTAGTACGCTCATCCCATAACATGCTGAGAGTAGTACGCTCATCCCATAACATGCTGAGAGTAGTCAGCTCATCCCATAACATGCTGAGAGTAGTCAGCTCATCCCATAACATGCTGAGAGTAGTCAGCTCATCCCATAACATGCTGAGAGTAGTCAGCTCATCCTATAACATGCTGAGAGTAGTCAGCTCATCCCATACCATGCTGAGAGTAGTACGCTCATCCCATAACATGCTGAGAGTAGTCAGCTCATCCCATAACATGCTGAGAGTAGTCAGCTCATCCCATAACATGCTGAGAGTAGTCAGCTCATCCCATAACATGCTGAGAGTAGTCAGCTCATCCAATAATATGCTGAGAGTAGTCAGCTCATCCCATAACATGCTGAGAGTAGTCAGCTCATCCCATAACATGCTGAGAGTAGTCAGCTTATCCCATAACATGCTGAGAGTAGTCAGCTCATCCAATAATATGCTGAGAGTAGTCAGCTCATCCCATAACATGCTGAGAGTAGTCAGCTCATCCCATAACATGCTGAGAGTAGTCAGCTCATCCCATAACATGCTGAGAGTAGTCAGCTCATCCCATAACACGCAGAGAGTAGTCAGCTCATCCCATAACACGCCGAGAGTAGTCAGCTCATCCCACAACATGGTGAGAATAGTCAGCTCATCCCATAACATGCTGGGAGTAGTCAGCTCATCCCATAACTTGCTGAGAGTAGTCAGCTCATCCTATAACATGCTGAGAGTAGTCAGCTCATCCCATACCATGCTGAGAGTAGTACGCTCATCCCATAACATGCTGAGAGTAGTCAGCTCATCCCATACCATGCTGAGAGTAGTCAGCTCATCCCATAACATGCTGAGAGTAGTCAGCTCATCCCATACCATGCTGAGAGTAGTCAGCTCATCCCATACCATGCTGAGAGTAGTACGCTCATCCCATAACATGCTGAGAGTAGTCAGCTCATCCCATAACATGCTGAGAGTAGTCAGCTCATCCCATACCATGCTGAGAGTAGTCAGCTCATCCCATACCATGCTGAGAGTAGTCAGCTCATCCCATAACATGCTGAGAGTAGTCAGCTCATCCCATACCATGCTGAGAGTAGTCAGCTCATCCCATAACATGCTGAGAGTAGTCAGCTCATCCCATACCATGCTGAGAGTAATCCGCTCACTGCCTGATGAAACATAAATAACTGACCCAGCGCTGTCCGTGGTGCTGAAACAGGACAACTGTAACAGGGCCTCCTGCTCTGTGGTGTCCATATTACCCTATAGCCATGTGCAGTGGTGTAACTACAGTCCAAAGGGCTCCGGGGCAAGATTTGGCCTGGGGTCCCCGATCCCCCTCATGTTGGTCAGATGTATGGGCCCTTGTAGTGTTCTAAATCTTATAAGGACATACAAGTTGCCTCACCTCCCCCATTATGTAGTAATGTCCCCCATCTTGAGCTTCTTCCTGGTATATATGTCCCTCATCCTAGCCCCATCCTGGTATATACAGGTGCTTCTCACTAAATTAGAATATCATCAAAAAGTTAATTTATTTCAGTTCTTCAATACAAAAAGTGAAACTCATATATTATATAGAGCCATTACAGACAGAGTGATCTATTTCAAGTGTTTATTTCTGTTAAAGTTGATGATTATGGCTTACAGCCAATGAAAACACAAAAGTCATTATCTCAGTAAATTAGAATACTTTATAACAACAGCTTGAAAAATGGTTTTAAAATCTGAAATGTTCCCCTACTGAAATGTATGTTCAGTAAATGCCTCAATACTTGGTCAGGCTCCCTTTGTATCAATTCCTGCATCAATGCGGCGTGGCATGGAGGCGATCAGCCTGTGGCCCTGCTGAGGTGTTATGGAGCCCAGGTGGCTTTGATAGCAGCCTTCAGCTCGTCTGCATTGTTGGGTCTGGGGTCTCATCTTCCTCTTGACAATACCCCATAGATTCTCTATAATAGATTCTCTATCGGGTTAAGGTCAGGCGAGTTTGCTGCCAATCAAGCACAGTGATACTGTTGTGTGTAAACCTGGTATTGGTACTTTTGGCAGTGTGGACAGGGGCCAAGTCCTGCTGGCGAATGACATTTCCATCTCCAAAAAGCTTGTCGGCAGAGGGAAGCATGAAGTGCTCTAAAATGTCCTGGTAGACGGCTGCGCTGACTTTGGTCTTGATAAAACACAGTGGACCTACACCAGCAGATGACATGGCTCCCCAAACCATCGCTGATTGTGGGAACTTCACACTAGACCTCCAGCAGCTTGGATTGTGTCCTCTCCACTCTTCCTCCAGACTCTGGGACCTGGATTTCCAAATGAAAATTGTAACTCTGGGACCTTGTGGAGTGTGTCAATGACTGCCTTCTGGACATCTGTCAAGTCAGCAGTCTTCCCCATGATTGTGGAACCTACTGAAACAGACTAAGGGACCTTTTTAAACGCTTAGGAAGCCTTTGCAGGTGTTTTTTGTTAATTATTTTAATTTGCTGAGATAATGACTTTTGTGTTTTCATTGGCTGTAAGCCATAATCATCAACATTAACAGAAATAAACACTTGAAATAGATCCCTCTGTGTGTAATGACTCTATATAATAGATCACTCTGTGTGTAATGACTCTATATAATAGATCCCTCTGTGTGTAATGACTCTATATAATAGATCCCTCTGTGTGTAATGACTCTATATAATAGATCACTCTGTGTGTAATGACTCTATATAATAGATCCCTCTGTGTGTAATGACTCTATATAATAGATCCCTCTGTGTGTAATGACTCTATATAATAGATCCCTCTGTGTGTAATGACTCTATATAATAGATCCCTCTGTGTGTAATGGCTCTATATAATAGATCACTCTGTGTGTAATGACTCTATATAATAGATCCCTCTGTGTGTAATGACTCTATATAATAGATCCCTCTGTGTGTAATGACTCTATATAATAGATCCCTCTGTGTGTAATGACTCTATATAATAGATCCCTCTGTGTGTAATGGCTCTATATAATAGATCACTCTGTGTGTAATGACTCTATATAATAGATCCCTCTGTGTGTAATGACTCTATATAATAGATCCCTCTGTGTGTAATGACTCTATATAATAGATCCCTCTGTGTGTAATGACTCTATATAATATAGGAGTTTCACTTTTTGTATTGAAGAACTGAAATAAATTAACTTATTGATGATATTCTAATTTAGTGAGATGCACCTGTATGTCTCTTATCCTGGGCCCATCCTGGTCTATTTCCCCCATTCTGCTGCTGTTCTTTAATGCATAAAAAAAAAAAAAGATTCTACTCCCCTTCCCTCCGCTCCTCCGCCGCGCTGCACCCTCTTCTAAAGTCGGCAGCTGACTTCAGCATGCAAGCGACGGGAGCGCATGATGTCACTGCCATGTGCCCCCAGACACGTGCACACCGACGTCAGCTGCTGCTGATTCACTGGCAGCGTCTATTGCAGTGCACGGACCCGGTGGGTCTTTTAGCCACAATACACTTCCAGCTGGAGTTGGTGCTGGCAATAGTGGGCCCCTCACCCGCACAGACCTGGTAGTGGTTGCGACCTCTGTGTCTGCGAGCGATCATTACACCCCTGGCCATGTGCCAAAACGCCCCCCACTGCTTACTGTAGTTTTGATAAAATCACAGTTTTATCAGCAGGAGATTATCAATGTAGGACTAGTAAGGAGTGGGGCACATTTGGCATGATTGCCTAGAAGAATGTGTAAGAAAATCTTTATAAAGGCAGCCAATAATCTTGATTAAAATAATGTCCTAATTTTTGAACAATGGGCATTTGTTACCGCTTATCCCAGGAACATAGGAAAATCTGCACAGATTGGCAATGAATCCTATTAGAAATTGAGAGGTTTGTATGTAAAGTGTAAGAATAGAGGCACATGCTTCTTCATCGGAGCTGTATACCTAAAACAGCTGAATATTTTTATTACTTGTTATCTAATATTGCAAAAAAAAAAAAAAGTATAAAACCACAATGTGTTATTTACTGGACTCAGCGCTGCACCTCTGATAATGCTGGAGGCTCTATGGCGCCACCTGCCGGCCGCTGTCAGTAAGAGCGCTCTGCTGTCTGCTGCATTTTCTGCTCTATCCTCCCCAGATCTCTGCTGCCATTTACATTGCAAGACATCAATGTCTCTGGAAAGATGTAATTTCCCTGTCAGAAATTATAACTTGCTCACGCTTCAAGTGTCAGAAGCAGCCGCAGTAAAGGTTGTCAAAAATGCTCAGTGAAGGAAGCCAACAAGAGGAAGGAGCTAATGGGATTAGAGAGCTATCATTTAATGCTGTCACCCCCATGCTGGAGTGCAGGGTAAACTGCTGCCAGGCTGCAGGGGGGTAGTGCTTCCCTCTTGTGCAAACGCAGGGCTAAGTAGCTTGCACAGTTAACCCCTGAGCTGCTGCCTGTGTGATTCCCGACAATTACTATTACTAATACTTCAGGCCCACCCTGATGCCCCCCAGAGACGGCGCCATGCCTATGGTGTACTGACAATATAATATACCCTGCAGATTAATATCACCAAGTGTCCAAGAGAACTAAAGTGCTGAAAGTGTGGCATCCAGACTGGCACCCAGCACCGTGTGACCCAAAGGGAGTATTCCTGGCAGAATCAATGCAAACATTGCATGTGGGATTTGTGTCATCCACCATGTCAGAAGACCTTCAGTAAAAATACAGATAGTGTGGAGTGGATGCTGTCCAGAGCACTGGTCACATTGCTCATCTAGACTAGTGATAGAAGCAGTAACCATATCACTGCTGGTGAGAACATTGCTCATCTAGACTAGTGATAGAAGCAGTAACCATATCACTGCTGGTGAGAACATTGCTCATCTAGACTAGTGATAGAAGCAGTAACCATATCACTGCTGGTGAGAACATTGCTCATCTAGACTAGTGATAGAAGCAGTAACCATATCACTGCTGGTGAGAACATTGCTCATCTAGACTAGTGATAGAAGCAGTAACCATATCACTGCTGGTGAGAACATTGCTCATCTAGACTAGTGATAGAAGCAGTAACCATATCACTGCTGGTGAGAACATTGCTCATCTAGACTAGTGATAGAAGCAGTAACCATATCACTGCTGGTGAGAACATTGCTCATCTAGACTAGTGATAGAAGCAGTAACCATATCACTGCTGGTGAGAACATTGCTCATCTAGACTAGTGATAGAAGCAGTAACCATATCACTACTTGTGTGAATTACTCATGTAGAATAGTTGTAGTAGTAGTAATACTAATGATGACTACATCACACTGGGGTGAACATTAATTCTATATATTGGTGTTACTACTGGTAAGTATATCGCTCCTTGTGTAAACTATTCATGTAGACCACTAGTCGTCATATATCTGATACAGTTAACTCTTCATGTGAAAATAGTAAGCATATGTGGTTGTGATGGTGTAGTGGTAATACCCACCTCGTGTGGACTTATCCAGTATAATAAGTCACCATATATCTGATTAGCTGGGCTGCCCGTGTACAAGAGGAATTAACTTCATGAACTATTAATGCAGACGAGTGGTACTAGTAACCATATCAGTGCCTGTATCTACTGCTCCTCTACACTTCTCATAGCTGCTACAGACTAGTCCTAGTAACTAGTAACTATTTCTGATTGTGTCAACTTATAATCTATACTAGTGATACTAGTAACCAGTGTATTCACTGCTCAAAAAGACTAGCTATAAGAATAATATCACTGCTTGTGTGAACTATACATGCAGACTAGTAGTACTGTAACTATATCACTGCCAATTTATACTATACATGCAGACTAGTAGTACTGTAACTATATCACTGCCAATTTATACTATACATGCAGACTAGTAGTACTAGTAACTATATCACTGCCAATTTATACTATACATGCAGACTAGTAGTACTGTAACTATATCACTGCCAATGTATACTATACATGCAGACTAGTAGTACTAGTAACTATATCACTGCCAATTTATACTATACATGCAGACTAGTAGTACTGTAACTATATCACTGCCAATTTATACTATACATGCAGACTAGTAGTACTAGTAACTATATCACTGCCAATTTATACTATACATGCAGACTAGTAGTACTGTAACTATATCACTGCCAATTTATACTATACATGCAGACTAGTAGTACTAGTAACTATATCACTGCCAATTTATACTATACATGCAGACTAGTAGTACTGTAACTATATCACTGCCAATGTATACTATACATGCAGACTAGTAGTACTAGTAACTATATCACTGCCAATTTATACTATACATGCAGACTAGTAGTACTAGTAACTATATCACTGCCAATTTATAGTATACATGCAGACTGGTAGTACTAGTAACTATTTCACTGCCAATTTATACTATGCATGCAGACTTGTAGTACTGTAACTATTTCACTGCTTGTGTGAACTATACATGCAGACTAGTAGTACTGTAACTATATCACTGCCAATTTATACTATACATGCAGACTAGTAGTACTAGTAACTATATCACTGCCAATTTATACTATACATGCAGACTAGTAGTACTGTAACTATATCACTGCCAATTTATGCTATACATGCAGACTAGTAGTACTAGTAACTACATCACTGCCAATTTATACTATGCATGCAGACTAGTAGTACTGTAACTATTTCACTGCTTGTGTGAACTATACATGCAGACTAGTAGTACTGTAACTATATCACTGCCAATTTATACTATACATGCAGACTAGTAGTACTAGTAACTACATCACTGCCAATTTATACTATACATGCAGACTAGTAGTACTAGTAACTATATCACTGCCAATTTATACTATACATGCAGACTAGTAGTACTAGTAACTATTTCACTGCCAATTTATACTATGCATGCAGACTAGTAGTACTAGTAACTATATCTCTGCCAATTTATAGTATGCATGCAGACTAGTAGTAATAGTAACAGGATTACTACCGATTTGTACTATATGTAGTGTAGTAGTAACAGTAATCATATTACTTGTGAGAACTATGTATGTAGACTAATAGTACTAGAAACCATATTAGTGCCGATTTGTATGATACATGTAAACTACTAGTGCTAATTACAATTTCATTACTTGGTGAACTATACATGCAGAATAGCGGTACTAGTGACCATATTAATATCGATGTGTACTATACATGCAGACTAGTAGTACTAGTAATCATCTCACTGATGTAATGCGATCATGGCTCACATCTTTATTGCTACTCCTGACTTTTGCTTACCATGGACTGATCAGATGATTTTAATAAAGTAAACGACCGCTTTCGATGACAATCAATTTCTTTTCCATTCAAGTATTTGTGAGTAAACAATAACTGGAGAATATAAAAGTATAGAAAAAAATGTCTACTTTTTGGGAACAAAATCGTGTAAACTACAATGATCTGATGAATTTCTGTTGTTTAATAGCTGCTACACCTTGTCTTTATTTTAGTTTTCAATGTATTATTTTTATATCCACTCTTCTTCGGTTACCCGGTCACCGATCAGATCACTTTAGATCACTCACTATAATAATCTCCAACTTCTAAGTCATGTTCTTACTAAAAGTTTTTTTTTTCAAGACAGCTCAGTATAATAAATATTTTTTTTTCAATTCTGCATAGAGAATGAACAGAAAGTGTAATGACATTTCATTTTTCGATTTTTGTTAAATAAATTAAAAAAAATATTCTACATTCTACCTCTGCCCCCCCCCCCCACACACACACTAGATTTAAATATATATATAACAAAATAATTCTCTATTTTATTACAAAAATAATGGCTAGATATTTTGTATAAAATTAGCATATGATCACTGGTATTTAAATACTTTTTTGTTTACATTTTTTTATTGTTTTGCAACAAATTTTGATGTTTCTCTTGTTTTGTATTTTTACAATATTTCTAATATAATAAAAGAATAATAACTGTAAAAAAAAATAATAAAAATATGATTGGTAAAATTACAAGATAGTAATAATAAGTAAAAAGAGTAAAAATAAAGATAATGTTAATTGTGATAATAATAGTAATTGTGGTGATGATGATGATAATAATAGTAATAAAAAGAGTAAAAATAATGTTAATTATGCTAATAATAAAAAGTGTCAAAATAAAGATAATGTTAATTGTGATAATAATAATAATAGTAATTGTAGTGCTAATAATAATAATAATAATAAATGTAGTGCTAATTATCATAATAATAAGAGTAAAAATAATGTTAATTGTGATAATAATAGTAATTGTGGTTATGATGATAATAATATTAATAAAAATAGTAAAAATAATGTTAATTGTGATAATAGTAATAGTAATTGTAGTGCTAATAATAATAATAATAATAATAATAAAAATAATAATAAATGTAGTGCTAATAATAATAATAAGAGTAAATATAATGTTAATTATGATAATAATAATAAAGTGTAAAAATAAAGATAATGTTAATTGTAATAATAACAGTAGTAATTGTAGTGCTAATAATGATAATAATAATAAAATAATAATAATAGTAATTGTAATGCTAATAATAATAAAAAAAGAGTAACAATAAATATAATGTTTATTATGAAAATAATGATAATAAGAGTAAAAATAAAGATAATATTAATTGTAACAATAATAGCAATTGTAGTGCTAATAACAAGAAGAAAAAGATTAAAAATAAAAATAGTATTAATAATAATAATACGATTTATATATTATTATTATTATTATTATTAGCAGTAGTTAATAATAATAATAATGCGATTTATATATTGTTATTATTAGCAGAAGTAGTAATATGAAGAAATAGAAGAAAAAGAGGAAACAGAAAAAGCAGGTATATTTATATTACAGTTTATTGTTCAATGTTTAAAGGTGTTAGCAAAGTGCTTGAAATATTCTCTCTATAATAACGCCCTATCGTCATACAATTAAATATAAAAAAATTAAACATCATTATCAACCGTTATTTACACAAATAAACAAAATGTAAAATTACAGTGAAGTAACAGCAGTTAGACTGGATTAATAATTACATTTGAAACCATTCACATCCTAGAAAAATCTGTTGAATCATTTTCCATACAGAGTTTCTAGAAAGGAATTTTGTTTTATTTATTTATTTATTTATTCATTTTTTTAGACTGAATGCATAAATTCTATATATACTGTATATCGTGATATCACGAACGGAAGGTTCATTGTATATTTCAACAATGCAAAGTATTACATACAGCCACTTCCTAAACTCCTATTAACCCTGAGAGGAAAATGGGCACAAAATAAAAATGTTTTTTTTTATTTTTTTTTTAATTCTTTCTTCTTTTTTTTTTTTTTATGAAAACAAGTTCCCAACATGTCAAGAAAAACTTTATTTACATCCCAGTTATTATTGGAAAAATGTGAAATGATCTCCTCTGAAATTTAATGAGGATTCCCAGCAATTAACGGCAACTATGTGATCAGGAGAATCAGGTGACCATAAACTAAATATATTTTGGTTTATATAACCACATTTACAGGTGTCTCTCATGATGATGTCTCCATCAGAAAAAATAGGTGATATGAAGACTTTTTGACAAAATAATTCAAAAAGAAAAAAAAATCAATAATATAAAATGTATTTCTCCAATTTACAGGGATATTTGACTATTTCTGTACTTGGTGATGCTCTCCTTTAAATTTCGTTCTATACATAGAAAGGTGGAAAGTCTTTTTTTTTTAAGTGCTTTCCATAGGAAATCAGTATATAAGTGGGTTTATAAACAGATCCATTGCAATTAAAGGTGCTGTGCTTCTAGAACATATCTGAGAGCAGTAAGTCAATGAGCTGCACAAAGGGAGGTAAGTACATTTGCAATCAGTGCTGCTATGATTCTAGCTAAATTACTGTTTGTTTGTTTTTTTTTTCAGATTGCCAGCTCTTGTACCCCATGTTGCCCTCCTGGGGTATGTCTTGCTGAAGTCATGGTGCATTGTCTAGTCTTGGAAGACTTGTGCTTTGCCCAGTGAATAGTTCATATGCTATACAGTCAGTGATTGCACTTTTATAAATGTGGGGCATAAAATGCTGGGGCTCCATAGGACTGAGACCCCAGGACAAAGGGAGACAGGACTGCAGCTGGACCTGGGAGGAAGGGTAACTGTGCTGTACACATCAGCCCACCGGGTGCATGGCTTGGATAACCTGGGTGCCCATGCATGCCCAGTGGGTTGACCATAGAAGGAGAATGACTTAAAGGGCTGAGCCCTCCACCCATACTTGGACCTCCTCCATGACTGGACCCTCCAGTAGGGGCACTTGTGTCAGCCCCAGGATTCTGCTTCTTCCACTTTGTGCGTCTGTTTTGGAACCAGATCTTGACTTGTGTCTCGGTCAGACTTAGCGATAAAGCCAGGTTGAGTCTTTCACAAACTGAGAGGTATCTGGTAGACTTGAACTTGTTCTCTAGAGCAACCAGCTGTTCATAGGTGAAAGCTGTTCGAGCTCTCCTGGGTTTACCAGACTTAGAGTCAGAGCCAGCCCTCTTTCTCTTGGGTTTGCCATGCTGGCTACCATTCTGTTGGCTCTGGTTCTTGCCATTGGCTTGCTGTGAGCCAGGAGTGTTCGCATGACCTGCTAGACCATCCTCTGAATGAGAAGACCCACCACCACCAGGTTCTCTGTCCGCTGTACCAGATGGAGTGGAGTTGCTACTTTCTTCACTGCAAACCTCTTCATCCTCCTCATCCTCTTCTTCTTCCAGGTCACTTCCTGGACTTGGGCTAAAGTCTTGGGTTTGACATTCCTCTCCAGCCTGTTGGTACAACTCTCCATCATCTGTGAAAAAAAAGTTTCCATTAGATATCATGCTGCCTGTTGATTGTCATCGCGCATAGACCATAGTGTTAATCCATGGACAGTAGGACAGTGCAGTCATCAATGGGAAAATCATCAATAGGTTAAATCAATGAGCCATCAATAAAGCCAAAGCTGAAGAATTCTAATCAATATTATAGAGAAGGCTGATCAAAAATCAGTGATCAGTACTATCACCAGGACATGCCATAGAGGAGTGGTGGGTGTCAGGCTGGTAATCCCACCACAAATGGCCACTATACTGATGAATATTTTAATCTCCAAGGAAAAAATAAAGCACACAAAGTCTACTGACAGAATCTGAGGACTGTGCCAACATGCCTGACAGTATGCTTCATGGGCAAATATTGACCGAGCTGGCTCATTCAATTAAAAGGTTTAATACACATATTAAATCGCTGCATCTAGTGACTTCTAATGAAGCCACAACCTGTTCAGGCATCAGGAGAATAAAAATAAAGTGAAGTGTACACATATATCAATAAAAATAAATAATAATAATATAAAATATATATATTTTTTATATTTCCTTTAAAGAATTTTAATGAATGTATTTTAGGGCAATTATATAAAATCTCCTCATAAGAATGATTTTATATATATATATATATATATATATATATATATATATATATATATATGCAGATCTTCTCTATTTAAATATCTATCCATCCATAAAAGAATTAAAAAGAGTAAATATATAAATATAAGAAAATATATAAGTAATATGTTCTAAGTAAAAAATAGAATATATATATATATATATATATATATATATATATATACACAATCCAAAAAACACAGAAAAAGGAGGCTGTGTGTGTGTGTGTGTGTATATATATATATATATATATATATATATATATATATATATATATATATATATATATATATACTTTTTACAATTTTTATTCTATTCCTTTTATATATTATATATTTTGCAGTTTTGCATATGGAAACTACATGCATTCACTAACGAATTATAAGTGATTATTCCAGAATTATGCACACATATTGTAGTGCCAATGTACATACACACAGTGCACATGTATACCACACTGACAATAGCAATTCTCCTTTACAGTGAGTGATGGCTGTGATCAGTATCTGCACACTCAGGATCCTAGAGCTTGACAAATCATGTTTAATGGGTGAAATGTTTACTAAAGTGTATTTACCTAGAACAATATATGAGCAAGTAGCCACCATCCCTCCTCAGTGGCACAAGATCGTGTATTACTGCTCATACTCTCTGCAGGAATAGGTGAATAACTACATTTATAATGCCGGTACTCCTATTTATGCTTTCATGATTATCTTAGGAGTATAATTTAATTGTTATATATTAGGGGAAATAATAATAATAATTTTTGTGTGTTCGCTGTATATTAATTTGCTAAAATATCTCCCTCCCCCCATATTGATTGCAGCACAAAGCTGAATTGTGACATGATATGACTTTCTTGAGATGGTTTAATTCTACAGACCCTCCAAGCAGGAGGATTAAGAATCTTTTTTTCGGGGCCTGGATGGATATATATATATACACACATATACACATACACATGTATATATGCAATAATTCGGCTTATTGATGGCAGACTTGACAGTGTTTGGTGGAGCAGTTGTTGGTTGCAGGCAGTACACGTGTTTTCTGTGCTGTGCAGTCATGCAGGACTCTACTGATCGCCTCCTGGCTGCACAGTAACACCATGTAGTGTATCCTATATACAGATAGGAAAGTCAGGAAATTATTACAGGGGAAGACTATTTATATATTTAATGCCATTTTATCATGGGAAACACAAATATAGATTACAATACATTGTGCTAGGATGCTTGTAGTGAAAATATTTGTAAAATTGAAATCCTAATAAATGAATTAAATACATAACAGAGTAAAAATAAAAGAAAGTAATACAAATAAATCAAATAATAGCATAAGGGAAAAAAAATACAAGGAATAAAATGCAAAAATATAAAAATTCTTTATATATATATATGTGTTTATATGACTTTGAGATGGGAATAATTCTCAAAATTGTAGATATGCAGCTGGAATTAAAGAAAAATGTATACAATTTCACATTAATACATATACATATATATACATAAATATAAATATATCTAATATTTTTCTCTAATTCCATCTTAATATCTACAATTTTGAGAATGATTCCTGGCACACAAGTCACCACGATATATAAATGTTTCTGCTGAATCACTTAAACATAAAAAAAGGTCTGCAATAGTGATCTGAATTCGAATTTAACTTACCCTAATAATGTATGCTATGTATTTTAATGGGTATTTTTCTCTGTTAGAGTGCACAAAAAGGGAAATAAAAAAGGAACCAGAATACAAAAAATAAATAAATAAATATTTTCGGTAAATGTCAAAATTAGTTCTAATGTGATATATACAACTGCTATATTTAAATATTTCTCCCTTTTTTGCTTTTTTTAATTATAAGAATGTAATAATATTAGAAGGTTTTATAGGATTGCCCTATAATACACTCATTAAAAGAAATATATATATGTGTGTGTGTGTATATATATATATATATATTTATATATATATATATATAAATATATATATATATATATATGAAAAACAAATAAAAAAAGCTATAAAAAGCCATAAAATGTAAATTCTAGATCGTATGTATGTGTGTATATATATATATATATATATTATATATATATATTTATATAGATATATATGTATATGAGTGCCTGTGTGTATAAATATGTGTGTATGTATATATATATATATATATATATATATATATATATATATATATATATATATATATATATATATATGTATATATATATATATACATACATACCTCACCTCAGCCCCCATAGGTCCGTAGATCCGGGAGAGATTTCCCAGAGAATCCTGGATGATAATAATAAGTGTAATGGATTGTAATCGAGTCATTATCCTGATTGTGACCCTATAATTTAGATGTTGGGGAGAGAGTGGAGGCTGCTGGTAAGAGATACGCAGCATTCGATAATAGGATATCGATCGGGCGAGCACTGCTGGCACCAGGGGCCGATCCCCCATTATCCCCTCCACTGCTGCTGCACAACACAATCTCCCTTTGATGTAATCGAAGGAGTTTAATTGTTTTTTTTTGTTACAGATAAGCGAAATTTTTACACAGTTATTCAAATTTGTCTTGAAGACCCAAGAAGATGAAAGACCTCCCCAAGCCATAGCTAAAGTGTCCTGCTATAAAAAGGCTTCACCCCCTGTTGATCTGGGGCTTTCTTTAGATTGCATTGTTGATGCTGCTACTTTTTTGCAGCATGCTCTTTTGTGAATGTAGACTCTGCAGGCTGTGGGACTACAACTCACACAAGAAGTAATACTTCACATGGGCCAGGGATATGTGCTTTTCCAAAATTATAAAGCTAAAAGGCATTGTATGGCAAACACTATGACAAACACAACTACATACTGCTGAACTACAACTCACAACATGTCAGTTACTATACAGAACTTGGACCTTACATGTATGAGAGTGCAAGTGTCAGCAAGAAGCTCAAGACCTCAGTCATGGCTGTCATACATTGTAGAGAACTAGAAGTGATATTTGGGGGAATTACAGATCACTCCCATCATCTCTGGCTGTTAGATATCAGCCAACAACAGGTGGAAATCCAACAGTAGTGTATGTATCACAGTCAGAGAGCATGCTGCAACTTATAGTTCTACCAAGGAATGTAAAGCAATACAGAATTACATATTGTAGTTTGATAAAAGTACCTTGGACAGAGGCAGAAGATAGACAGAGAAAGGAAGGAAGAAATGGAGAAAGGAAGGAAGGAGAAAGGAAGAAAGAAATAATAATAATAGATATGATATATATATACAGTATATATATACATATATACATATATATATATATATATATATATATATATATATATATGTATATATATATGAGCAGAAATGTTGCTACTATTTCCATGGGCCAATAAATCACTAACTTTTTGCATCGAAAATCATTTAAAGTGCTGCCTACATTTTGTGAGATAGATGGATAGTAGATTGATAGAGAGACAGGTAGAGAAACAAACAAAAGGAAGGATAAGACATGGGATAAATAATTACTTTTCACCTAAATTGCATGGTAGAGCTGCTTTCCTTATTTCCTTTTGTTTCTCAGTATTTTGTAGTTGGTCCATGAACCTGGAAGCTTGTACCTGCACTACACCTGGATTAGTGGTGCTTTATTTTTTTTCCTAGACAAATGATAGATAGATAATAGATACAATTACTTACTTAAAACATCTGGGGACTTTTTGCAATTGTCAAAGTCTTCTAAGAAAGGTTTCTGATTCGGCAAATCTATGGCCACCTCTTCTTGCTTGTCCTCTGCCCTCAGTATGTAGTCACTGGACTTGTTGTACACCAGGGGACAGTTCCTGAGTTTGCTATTGAATTTATTAGGGTCCAAAATGTCCAGGACCGAAAAAGAAGTGGTTCTGTGAACCGCCGGTGGGGCTGGCACTATACCCTCTTGTCCTGGAGTATTCACACTCTGGCTGTCTCCTTGTCTGTCCCTGGGACAGCCATACACCAGGTGGTCGTTGACTGACAGTCTCTGTTCTCCATGGCTGTCCATGATTTCCCCGCTGTGCAGGGTGCAGGACACTGCCTCTACCACTGCTGCCTGTGCCTGGGGCATTGGGATTTCTACCTGAGTCTTGTCCCTACTCACATTCATTGCTCGGTCGCTGGTCTCTAGAAGAAAATTCGTTGCTCCTTGACTTGCAAAATTCTAATACGTCCAGCTTAAATCTTGGAGAACCACAAGGGACTCATATTACAGGGTGTCTCACCAAATATTAGTGCATGAGACCGTTTTGAGGTCACCTGGACCTTGCAGAGTTCTTGAATTACTAGATCGCTCAGACTTGGGTTCCTCAACACCTTCTGGGATTCTGGACTTTTCTATAAGTTTGGATGAGCCTTCTGCACACTGTTCAATCCAATCTTTGGTCAGACTTGTGCCCCATGACACTTTTTTTGGACCTTATAAGAACTCTTTCGTGGTCTCCTTGAGTCCTTAGCCTTTGTGGACAATGAACTTGATACGTTCCAAGGTTCAAGATTTGCTTTTCTTGTGGTTGTAAAACTCCTCGTTTCTTGGACCTTTGAATGACTACTAGACTTAGCTTTATATGGAGCTTCCAGCCTTGTGTGGTTCTGTCAACCCTTACGGTCAACTCAGATTTAGGACCTTCTTCGCCTTGAAGTATTGAACTCTCTTGGCTGTGGTCTTCTTATCCTTATGGCAAGTTTTCTTTCAGTGATCCAGTAAGTAGGTTATGAAACTAAAGACTTGGTAGTCGGTTTTTAAAGAGCCATTAAAGCTCCTTCCCATGAGTGGAGTGTGAGCAGCAGAGGCAGCAGTGTGTCCTCCTCAGGAGCAGATGGTGGAGTGTGAGGTGTGATGCTGAGTGATACCCTATGGCTGGCTCAGCAGCTCCTTCCTCCATTCATCTGTGCAGCATCTAAATAGCCTTATTTGGAAAAGTGGGAGGTGATGGGATTTCTTCTTAAATAATTGCTGTGATCAATAATAGCAGGAACTTCTCTACACAATGAGAGCATCAGATCAGATCGGCTGAGCATCATCCCCGGCTGCAGACTAAATGGATTATAACAGTTACTAGAGCAAAATGCACTTTGTGACAAGGTAAAATATGAGGCTGGAGATGACTGGGGGCTTCACACCACATCCAACAGAACTGTGCCAACAAGTAATGTAGCCAGAGGTGTAGAGCCATGGAGGAGACAGTGGGAGGACCCCAAACAGATCTATCTATCTATCTATCTATCTATCTATCTATCTATCTATCTATCTATCTATCTATCTATCTATCTATCCCATATGCATCTATCTATCTATCTAATATCTAACTAATATGTATCTATCTGTCTATCCATATATATTATCTACTGTATCTATCTATCTATCATCTATTATCTATCTATTTATCTATCTATCATCTATTTATTATCGATCTATTTATCTATCTTTATCTATAATCAATCCATCTATCCATTATCTCTTTCTTTCTTTCTTTCCTTCTTCTCTGTATCTTAATCTATCTATCTATCTATCTATCTATCTATCTATCTATTATCTATCTATTATCTATCTATGTATCTATCTATCTATCTATCTTTATCCATCATCAATCCATCTATCCATTATCTCTTTCTTTCTTTCTTTTCTTCTTCTCTGTATCTTAATCTATCTATCTATCTATTATCTATCTATCTATTATCTATCTATCTATCTATCCATATATAATTTCTTTCTTTCTTAATATGATATATATATATATATATATATATATATATATAAATATAATAGATACGTGAGAGATAGATACACACACATAGATATGAGAAATATATTTGTAGATAAATATAGTGATGGGATAGATGGAACATATATAGATGATTTGATTGATAGATAAATAGATAGATATACAGACAGAGAGATAGATAGATATACTATTAATTAAGATATAGAGAAGAAAGAAAGAAAAATAAAGATAATGGATAGATAGATGGATGATAAAGATAGATGATAGACAATAGATAGATAGATGAGAGACAGATGATACATATATAGATAGATTGATAGATATGAGATGGATAAATAGATGATAAATAGATAATAGATGATAGATAGATGAGAGATAGATGAGAGATAGATAGATTTTAAGTACAACACATGTTCCTGTATATTTAAGAGATGAGTTTCTTTAGAATAAAATGTGGATATATATGTATATATATATATATATATATATATATATATATATATATATATATATATATATATATATATATATATATAGAATTTAATTTAATAGGTAGCACATAGCAGAGGCTGAATGTGAGGAAGGTTTTAAGTGCACAGAATCTGAGAGATCGTTATTTCATTTATACATGAATATATATAATATCCAAGGACACCAGGATAAATAAAACGTGAATATCCTTTGCAGAGTCACCAGATCTGTTATATAATAATGACTCTGAGCTCCGATTCATTGACAAACTCAGCTCTCTACATATAAATATGTCACAGCTTTTGTTTTGCCTGCAAACATATAAAATTAAGAAGAAATATAATCTTTGTGTGCACAGATGATGCAGAGCTGAGTTGGTCCAATTTGTGATTTGAGGGCGTCATTTGGCAGATTATACATCGGCAAAATCCCTGTGTTATCTGCGCAAAGTATTTATATTGTGCATGATCTAAGCCAGGTAACATGACAAACACAGCTCTGCTATATCTGTTTACTGAAGAGGGATGTAGATGCTTCCCCTGGACTCCCCCTGACACAAGGAGGGCTCTGTGTAATTATCACAGGCAATGATCCTTTAGAAAGCAGAAATTAAAAGTTCTGAGGGATAATGGGCTAAAACAATGAGACAAGCAGTTTAGGGTGGGACACAATAAACCCCCCTCCATCCTGATGACAGGGCTGAGCTCAGGGGAGTCAGGGCAGATCACTGCTCATCAGGACTCATCTCCTGTCCTGCAGCTGCACGGGCTGATTACAATCATTGCCAGCACCACACTATGCATTCAAGCCATGTCTGTATTATCTGCAAATTATAAATCACTTATCAGGGCCAAGAGAGGGAGAAAAGGGAAGAGGGGGCTACATATAACTATAGATCACTGGGCCAGGGAAATGACTTGTCCCTTGTGATGTCACCTTTTATTTATACATTATCTATCTATCTATCTATCTATCTATCTATCTATCTATCTATCTATCTATCTATTATTATCAAATATATCTATCATTATATATCTGTCTAATATCTAACTATATATCTATCTATTATCTATTATCTATCTATCTATCTATCTATCTATCTATTATCTATCTGTCTATTCTCTATCTATCTGTCTATTATCTATCTATCTATCTATCTATCTATCTATCTATTATTATCTAATATATCTATCATTATATATCTGTCTAATATCTATCTATATATCTATCTATTATCTATCTATCTATCTATCTATCATCTATCTATCTATCTATTATCTATCTATCTATCTATCTATCTATCTATCTATCTATATCTATCTATCATCTATCTATCTATCTATCTATTATCTATCTATCTATCTATCTATCTATCTATCTATTTATCTATCTATCTATCTATCTATTTATTTATCTATCTATCTATCTATCTATCTATCTATCTATTTATTTATCTATCTATCTATCATCTATCTATCTATCTATTATCTATCTATCTATCTATCTATCTATCTATCTATCTATATCTATCTATCATCTATCTATCTATCTATCTATTATCTATCTATCTATCTATCTATTTATCTATCTATCTATCTATCTATTTATTTATCTATCTATCTATCTATCTATCTATCTATCTATTTATTTATCTATCTATCTATCTATCTATTATCTATCTATCTATTTATTTATCTATCTATCTATCTATCTATCTATCTATCTATCTATCTAATCTATCCATAATTTACATCAAGACTTTGCTAAATACATTTTACAATTCAGGATACACATTTCCAATATTGAGTTTAGTGTAGTTGTTCTTTCTGGGCAGGTACAGCAGGTGATGCTGCTAGTATTGGATATAAGGAGGTACAGTTCTCACATCTGGCAGTGCACAGTGTATGATCATGTGTGATATTGGTTGTATTATTATGTAACATGGGCTCTTCTATGGACGCCGCAGATATAAAGATGTTACTATGGCTTCTAATCACAATTGATTGTCAATTAAAGGCTCATTTGCTGCATCTCAATCTATCTGCCATCTCCAGTTATCCGTTCTGCAGGAACTTAACTGTGAGGGCTGAGCATTGTATGAGTTCTGACAGGTAATATCTCTCTCATCCTCACTGCTTCACATAAAGGACAATCTCCACGGGATTTCTTTAACTTGATACATCTACATTTGGGTTTCCTTTACATTGATTGATAAAAACTGATTTTGTAGAAAATGGTCAGAAAAGGCTTAAGAAAGATCTAAGTATAGAGAGGACTGACAGTAATCACAGTATGGTAATGGTGGACCAGGTCTCTGGATTCTCTGCACAGGTAGCATGACATTCATATCTATCTATCTATCTATCTATCTATCTATCTATCTATCTATCTATCTATCTATCTATCTATCTATCTATCATTCTTTCTTCTTTATTCCTTCCCTTCTTCCTACCTTTCTCCCTTCCTTTTATCCTTCCTCCCTTCCTTTTTTCCTTTCTTCCTTTCTTTCTCTGTCAATCTTCTGCTTCCGTCCATGGCACTTTTATCAAACTACAATATGTAATTCTGTATTGCTTTGATAAATCTACATTTGGATTTTTATCTATTTATCTATCAATAGTTAGTGTTGGTTCCTACCTCCTCATTTAAATGTAGTCTTATAGCCCGGAAGAGGCATGTTTGATAAATGTTAGGTTAGGTACCCATCAAAGAAAGGTCAGATTGCTGTGGTTGATGGGCATACATGAATTGGCCAATTGCACTAAGAACCTTTGTTTTTGTAAGTACAGTACCAACCAAAAGTTTGGACACACCTTCTCATTTAAAGATTTATCTGTATTTTCATGACTATGAAAATTGTACATTCTGACTGAAGGCATCAAAGCTATGAATTAACACATGTGGAATTATATACTTAACAAAAAAGTGTGAAACAACTGAAAATATGTCTTATATTCTAGGTTCTTCAAAGTAGCCACCTTTTGCTTTGATGACTGCTTTGCACACTCTTGGCATTCTCTTGATTTTCAAGTGGTAGTCACTGGAAATGGTTTTCACTTCACAGGTGTGCCCTGTCAGGTTTAATAAGTGGGATTTCTTGCCTTATAAATGGGGTTGGGACCATCAGTTGTGCTGTGCAGAAGTCTGGTGGATACACTGCTGATAGTCCTACTGAATAGACTGTTAGAATTTGTATTCTGGCAAGAAAAAATCAGCTAAGTAAAGAAAAACAAGTGGCCATCATTACTTTAAGAAATGAAGGTCAGTCAGTCCGAAAAATTGGGCAAACTTTGAAACTGTCCCCAAGTGCAGTTGCAAAAACCATCAAGCGCTACAAAGAAACTGGCCCACATGAGGACCGCCCCAGGAAAGGAAGACCAAGAGTCACCTCTGCTTCTGAGGATAAGTTTATCTGAGTCACCAGCCTCAGAAATCGCAGGTTAACAGCAGCTCAGATTAGAGACCAGGTCAATGCCACATAGAGTTCTAGCAGCAGACACATCTCTTCAACAACAGTTAAGAGGAGACTTTGTGCAGCAGGCCTTCATGGTAAAATAGCTGCTAGGAAACCACTGCTAAGGACAGGCAACAAGCAGAAGAGACTTGTTTGGGCTAAAGAACACAAGGAATGGACATTAGACCAGTGGAAATATGTGCTTTGGTCTGATGAGTCCAAATTTGAGATCTTTGGTTCCAACCACCGTGACTTTGTGCGACGCAGAAAAGCTGAACGGATGGACTCTACATGCCTGGTTCCCACCGTGAAGCATGGAGGAGGAGGTGTGATGGTGTGGGGGTGCTTTGCTGGTGACACTGTTGGGGATTTATTCAAAATTGAAGGCATACTGAACCAGCATGGCTACCACAGCATCTTGCAGCGGCATGCTATTCCATCCGGTTTGCGTTTAGTTGGACCATCATTTATTTTTCAACAGGACAATGACCCCAAACACACCTCCAGGCTGTGTAAGGGCTATTTGACCAGGAAGGAGAGTGATGGGGTGCTACGCCAGATGACCTGGCCTCCACAGTCACCAGACCTGAACCCAATCGAGATGGTTTGGGGTGAGCTGGACCGCAGAGTGAAGGCAAAAGGGCCAACAAGTGCTAAGCATCTCTGGGAACTCCTTCAAGATTGTTGGAAGACCATTTCCGGTGACTACCTCTTGAAGCTCATCAAGAGAAAGCCAAGAGTGTGCAAAGCAGTCATCAAAGCAAAAGGTGGCTACTTTGAAGAACCTAGAATATAAGACATATTTTCAGTTGTTTCACACTTTTTTGTTAAGTATATAATTCCACATGTGTTAATTCATAGTTTTGATGCCTTCAGTGTGAATGTACAATTTTCAAAGTCATGAAAATACAGAAATATCTTTAAATGAGAAGGTGTGCCCAAACTTTTGGTCTGTACTGTATATTCTACTTAGCAATAATGCAGATCTCATATATCCAGTGTTTGCATACATCTTAGTGCTTGCAGAGTGCTGCTGTGTACTCTTCTTTGTATATTGTGCAGTTATTGCAGCTTGTGTGGCACCCCAGAGGGTCTGGTTGCCACAGTGGTAGAAATACCATGTCTGAGAGCAAACAGGGGTTTCCTGGTCAGGAACACATTACATGCAATACCTCCTGCCCCAGACCAGAAAGGGGAGGATCCTGCCATTTATAACTGGGTCTGGAGGCGGGGTTAGGGAGTCTAGAGTTGAGTTCTGTGTGAGGAGTCAAGTAGGACACGAAGGAGCAAGGAGCTGAGGACTGGAGCTGTCAGAGCTCGTCCTGGCCAGAGTACATACAGAGAACCGGACACCGGAGTCCGAGGCTGTGGGGATTGCATACCCAGCAGCAGAAACCGCAGGGCAGGAGATTGTAGGTCTCCTGGCCCCATCAGAAGCCCGGAGGCTCAGCCACATGAGAGGATCAGTGCCGCCACAGAGAAGCGAGGAATACACGGGATCCGAGTCGCCAGCCATACGGGTGAGCACAGCACGTTACACTCAGGGACGTGGGCTACAACACGACTATAAGCGGTATAGCCAAAGAGTGCAGTCAGAATGGCAGGCCTACAACTCCACCTGGCCAGGAGGATTCTAGTATTGCTCCCAGACTGACCAGGCCCTCATCCCTAGCAAGTACTCCCGTTGGGGCCTATATAATTGCCACCAGTAAAGAAAACCTAGGACTGCACTGCAACGACTCCGTGTTGTCATTACTGATCCCTGCACTATCACCACCATCATCCATCCACGCTGCCCTGAAGCTCCACTCTTCCTGTGGGGAGTCACATCACCTTGCTGCACACACCATCAGCTTCAGTGGACTGCTCCGCAGCGGCGGTTCCCAATAACTGCATCCCACAGGTGGTGTAGTCAGACTATATATAACAGAGACACCCATAGACTACACTGGTTTGACCGCCCTGGGTCACGGACCGGGTCACCGCCACGGTGACTACAACCCCCAGCATCCACAAGGCCCGGCTCCGGGCACCCCACGGCCCAGGGGGCGCGTCACTTGCACCTGTTCACACTATATGGAGCTGTTTGTCAGTTTTTTTTTTTCAGTTTTCCTATTTCCTATTGGAGGTTGTGACTGCCTTCTTTTCTGACTGTGCACTCCTCCCATTAACCCAAGGATGTGAGTAGTAGCAACATTTCTGCTCACATATATATATATGTATAACTTAGTATCTATCTATCTATTTTCCATCTATCTGGCATTTATCATTATTATCTATTGGAGATGAGAAAATCAATGTGATGTGAATCAAATTCGCTTTGATTCATTGTAAATTCACAGCCTCTGGTGTATTTAAACAATTTTTGATTCACTTCAAGCGAATCATCAAAAATGAGGGCCACCAGTTTGTGCAATGCAGAAGAATACATCGGTGAGAGAAGGATAACATGATCATGGGCAGGCTTCAACATAATGTCTGTCAGCTATTACATCACTAAGGTACAGCACAGCCAAAATCAGTAGAGACTATCATATATTGTATAAAAGCTGATGCAGGCAATGCAGCAGCCATTTTTGAGTGAATCTGGAAACAGAGGATGTCACAGCTCACAACTTAGCAATAGAGATAGGGATAGAAAGCCATAAAACACTGAACAAATTCTACAGATAGTGTATGTTGCACAACTGCAGTAGTAAAGAAGATGAGTGTTGTAGTCTGTGAGACAGAGAGAGAGAGAGAAAGAAAAGCACAGCAGCAGTGATTGATCACACAGTGATATACTGTAGCTGCTTCATTTCAAGTACACATTCTTTATGCAGAAGCAAGTGAATAATATTTCTCAAAGCAAAAAAATCTAAACTCAGGGCCTGTTGGCAGGGCCGACTATAGGAAGGACATGCAAACTATGCAATTGCACAAGGTTACCTTCTGCAAAAGGATCCCTAGCAGTTGCCTTGGTCCCACTCACATAGGGTTGCCCACCCGGAGCGACTACCACTTATAACTGAATCGGCGTGCATGTTGACACAGGTATAGTCTGCAGTAGAACAGGGAAGTCTCCCTGCATTACCGCTCTCTGTTATACAGTCCGCAGGTTGCTTAAGCCTGTAAACCTATAGAATGACAGGAACAGGCTTACGCTGTCAGCGTCCTAATGCCAGTGGCATGATGATATTACCGTGTCACACCACCCATGCTGGGAAACTGACTGTGGCGATGGACTCTCCAGGATCAGGTCTTAGTTTTTTTTTGTTATGAGTCAGTACTTGCAGGGAATTTTGGGGCCATCATATTATATGTAGGGGCCATCTTTCTGTGGGGGATGGGGCTGAGGGTGCCTTCATACTGTGTGAAGGGCAGTGGGTTCATCATACTGTGTGGTGTTCATCATATTGTGTGTGGGGGGCTGTGGGGCCATCAGGCTATGTGAGGGTCACCATACTGTGTGTGGGAGATGTGGTCATCATAATGTATGAGGGGAGGTGTGGAGGCAATCATTTGGCATTGAGGGATTTGGGTGCATCATATTATGTGGAGGAGGGCTATCATACTGTGTGGGAGGGTGGGCCTTGGGGTCCATCATATTACAGTAGTTTGCGAAAGTATTCACCCTTTTGGCATTTTTTGTGTTTTGCTACCTCATAACCTGGAATATCACTGTTTTTTTGAGGATTTGCATTGGTTCATGTAAAGGACATGCCTACAACTGTGAACATTTTGGTTTTCTTTTGATGGTGAAGCAAACAACAAATAGGACAAAATACCCGAAAACTTCAGTGTGCATAATTATTCATCCCCATAAAGTCAGTACTTTGTAGAACCTCCTTTTGCAGCAATTACAGCTGCAAGTCACTTTGGATAAGTCTCTATCAGCTTTCCGCATCTTGCTACTTGGATTTTTGCCCATTCCTCAAGGAAAAACTGCTCCAGCTCCTTCAAGTTAGTTGGTTTCCTCTGGTGAACAGCAATCTTCAGTCTGACCACAGATACTCAATTGGATTAAGGTCTGGGCTTTGACTGGGTCACTTCAAAACATTTACACGTCTCCCCTTAAACCACTCGAGTGTTGCTTTAGCAATATGCTTTGTGTCATTGCCTTATTTGAAGGTGAACCATCCCAGTTTCAAATCACTGACAGACTGAAACAGGTTTTGCGTGAGAATATCCCTGTATTTCGCACCATCCATCTTTCCCTTGACTAGACCATTTTCTCTGTTCCTGCTGCTGAAAAAAACACCCCCACAGCATGATGCTGCCACCACTATGTTCCACTTTGGGGATGGTGCTCTTGGGGTGATGAGCTGTATTGGTTTGGCGCCAGACATTGCGTTTGCCTTGGTGGCAAAAAAGTTCAATTTTGGTCTCATCTGACCACAGCACCTTCCTCCATACATTTGGGGAGTCTTTTAGCAAACTCAAAACGAAACTTATTTTTTTTGTGTAAGTAACAGCTTTTTTCTGCCCATTGTTCCATAAAGGCCACTCTGTGGAGTGTACGTCTTATTACTCCAGTATACTCCAGTCTCTGTTTGGGGAACTCTGCAGCTCCTTCAGGGTTACCTTTGGCCTCTGTGCTGCCTCTCTGATTAAGGCCCTCCTTGCCCGGGCTGAGAGTCTTGGTGGGTGCCCTCTCTTGGCAGGGTTGTTGTGGTACCATGTACTTTCCATTTGATGATAATGGATTTGATGGTGCTCCGGGGGATCATTAGAGATTGAGATATTTTTTTATACCCCAACCCTGTCTTGTATTTCTCAACAACTTTGTCCCTGACTTGTTTGGAGATCTCCTTGGTCTTCATGGTGTTGTTTGGTTAGTAGTGCCTCTTGTTAATGGTGTTTCAGCCTTTGTGGCCTTTCAGAAAAGGTAAAGTGTGTATATACTGACAGACCATGTGACACTTAGATTGCACACCGGTGGACTTCCCTTCACTAAAAATGTCACTTATGAAGGTAATAGCTTGCACCAGAAATTTTTATGAGCTTCATAGCAAAAGGGGTGAATACATATGCACATGCCAATTTTTAGCTATTTGATCCCATAAATTAAATTTATGCCTATATTTTTCTCACTTCTCTTCAGCAACTAAAACTATTTAGTACTGATACATCACACACAAATCAGATTACAAAAATAATTAAACACAGATTATAAATGCACATAAATAGGTAAAAAGCCAAGGGGGTGAATACTTTTGCAAGCCACTGTATATGGGGCAGCTATAGGGGCCATCATACTGTGTATGTGGGAACTACTGTGGGGTCATCATACAGTGTCATACAGTGTGTGGGAGGCTGTGTTGGCCATCATATTGTGTGAAGGAGAGGGCTGTGAGGCCATTATACTCTATTTGGGGGGACTACTGTGAGGCCATAATACTGTGTGTAGGGGGGCTGTGGAATCCATCATACTGTGTGAGGGGGCTACGGACCCAATAATGTGTCTGGAGACATCATACTGTGTGAGAGGTCATCATACTGTGAGAGTGGCTGCAGAGGCTATCTATGTGGTTGCCATCATACTATGTGGGGGCCTATGGGTCCATCATATAGTGTTGGGAGCATAATAGTGTGTTTGGGGGCCATCAAACTGTGCAGGATACCTGTTGGAGCATCACACTGTGTGGCGGACCATCCTACTGTATTGGAGACTTGGGAGTCCATCATACTGTGTTAGGGGGCAGTGGGAACCCATAATAGTGTGTGCAGGTGACTGTGGGACATCATTCGGTGTGGGGGATTGTGAAGGCAATCATACTGTGTGTTTGTACCTGTGGGGCCATCATACTGTGTGAGAGTCTTGGGGGCCAACATACTAAATTTGGGGAATCACTGTACATAGTGAGCTGTGAGGGGAACTGTAGGGCCATCATACAGTGTGCAGGGGGACTGTGAAGGTCATCATACTGTGTGAGGGGGCTGTGGGGACTGTCATACTGTGTGGGGGTCATCATAGTGTGTAGGGGTCATCAAAATATGTGGGGGAGCTCTGGGGTCTATCATATTGTGTGGGAGTCTGTAGGATTCATCGTACTGTGTGAGGGGGGCTGTGGGACCAATTGTAATGTCTGTGGATGATTTTAAGGCCATCATACTGTGTGGGGAGCTGAGAGGACTATCACACTGTGCATAGGTGATCGTAGGCACATAATACTGTATGAGTGGCCGTCATACTATGTGTGTGGGCTGTGAGGTCATCATACTGTGTGGAGGTCATCATACTGTGTGAGGGCTGTGGGTTCATTATACTGTGTGTGGGGTGCATAATTCTGTGTGTGGGTGACTGTAGGGACATAATGGTGTGCGGGGGCTGTGTGGGGCCATTATCCTCTGTGTGTGGGGGGATTACATATATTTTAGGGCATGTGCAAGTGGTGTAATAAATCACTGCATGAGTGTTGCATGTGATAGATTAAATACTAATGTACCTTGAGCTACCAGTAGCATAGATAAAATCAGTGGCTCCTTTGATATTCCGGCAGGCTACACATCTGCTGCATGGGTACAACCCCACAGGGGTCTTCTAATTGTAGAAACAATTGATGATTGTTTATTAGTTTCATTGTGGCTTTTGACTAAATAGTCTTTCAGATTTTTGAGCCTTCAGGCTATAATAGATGGTTCAATAGATAAATACTTCTTCAAAATCAGATCCACCAGCAGAATAGGCCAATAGGTCTTAATACATTTTTTATAAGGTTCCAATGGGAATAGTACTGAATAATTAGTCCCACTTTTGTTTCTGTGGGCCCTGTTTTAGGATGATCTATCAGATTCTGTCGACCAGTATAACTGGCTCTGTTATATGATGTGTTAATGCATTGGTGACTGTATTGGGCTGTGGGTTCATCAGACTGTGTGGGGTCATCATATTGTATGTGGAGGTCTGCGGGGGCCATCATATTGTGTTGGGGTTTATGGGTGGCATCATATTAAGTGGGGAGTTGTGGAAACATTATACTATATGTGGGTGACTGTGAGGACATAGTGCAGTGTAGGGGTGGACTGTTGTAGTATCAGGGGACATTATCAGTTTTTTAGGTGCCCTCAGGGGACAATATTGAATGCATGAGCACTGAAGAGGTATTATTACATTTTAGGAGCACTCAGAGTATTAAAACTGTCAAAGGAGCACATAGGAGTCATCATTACTTTCTAGGAGGCAAAAAATGTCAGCATGATAACTTTTTAGGACAATCACAGAGAGCATTAATATTTCCTAGAAGACAATTTTACCATTTAGAGGGCACAAATGGGATGGGATACCATATATCAGGCACAGTGTTGGGCATTACTATGTGGTGCACTAAAAGGAGCACTGTTACAATGCAACACAGCAATTGCAGTAGCAGTGACAAATACATCAGCAGCAACAGGCTCAGTAGTTGGTGTATCAGTAGGATGGTGAGTTTGTGTTGGTTGGGAATCGATGGAGAAGATCTTGGCCAGTTGGCCCCCAGACTTTAAAATCCAGAAACTGCACAGATAATGCTAGTCCTGCATTAGAAGTGAAGTTTCCAAGGTCATGGTAATGTATCCAAAGGTCTTTCATCCTATGGGAGTATGGAGAATCTGAAGATGAGGGAGCATGGTAAGTCCTCTACACTGATGTATGTTATATACTGATATGTGTCTGTGTGTGTGATCTACTGATTTGTTTGTTACTGTATATACTGATGTGTGTTATCTACTGATGTGTGTGTGTTATATACTGAGGTGTGTGCTACATACAGATGTGTGTGTTATATACTGATGTGTGTATTAAATACTGATATGTGTGTGTTATATACTGATGCATGTATTGTTGTATGCAGATGTGTGTGTTATCTACTGATGTGTGTTATATACTGAAGTGTGTGTTATATATTCTAATGTTTGTATGTTATTGTAACGGTTCCTTCTATTGGTGTGTCTTGACGCAGTGAGTGACAGCTCAGCCGTCCAATCGGAGGCTGGGGCGTACTGAGATGTCAGTGTTTTGAGTGACAATCAGGGCCAGGAGGTGTGAGGATTTCAGCCATGTGTCTCCTGGTCGGAGTGATTACCTGACTCTTTAGCTGGCTCTCTGGCTCCATTTACTGTCAGTTGTAGCTTAGCTCAAGTGGTTTGTGTTTGCTATGTGTTCCGAGTTCTAGCATTCTGATCTTTGTTGCCCGACCTTTGATTTGCCTTTGACCATCCGTTTGCCTTGCCCCTTTGTCTTGATCCGCTACCTTCCTGGAATTCTGACCTCGGACTGTGACCTGACTACTCATCTGTCTTTCCCCTTAGTTTACGATGAGCTCTCTTGGTATCTGATCCTGGACCTCTTGGTTACCCTGCCTCACGGCTTGCCCGTGAGTAGTGATTAGCGTCACAGCTATATTCTAATGTGTGTGTTGTTGTTTTATACTGATATGTGTATGTGTGTTGTTATATATGATCCTCGTATGAGATGAGGCTGGAGTAGAATGAGGACATGATTCAAAGTCCTACTAGTAAACACAGGACACAACTATTCTCCTTTGCCTCCGGCAATTCCTACATGAGTGCATCTTGCGTATCGGAATTCTTTCTCACGTTACTGGTTGATAAATCTTTTGCAGTATGCAGGAGGAAAATAAGCCATGGACATTCCAGCTCAGATAGACTAGGAACTATGGCTCTCCATCAGCACATGAAGCAGCATCCATGTAGGAAAAGCAAACTGATCAGCAACATGAGCAAGGTTCAAATGGTCCTCCTATCCCTTCTCCTCATGCTCATCTTTCTGTCAGCCAGACTACATTCTCAAGAAGTACCAGTTTGATGTCATCTCAGCATCATTATCTACTGCTTGTTTTACTCAGACTGCAACCCTTCCTCTTACTCCTCCTTTGCACCATCAGATATCCATACTTGATTTTGTGGCCACGAAACAACCATACGCTCCCTGTCATTTGCTTATGTGCCAATTTAACTCCCACCTGGTCAAGATGTTCTGCTGTGGCACCCTGCTACAACAGGTACCACAGGACCCAAAAGGGTGCATGGACGGACTTCTCCGCAAGAGGCCCTCATTACAAACAGACACCTCCACCCTTCCACCTCAGACCACCAGAGGGAGCCCTGTTAGGGATATATATACTGGAGGGTGGAGTTAGGCAGTCAGTCTGAGAGACAGTGTGCTGGCACTTAGACCAGTGAAGAAGCAGCATGTGAGCTGCTGTGTACTGAGGGCCCCGATTGTGGCTGGAGGCAAAAAGGAGAGGAGAAAGGAATTAAGGGGGCAGAGGAGCATCACAGGCTCACCCCAGAATACAATCCGGACACCGGGTCCGCGCCTACAGGGTTCTCTATACCCAGTAGGGATTACTGGCATACCAGGAAGATTACAGATCCCTGGTCGACCTGAAGCTAAACCCTTTTCAGGACTAGGAACCACGAAGGCCCCAGCGTCCAGGGATAGTGGTTGCCAGAGAAAGGTCCTACTACCAAGCGACAGGCGAGAGAACGACACAACACAGAAGCTAGGCCTACTTGCAGGCTGGCCAAGAGCTTAGAGAGAGGGAGAAACAGACCAGGAGGCCTTATACCTGCTCTCTGGGGAGAGTCCAGAAGTGCACCCTTCCTGCCGAGTACCCTGGACCGTACCTGACATCCGCACCAGTAAAGGTACTGAAGTGAATCTCCTGTCTCTGTCAGTTACTTCTGCTGCGCCATCTCTTCTGCACTACAACGCCCAGCATCACCATCTGCACCTACACTGCCCCGGGGGCCCGCTCCACCTGTGGGGAGCAGAAACATCCCAGCTGCCATCCCATCACCCCCGGAGGTCTGCAGCAGCGCCGGTACTTATTACCGGGAACCACAGGTGGCGTCACGAGACAAAAACTATTACCAACCAAAAACCCCTTTTTCAAGAGAGACCCCAGAGTACGGGCCCGGGAGCCGACTACCGTGACATCCTAAACAAGGTAAAAGGCCCGGGTACCGAGTCCCTTATATCCCCCTGGGCGAGACACTGCCATTCGAGAAGCTGGAAAATACCCAGCCGCCATTATTTGTAGCAGAAAGGGGTGCCCATTCCGTGCTCTAATATACAGGAGGATGTGGGCTTCTCTCTAGACTTGGCAATGAGCTCGAAAGTGCATGCACCATGTACTTGTGGAGTAGCAATTAAGAACAGGGACAGTATATGCATTTTACAGCCCACTAGGTCAATGTTTAGAGGAGCAGCAATGCATCACCGCAACCAGAACAGGTGGCCAAACCTCCATGGTTAGGAGTTACGTCTAGTCCCAATGCCATGCATATTGACCTCCTCCTCATCCTTAATGGAAATTACCATATCCACAACAAGAAAAGGGCACAGAGTTGCATGGACTCTCTGCCCTTGGTCTTTTCGTGTTTTTAAGCTTACATGCTGCCAAACTGGTTTACAGTTTGTGAGCATGGGCGACAAAAGCCATACAGCGAATAAGTTGCTACTCTGCATCAAGCAGTAAATCTCATGCTGGTTGGCTCCCAGTCAACTGAAACTGGGCATTGTAATAAGCTATGTTTGGGTTAAAGAGCTTTGGAAGGTGTTAAATACAGTCCTAGAAGCCCACAGAGTATTACACACGTATTTCCCGGGCAATTGGAGGCTTTGCGATTTGCAACGAACCAAATTTTGGGGAAGAATTTGAATTTAAAAAGATTTCCTGCTCTCTATTTTTTAACATCTTTTCCATCTATCATCCCAAGCAACAATGTTTTGGCTCCAATATTTTCTCAAGCCATGGTATATGAGAGAAAAGCTGCCGGTTTTTCATAAGTGTTATCGATCCAATTTTCAACCATTTTTTATTCTTTTGCCCATTTTTATCACCAGTGTGGCATCTGTTTTTCTCATATGCAAAAAAAAAAAGAAATTCTAAGATTCTCTTACCCAATTAGGCATTAAAATAACAGACGGCACATGGATAAAACACAACTGAGCTCTCTGCTTTTCCCATGACCATTGACTTACATGGGCAAGTTTGATCCTTGACTCAGATCAAAAATGGATGTCACTGTTTTTTTTTCATGCCAAAAAACATTGACATGTAAACAGCTCCATAAACTATATTTGGTATGTGGCATCCCAGGGGTCCGATTGCCAGAATGGCATTGCCTCCCTCACTGGGGGTGATACCATGCCTAGAAGTAAGGAGGGGTCCCCTAATCAGGTATACCAGCATCCAACACTTTCCTGGCTCCAGACCAGAAAGGGGAGCTCCTCCCCTTTAAACTGGAATCTGGAGGTGGGGTTAGAGAGAGTTAGTTGAAGAGAGTTGGAGACAGGCGAGCTACGAGGAAGGACCTGGGGAAGGGAGCTGTGGACAAGCTCACCCCAGAGAGAAGCGCAAGTGAACTGGACACCGTGGTTGTGGGGCAATGAAGGCCCGGCAGCTAAATCCGGAGGGCAGGAGACTGCAGGTCTCCTGGCCCCACCAGACGCCCAGTGGCTCAGCAGCATCCTAGGGCCCAGCACCGCCACGTGGGAGCGACACTTGAGGAAGGCCCGAGCTGCCTACCATACGGGTGACGTTTTACTCAGGGACGAGGGCCGCAGCATAGCTTCAAGCAGCAGGGCCAAAGAGAATAGCGCAGAGGGAAGGCCTACAACTCCACCTGGGGAGTACTCGGCAGCCGGGCCTCTGCGTATGCTGGGGGGGGGGGGATATCACGGTGGCTGGCCCGGTTCTGTGACCCAGGGCGGTCAGTAAAAAGGGGAATTTATAGGGGATTTGGAAAGTTCGTGACGCCACCTGTGGAATGCGGCAAAAGGGTGCCGCCGCTGCGGAGCAGTCCTCTGGAGCTGGTGTTACGGCAGCAGGGATAGTGTGGCTCTCCACAGCTAGAGCTAGCTCCAGGGCAGCGTGGGGTGTAATGGAAGGGTGCACTTTTGGACTCTCCCCCAGTGAGCGGGTATAGGGCCTCCTGATCTGTGGCTTTTCTCGTTAAGCTTCTGGCGTGCCTGAAACTAGGCCTAGCTTGGTTACTGTCTCTCTCTGCACCTGTTGACCTGGTGGTAGGGCCTTCTCTTTGGAGATCACTTTCCCTGGATGCTGGGGCCTCCGTGACTCCTAGCCCTGGTACTGTAGTCTGCGTTTGGCAAACCTGGGACCTGTAGTCCTCCAGGGGTTCCGGTGGTCCCTACTGGGTGTAAATAGTCCCTGTAGGCATGGACCCGGTGTCCAGTATATATCTCGGGGTGAGCTTGGTATGCTCCTCTGCCCCCTTGCTACTTCTTCCTTCTCCTCTCGCCTTTGGCCCACTCAAGGCCCTGACTAGGCCTTCACACGTGCTGTAGGCCTTGGCTCACCTAAGCACAGCAGCCAGCGTGCTGCCTCTTCTCTGCTCTCTGAGCGTCAGCACGCTCTCAGACTCTCTCTCAGTCTGTCTGAACTCACTTCAGACTAACAACTCACTGAGCTGCCTGGCTCCACCCTCCCTATATATATCCCTAACGGGCTCCCTCTGCTGGTCTGAGGTGGTAGGGTGGAGGTGTGTGAATGTGTGAGGGCCTCTTGTGGAGAAGTCCATCCATGCACCCTTCTGGGTTCTGTGGCACCAGTGCGCAGCAGGGTGCCACATTCCCCCCTAGTAAAACTCAGTACTCCTGGACTGAAGAATTTTTCAAAAACAGGTTTAACAATAAAATTTCTTCCCTTTATGGGAGGCACTTTTCTTGAACGTTACAGGTAACAACAATAACAAGTATAATAATTATAATAACATTAAAGTTACAGCAAGTCCCGTAACCTGGTGTCCATTTCACCGATGAAAGAACATGAGGAACATGAGGGACCCGCCTGAAAACCCTCAACGTAGGCCCTTGGCGTCGCTACAGGGCATAGGTGATCCAGGTGCTGGACCACGTCTTTGGCCACGCCAAACGGGTTTTTGTTCCGTGGTCACTTAAGGGGCACTCCAGGGAGTGCAACTATGTACATAAACAGTTTTTGGGCTGCTCTCAATCCTCAGCCACCGAGTCCTTTATATATACCCTTACGGGTTGCTAAATAAACACATATTTCAGTTTATACAATAAACATTATGCAATACCCTACTGGGTAACTATTTATACTGCAGGTATTTTTAACTTACTCCTTATACCTGACAGGGGTCTGGCCTTTGGTGCTACGCGATGACCTACGTAGTATGGGGATGCGTGTAGTGTGGATGCTTGCGCTATTTTCTGCTCTATGTGTTGGTGGACTGCAAGACTGCCTTAACCTCTCTACGGGACTGGCAAGTGCACTGGTTACTGGGCCTACTGGCTCTGCTTCTGCCGGTGATCCTTCTTCCGGGTATTCTTCCTGAGCAGGCTCTTCTGGGGCACTTACAGGTCTTACTTGCAGTGGAGAGTCTTCTGGCTGTTGGTAGAAGTGTAGCACAGGTATTATTACAGCTCCATCCAATTGAGGCCAATCTGCCGGGAAATTTCCTAAGACAGTATGGAGTACTTCTTCTTTAGGCTCCTCCGGTACGGTGAGAGGCACTTCCTCCTGGGGCTTCAACAGACTTGGGCACAACTTCAGATGGTCTCTCGATACCGTTGCAGTTGTTCTTCCTCCGTCTTTGCTAATTAGACAGGTCTTCCTATTGTTGAATCTGGAATTCAACACAGTGTAAGGTTCTCTTTCCCACTGGTCGTCAAGTTTGTGGTTTCTCCTTTTTCGTTTTAGCACAACTTCTCCAGGTGTTAAGGGTTCTGCTGGTGCACTCTTGTTGTACTGTGCTTCCTGCTTATCTCTCACCCTATTTAGACTGTCTTCGACACAGGCCTGTACTCTCCTGTACTGCTCCTGTCGCGTCGTGTCCCAGTCTTCAGTGGACATATCTGCTTCGAGTTCTACTACTCCAAGCTCCAGGTCCATGGGCACCTTTCCGGGTCTTGCTCTCATGAGGTATGCTGGAGTACAATTGGTGGAACTCACAGGTATGTGATTGTATAGATCTACCAGGTCAGGTAGTTTGTCTGACCACTGATTTCTCTCCTCTAGCGGTAAGGTCTTCAACAGGTCGATGACTATGTTATTCATCTTTTCACATAACCCATTGGTTTGGGGTGGTACGGTGTAGTCCGGATCTTCTTACACCCGTACAGATGGCAGAACTCCTTGAACAATTCGGCTTCAAAGGCAGGGCCTTGATCCGTCAGCACCTGCTCCGGGTATCCATGGGGCCTGCAGAAATACACTTGAAACGTCTTTGCCGCAGTCTCTGCTGTCAGATCCTTGACGGGGGCGACCACCAGGAACCGGGAGTAGTGATCCACCATGGTCAAGGCATAGGAGTATCCTGACCTGCTGGGTGACAGCTTGACGTGATCCAAGGCAACGATCTCCAAAGGTCGAGTTGTCTTGATGGGCTGCAGGAGTGCCTTCTGGCTGCTGTAGTCTTTTCTTCTGAGGCTACGGGGTCCACAATCCCGGCAACATCTCTCTATGGAACTGCGCATTTCAACCCAATAAAACCGACCCTTCAGCAGGGTTTCTAGCTTCTTCCAGCCAAAGTGCCCCGCTTGATCGTGGTAGGCCTCCAACACCATCTGGATATCTGTCTTGGGCACTGCTATCTGCCATACCATCTCACGGGTCCTGGGGTTGACATACCTTCGGCACAGCTTCTCTCTATAGATGAACAGCCAGCTTCTCTCATTCCACAGTTGCTTGGCTTGCGGACGAGCGTCCTTCTCCAGGGTGGAACATTCCTGGGTTATCAGTTCTTTAATACGACTGACAACTGAGTCACTGTCCTGGGTCTCCTTCCAACTGTGATGAAGTAAAGGGTTTAGTGTCTTACCACGATACCTCCCAGAGGTACGCTGCTCATGGACCATCCCATTTCTGTGGAAGGCAGGTAGCTCAATCTCCTCCAGGTCATCCACTTCTTCAGTGTCCGACTGGTGAGGCATTCTGGATAGGGTATCTGCGTTGGCGTTCTTGTGGCCTGCCCGGTACTTGATGGTGAACTGATAGTTTGATAGTCGGGCCATCCAACGCTGTTCCATGGCTCCCAATTTGGCTGTCTCTAGATGCGTCAAGGGGTTGTTGTCAGTATAGGCCGTGAACTTAGTGGAGGCCAGGTAGTGCTTGAATCGTTCAATGATGGCCCAGACCAAGGCCAGGAACTCCAACTTGAAGGAGCTATAGTTTTCTGGATTCCTCTCGGTAGGACGAAGCTTCCTGCTGGCATAGGCAATCACCTTCTCTTTGTCATACTGCTTCTGACTCAACACAGCTCCTAGTCCCTCGTTGCTGGCATCAGTGTACAGCAGGAAAGGTTGGCTGTAGTCAGGGTAGGCCAGGATTTCTTCGCCAGTCAGGATCTCTTTCATCACTGCAAAGGACTCAGCCTGTTCTTTACCCCACTGGAAGGGGGGGTTTTGCCTCTGTTGGACTGTCCTACCAGGAGATCTTGCAAAGGCGCTGCCTTCTTGGTGTAGTCCTTTACAAATCTCCAGTAATACCCGACCAGTCCCAGGAACTGACGTACCTCCTTGAGATTCTTCGGTTCTGGCCATTTCTGGATGGCAGTGACCTTCTCTGGGTCTGGTGCTACTCCTTCTGGACTGACCATGTGCCCCAGGTACTGAACCTTCTGTTTGAGCAGGTGGCACTTGGAAGGCTTCAATTTCATCCCATACCGGGACAACGACTCAAATACCTCCGCCAGGTGCTTCAAATGGTCCTCATACGTCTTGGAGTACACTATCACGTCATCCAGGTATAGCGGCATGGTCTCGAAGTTACGGTGTCCCAAACAGCACTCCATCAATCTCTGGAACGTTCCAGGGGCGTTGCAGAGTCCGAACGGCATACTGTTGAACTCGCAGAGTCCCATCGGGGTAGTGAAGGCCGTCTTCTCCCGATCCTCCTCAGCAACTGCTACTTGCCAGTATCCACTAGTGAGGTCAAGGGTAGAGAAGTAATTTGCAGACTTTAGTGCAGCCAGGGATTCCTCTATATGGGGCAAAGGGTATGCATCTTTATGTGTTATGCGATTAATCTGTCTGTAATCTACACACATCCTCATGCTTCCATCCTTTTTCCTGACTAGGACCAGGGGAGCTGCCCAGGGGCTACAGCTATCTCTTATTACCCCTGCCTTCTTCATGTCATGCAACATTTCCTTCGCTTTCTGGTAGTGTGCTGGTGGTATGGGCCTGTAACGTTCTTTGATCGGTGGATGGTCACCTGTGGGTATATGGTGTTGTACCCCTTTAATCCTCCCAAAATCAAGTGGGTGTTTGCTGAATACCTGTTCGTATTCCTGGACCACCCTGTATACACCTTGTTTTTGATGGACAGGAGTGGCGTCAGTCCCAACATGGAGCTGTTGACACCAATCCCCCACCTGGGTTTCCGAGTCGTTATCCTCCACTCTGTCTGGTGAGGTTAAAGACTCCACTGTGTGGATAGCGTTGTTATTTACAGTGTACAATCTGGCAACAGTGGGATATCATGGTAATTTGACTTCATCCTCTCCATAGTTTAGGAGGCGTACGGGCACCCTCCCATTGCGTACATCCACTACCCCTCTGGCAGTTAAGAGTGTAGGTCTATGTTCCGAGCTAAGGGGCTCTACTACCGCCTGGTAGCTCTGTCCTCTGAGACCTATTGCTGCTCTACACCACATCAGCATTTCACTCATCGGGGGAATCACAATGGGTATCGGGTCTGTCACCCGTACATTACCAATTTCACCACCTGTTAGCTTTACCTGTTGCTGGTACATAAGGGCTCGTATCTCTTTCTGGAGCACCCTCCTCTGCCCTGGTCTGGCAGTGTCGGCCATCTGTTGGAGCAAGAACAACACTTCTCCCAAACAGTTACCAACAATATTTGTGCCAAGTACCATATACAAGTCTGTATCACCAGGATTAGTCTCTACTACGATTAGTCCCTGGTCCTTCAGTTCCACTCTTCCCACCCTTACTGCCACATCCTTAACCCCGACTAGGTTAAGGGGAAGGCCATTGGAGGCATACACGGAAAGGTTTGGATCTGGCGGGTGAAGTTCGTCTATGGACCAGAACCTTTTGTAGAGGACATCAGGCATGATGGTTACCTGAGATCCAGTGTCCAGCAGGGCAGGTATCGCGATGCCGTCCAGCACAATGGACAGGAAAGGTCTTCCTCCCACGAACCAGTGGTACCAGTTTGATGGGCCTGGTTGGTCTACCCTTGGGTGTCGGCCCTCGGCCCCAGGGTTTGCTCATTTAAAGGACAGTTCCGCGCTGTGTGGCCTGCCTTGTGGCAGCGGTAGCAGATGAATTCTTCTGGAGGGCGACGTTGGTCGTTGGTCCTCCCGCGGGGTGGCGTTGTCCTCCTCCGGGGTGGCATTGTTCTCCTACAGGGTGGCGTTGTCCTCCTTTTCCTCCTCATCCAGGGGACACCCTCAGGGCTGTCGGCCAGTATGATCCTTCCTTCCGGCTCAGGCTCCGTCTGTACCTGCAGGGTGCTCAGGACAGTGGCCAGGGTTTTACTTAACTGGCGCACTTCAGAGCGTAGGCTGTCCAGCTCGCTAGAGGCATCTTTGTTTCAGCCGTTACCGAAGGAGCAGTGGGTGCTGCGGGCACTGGAGTGGCCCCACCCTGGTAACGCTGGATAGCAGTATCTGTTGTTTCCAGGGGTTGCAGACCCTTTATAGCCATGTCCTTAAGGGTGTCAAAGGTGGCATCTGGATGATCTAAGGCCCATCTCTGTACAATTCTGCTCTCCTCCTGGGACCTCAACCCCTGGATGAACTGTTCCGTCAGCATTTTATTTTCGTTTTGCATGCTGGCTGGACTAACCTGTTTCAGGGCCCGCAGGGCTTCCTGTATGCAGCAGGCATAGTCCCGGACACTGTCCTCAGGTTTCTGGACACAGTGGTAGAACCTCATCCGGAGATCTGTCTCAGTGCGGTTTTCAAACACAGTTTGCAGTCTCTTAAAGATGATGGATACTGATTCCTGGTCTGCGGCTGGCCAGGTTTCAACTTCCCGCTCTGTGGCACCAGTCAATTGTCCTAGTACAACAGCGGCTCTCTGTTTGCCAGTCATAGAGTACATATCCAGCACACCGCATATTTTTCTCTTGAATCCGGACAGGGTGTCTGGTTTGCCGTTATACTGGGGGAGCCATTTCACTCCAGGGATATACGGCAGGGCCATGGGTATCAACGGGGTCACAACCCCTGCTGGTGAAGCGGCCGCTCCGGCCTGTGCAGCGCCGGGTGCAAATTGGGCATCAGGAGCGTTAACCGGTGCTCCGGCGGCTTGCTGGTCGTCGGTCATGGTTGCGCCCCCCTAGTGAACCGGAGCCTACCTTCTTCACTTCTCATCTGGTAGGCCGCAGCTCCGCGGGCGACGATCTTCTTCCAGGACCTTGCGTCGCTCGCGTCTGACGTCAGAGCGTCCTCTGGGCTCCTTCCAGGACCTGACGCTTCCTGGTTCGACGTCAGGGGCGGGGCGTGTCCTGGGCTTCATGCGCTTCTAGCGGTTACGCCTCTCCGATTCCCGCGGTAACGCCCCTCTTCTTCCCGCGCAGCGACAGGAAAATGGCGGACAATGGCGGGAAATCTAGGGAATGGCTGGAAACCTTCGACACAGTGAGTATCACAGTCTTTTAAGGCGCATAGTACCCGGTGGCAACGGGCACGGAATCCTGTTCGTGACGCCAAAACATGACACGCCCCCTGGGCCGTGGAAGTACTCGGCAGCCGGGCCTCTGCGTATGCCGGTGGGGGATATCACAGTGGCTGGCCCGGTCCATGACCCATGGCGGTCAGTAAAAAGGGGAATTTATAGGGGATTTGGAAAGTTCGTGACGCCACCTGTGGAATGCGGCAAAAGGGTGCCGCCGCTGCGGAGCAGTCCTCTGGAGCTGGTGTTACGGCAGCAGGGATAGTGTGGCTCTCCACAGCTAGAGCTAGCTCCAGGGCAGCGTGGGGTATAATGGAGGATGATGGGGAGAGACGGCAGGACGGTCCCGGAGGAAAGACGGACACTCACATGGGGGTAAGCTTCAGTACCTTTACTGGTGAGGCTGCATGGCACGGTCCAGGGTACTTCAGGCGAAGGGTGCACTTTTGGACTCTCCCCCAGTGAGCGGGTATAGGGCCTCCTGATCTGTGGCTTTTCTCGTTAAGCTTCTGGCATGCCTGAAACTAGGCCTAGCTGTCTCTCTCTGCACCCGCTGACCTGGTGGTAGGGCCTTCTCTTTGGAGATCACTCTCCCTGGACGCTGGGGCCTCCGTGACTCCCAGCCCTGGTACTGTAGTCAGCGTTTGGCAAACCTGGGACCTGTAGTCCTCCAGGGGTTCCGGTGGTCCCTATTGGGTGTAAAGAGTCCCTGTAGGCGCGGACCCGTTGTCCGGTATATATCTCGGGGTGAGCTTGGTATGCTCCTCTGCCCCCTTGCTACTTCTTCCTTCTCCTCTCGCCTTCGGCCCACTCAAGGCCCTCACTAGGCCTTCACACGTGCTGTAGGCCTTGGCTCGCCTAAGCACAGCAGCCAGCGTGCTGCCTCTTCTCTGCTCTCTGAGCGTCAGCACGATCTCAGACTCTCTCTCAGTCTGTCTGAACTCACTTCAGACTAACAACTCACTGAGCTGCCTGGCTCCACCCTCCCTATATATATCCCTAAAGGGCTCCCTCTGCTGGTCTGAGGTGGTAGGGTGGAGGTGTGTGAATGTGTGAGGGCCTCTTGTGGAGAAGTCCATCCATGCACCCTTCTGGGTTCTGTGGCACCAGTGCGCAGCAGGGCGCCACAGATTCCCAATCTGCTTCTAGGCCACCCGGCCCTCCACTACCAGCTAGTACCCGTTCTCCGGTCTGCTCTGACAAACTGCAAGTAAAGATAAAAGGAAAGCGCCATTAATTTGTTGTCTGGTCATTATCTGCACCCTCAGCCCTGCATTACACCGTACCAACAACATCTACCTCTACAAGTCATCATATACTGCCCTGGAGCTTAGCTCTGCCTGTGGAGAGCTGAACCAACTCTGCTGCGTCACCATCAGCTCCAGTGGATCTGCACCGCAGCGGCGGCCCCATATAGCCGCATACCACAGGTGGCGTCACAAACATCTCCAAAAACTTTATTCCCCTTTTACTTTTCCTTTAATTGACCAGCCTGGGTCACGGACTGGGTCACTGCCACCGTGACATCCCCAGCACCGACTGGCCCGGCTACCGAATACCCCACGGCCCAGGGGGCGAGTCAGGTACTTGATTTATTTGTGAAAATTGGAAGTCTGAATTAGTCCTTATTGATAGCAGCAGGGAGGGGGTTGTACACAGATCTGCAGTTGACATGGGAGAGCTCACATCCAGCCTATATTACTGAGAGAGACAATCCCACAAGAGAAGAATATGAAACTTGGACCAGGCTGCAAACTGCATATGATAAAGTGTGAAAATGAATGAAGGAATGAAGATGGTAGACTGAAACTTGGTTCAAACTACTAACATATGTAAACAAATTTTTTCCTTGTTAATGGTGTTCATAGCCTTTAAGCGGAATGAAGCTGAGTTGTACCAGATGCAGTGACTAGGTAAGCAATTTTGGCGCCACTTTTTTTCAGATAATCCCAAAGGGTACTGGGTGTTGCACCCTACCGATCCACTTTGGATCAAGAGTGTATGTATGCAACGGTATATAATACAGACTCATCATACTATAGCATCTGTATTAAGTCTTTATTTTCTTCTTAATTTTCAGTATTAAATCTTTGTCTCTGGTTCATATATTTCTATTAGTCAGGGTGCACCCTGGACATCCTCAGTAATACTGTTACCATAGACCCAGGACCACAAGAACATATTTCATGCCCTGCACCATTCCACTCCATTGATTGATCCTCTTTCTAGTAACCTTACGAGTGGGATTACCTTTTGGATACATTATAATGACATCCATCAATGTCTGTCTGTCAATTAGAGCAGATCTAAACAGGCTTCGGTATTATCAGCTTTGCGATCAATGGCCTAAAATCCTACAATCTGAAAACACATTCATCCAATTTGTTGTAGCTGCTGAAGGGCTGAATATTATTGATGACTATTGATGGCGCTAATTCAATTAGTTTGATTCAGAGGGGCCGTGATGCTTTCAGACAGAGCGACGAGGGATTGATGCAGGTATGATGGTGACGCTGAGGCACTTTTCTGCTCTGACAATGACTATTCAGGGAGAGGAGAACTATTTTGCCTGTACTGTAAGTGTGAGATCAGTATGGAGTCAGGTGTGTCGCCAGCAGAGCGGCCACGAGAATTCGCCAGCATTTTCATCCGTAGTTTTCTCTGAGGATGCTTTCACACACTCACACAGCATTTTCCTAAAAATGCTTTTTTTCTGTGGCTCTTTTCATGGCATTTTTGCAGTCTGATACCATCTTTACTTTTTAAAGAAGTTATTTTTTTTTACTATGAACCAAAAAACTGCCAGGCAGATAGTTGCTAATGACGCTCCCCCAGGTCAGTGGGGTACTCGGTGTCCGGGCCTATGGATGCTGGGGGGGAATATGTCACAGAGGCTGGCCCAGTCCGTGGCCCAGGGCGGTCAACAAAAAGGGGATAGTTTATATGGGATTTGTAGTTTGATCGTGATGCCACCTGTGGTTTCTGGTAATTTGTACCAGCGCTGCTGCAGACCTCTGAGGCAGTTGATAGGCAGCTAGGATGGAACAGCTCCCCACAGGTGGAGCGGGCCTCAGGGCAGTGTAGAGTTTGATGGTGGGTGGTGATGCTGGGACTTGTAGTGCAGAGGGAGAGATAGCGCAGCTGAAATGACTGACGGAGGCAGTGCAGTGCAGTCATCCGAGTTTTACTCACAGTTCTTGTTCAAAGTTCTCAGGTATACTGTACGGGTGTCCGCCTCCGTGTCGCACTGCGTCTACCAGACCAGGGGTTCAGCTCTTCCTCAGATATGTCAGGAGCGCTTGATGGAACCCCGCGTTCTTTATGTTCCTTACTAGACCGACTTCTCACGCTGGGTCTTCTCCCTCCTGCCCTGCGCTTCCCACACTCAGTCCCGCTCGGGTGCTCTGGAGTTGATGCGCCCCCTGGGCCATGTGTGAGGGGGAATACCCGGAGCCGGGTCTCTGTATAATGCTGGGGGTTGTAGTCTCCCGGTCCCGTGGCTCAGGGTGGTCAAACCAGTGGCGGATCGGTTTATGTGGTTTTTATGATTAAATGTCCGACTACGCCACCCGTGGATTGCGGTCACTGAGAACCGCCGCAGCGGGGCAGACCGCTGAGGCTGATGTTGTGTGCGCAGCAGAGAGTAGTATAACTCCCCACGGGAGGAGTATAGCCTCAGGGCAGCATGTATAGATGGTGAGGGTTGCGGTGCGTGGGCGCAGCAGAAATGACTCAGAGTCCGTGCAGTGCAGTTCAGGGTCTTTACTGTTGGTAATAAAGAAGGTCCTGCCGGGAGTACTGGCTAACATTAGAGGCCTGGTCAGTCTGTGAGCGAACAAGAGTCCCCCTGGCCAGGTGGAGGTGTAGGCCTTCCCGTCTGACTGCACTCTTCCTGGCTACCTTGCTGTAGTCGTGTAGTAGCCCACGTCACTGAGTGTACCGTGTGGTGCTCACCCGTATGGCTGGTGCCTTGGGGCCTTTGGTGCCTTCCGCTCCTCGATGGCGGTGCCGGTCCCTTGCGTGTGACTGAGCCTCCGGGCTTTCTATGGCCAGAGGACCTGAAATCCCCTGCCAGGTGGTTTCTGCTGCTGGGTGTAGATATTCCCACAGCCTCGGACTCTGGTGTCCGGTTCCTGCGTCTTCTGCCAGGACGAGCTCTGCTCCAGTCCCTGGTCTTCAGCTCCTGGCTCCTACAGAGCTCCTTGCTGCTGCTCTGTCCCTTCTCTGGAACTAACTCTTCTCTGACTAACCCCGCCCCAGACTCAGTTTATAAAGGGCAGGTTCCTCCCCTCCCTGGACTGGGGCAGGAGGTGTGGCATGCAGTAATGCTCCTGACCAGGAAAACCCATGCTCGCTCTCACACATGGTATTTCTACCACTGTGGCAACCAGACCCCTGGGGTGCCACATTCCCCCCTAGTGAATTTTAGTACTCCGGGACTAAACATATATTATGAAAACATAACATAACAGGGTATAAGCAATAACACAACATATTTACAAAGAGTTCAGTTTTTTTTATAGGTCACGGCGCTCCCATAACCAGGTGTCCATTTCACCCAAGAAGTATTTTGAGGGACCCGTCCCAAACCCTCCACGTAGGCCCTGGGGTGGCTACAGGGCATCGATGATCCGGCGTTGGACCACGTCTTCAGCCACCTCCACGGGTTTTTGGTTCTGTGGTCTGGGACAAAAAGGGGCACTTTACAGGTGCAACTACATAAAAGGTACAGTTCCGGTTATTCATTGTCCTTAACCTGTTAGTCCCTGTCGGGTAACTAGAAAAACATAATTAGTATGCAGGCAACATAAACGTTTCAACAGTTGCAATATACTGGCATATATACACTGCATTTAGATTCTCCAGCGAGCGGGCATCTGACCTCTAGTGCTCCTGGTGGACCTACGTAACACGCTATCTGGTGGTGTCCTTTCTGGGTCCCCTGTTTCTACCCCTTGTGTAGTGGGCTCACTAGTGTCTGCACTACAGGTATTTGGAGATGTTATGGGTAGGTTGGGCAGCTTTCTGTGTACTCTTTGGCTCACTACGGACACGGCAGGCTCACTACTAGCAGAGGGTTGATTCTCCTGGGCTGCTGGTATGGAATCTTCTGCCTCCGGGGCCGGTTGCTCTCCCAACTCTACTTGCTCTTCTGTAGGCCCTTGAGGGGCTGGCTGGAGGAAGGTAAGGACGGGTACCACAATAGCGTTGTTAATTTGTGTCCAGGACCGGGGAAATTCTCTGAGTACTGTACTGACCATTTCTTCCCTTTCCTCTGCGGGTTGAGGGCTATCTTGGTCTTCATCAGTGCTTTGCAGCTGCTTGGGACACTACTTCAGGTGGTCTCTGGAGACAGTGGTGGTGGTCTCTCCTCCATCCTTACTGATAACGCAGGCTTTCGGATTTTCATGGCTTGAGGGCAGTACTGTGTACAGTTCTTTCTCCCACTGGTCGTCCAACTTATGGAGCCGCCTCTTACTCTTAAAGACCTGCTCTCCAGGTGCCAGGGGAACAGCGGGAGCATGCTGGTTGTAAGTCCACTCTTGCCTTTCTCTTGCTTGAGACAGACTTCTCTCAATACTCTCCTGCACTTTCCGATACAGCTGCTGCCGTTCTGTATCCCAGTCTGCCTCTGGCGAGGTGTCCTCGGGGTCAGGACTCCCATATCCAGGTCAATAGGCAGCTTACCAGGACTTGCTCTCATTAAGTAAGCCGTGGTGCAGTTGGTGGAATTTACTGGGATGTGGTTATACAAATCCAGCAGATCAGGCAGTTTTTCAGGCCACAGACTGCGTTCTTCCAGGGGCAACGTTTTTAGCAAGTCTATCACCACCTGGTTCATCTTCTCACATAATTCGTTGGTTTGGGGGTGATAGGGCGTTGTCCTTATCTTCTTGCAGCCATACAGGTTGCAGAACTCCTGGAAGACCTCCGCTTCGAAGGCTGGACCTTGGTCAGTCAACACTTGCTCCGGATACCCGTGTGGACGGCAGAAGTGCTGCTGGAAGGCTCTAGCTGCTGTCTGAGCCGTTAAGTCCTTGACAGGAACTACCACCAGGAACTGGGAGTAGTGGTCTACGATGGTGAGGGCGTAGACGTACCTGGACCTACTTGGAGCCAGCTTCACATGGTCCAGGGCTACCAGTTCTAGTGGCTGCTTGGTGATGATGGACTGCAGGGGAGTCTTCTGGCTGGCACGATCCTTTCTTCTTAGGTTGCACGGGCCACAGTCTCTGCACCATCTCTCAATGGCCCCTCTCATGCCTACCCAGAAGAACCGTTCACGCAACAGGAACTCCAACTTCTTCCATCCAAAGTGCACTGCTCTGTCGTGGCATGCCTCCAGGACCATAGCCGCGTCTCGTCTCGGGACCACTACCTGCCAGGTTAGCTCATGTGTCCGGGAGTTGACAATTCTCCGGCACAGCTTCCCCTTGTAGAGAAACAGTTTGCTCTTCTCCTTCCAGAGCTGTTCGGTTTCTTCCGGAGCGTCTGGGTCAAGGCGGGCATCAGCCTGTGTCAGCATCTCTTTTACCAGGTGGACAGCTGGGTCACTGTCTTGCGTCTCCGCCCAGCTGTGGTGGGGTAAGGGATTGAATGTGGCAGAGCGCCTGCCCTTACACTGTGGGAATACTGGTTAATCCCATGACGGTGGAACGCAGGGAGTTCAATTTCTTCCAGTTCTTCTGGATCTTCCCCTCCGTCTGGCAAGTTTGGCATCCTGGACAGGGCGTCTGCGTTGGCATTTGTGCGTCCCGCCCGGTATTTGATGGTGAACTCATAGTTGGATAGGCGGGCCATCCATCTCTGCTCCAGGGCACCAAGTTTTGCAGTGTCCAGGTGTGTCAACGGGTTGTTGTCCGTGTACACGGTGAACTTGGAAGAGGCAAGGTAATGTTAAAAGCGCTCTGTCACTGCCCATACCACCGCGAGGAACTCTAGCTTGAAGGAGCTGTAATTTTCAGGATTCCTTTCTGTGGGCGGGAGCTTCCTGCTGGCATAAGCGATTACCCGTTCTCTGCCCTGTTGGATCTGGGACAGCACCGCCCCTAGCCCGATGTTGTTCGCGTCCGTGTGGAGAATAAAAGGCTGGCCGTAATCAGGGTACACCTGGATTTCATCACGTGTGAGGGCCATCTTCAGCCTGCGGAAAGACTCATCCTCCAGCTTGTCCCATTTGAAGGGCGGCTTCTGGTTTTTGGTTTTCCTGGACTGGCCTATCAGGAGGTCCTGCATAGGAGCTGCCATTTTGGTGAAACCGGAGATGAATCTTTGGTAGTAGCCTACCAACCCGAGGAACTGCCGCACTTCCTTTATGCTGGAGGTTCTTGGACAGTCCTTAATCACTGTGATCTTATCAGGGTCTGGAGCTACTCCGTCAGCACTCACCACGTGTCCCAGGTACCGTACCTTTGGTTTTAATAGATGACACTTGGAGGGTTTCACCTTTAGGTCGTAGCCTGCCAGGGTGTCAAACACTTCTGCCAGGTGTTTCAGATGATCCTCGTATGTTTTGGAATACACGATGACATCGTCCAGGTATAGCAGGACCGTCTCGAAATTCCTGTGCCCCAGGCAGCACTCCATCAACCGCTGGAAGGTTCCTGGCGCGTTGCAGAGCCCGAACGGCATACAGTTGAATTCGCTGAGACCCATCGGGGTGGTGAACGCGGTCTTCTCCTTTTCCACCTCTGCTACAGGAACCTGCCAGTACCCGCTAGTAAGGTCCAAAGTGGAAAAGAAGTTAGCAGTTTTTAATGCAGCTAAGGACTCTTCTATTCTAGGTAACGGCTACGCATCTTTGTGTGTGATACGGTTGACCTTCCTGTAGTCTACACACATTCTCATGGTGCCATCTTTCTTTTTAACAAGAACTAGTGGAGCTGCCCAGGGGCTACAGCTGTCCCTGATTACCCCAGCCTCCTTCATTTCTCGCAACATTCCCTTGGCATTCTGATAGTGTGCAGGGGGTACAGGTCGGTATCTTTCCTTTATGGGTGGATGGTCTCCTGTGGGGATATGGTGTTCTACCCCCTTTACTTGCCCAAAGTCTAGCGGGTGTTTGCTAAAAACTCTTTCGTACTCCTGAACCACCCGGTAAACTCCTTGTTTGTGGTGTGGGGAAGTGGAGTCGGTGCCCACATGCAGTTTCTGACACCAGTCCTCTATTTGTTTCTTGGAGCCGTTACCCTCCTCTGGTTGAGATGGAGGCAAGGGTTCCACGGCATTTACAGAGTTTTGGTTAACGGTGAACAATTTGGCTAGAGTGGCATACCGGGGCAAGTATACTTCTCTTTCCCCAATGTTTAGGATGCGGACGGGTACCCTCCCATGGCGTACATTGACCACCCCCCATGCTGTTAAAATGGTGGGCCTACTGTCTGAGTAGACGGGTTCTACCATGGCTTGGTAGTCCCTTCCTCTTAACCCGATTGCAGTCCGGCACCAGATCATCATCTCACTTTTTGGGGGCATGGCGATAGGGAACAGGTCACTCATCCTAACGCTACCAATCTCACCACCAGATAGTTCTACCTGTTGCCTTTTCATCAAGGCTCTGATCTCCTTTTGTAGGACACGCTGTTGGCTGAAGCTGGCGTTCATCGCAACCTGCTGTAAAATGACAATTATCTCTGCAAGACAATTTTCAATAACATTAGTACCCAAGGTTATCTTAGGGTGGCTTTCACGACGGTCAATGTCCACAATGATCAGTCCTTGCGCTGGTAATTCAACTTTACCAATTTTGATGGTCACCTCCTTGAATCCTACCTGCGGTACGGGCTGACCATTGCTGGCGATGATGCTCAAATCGTCGTCTGGGTAGCGGGTAATATCCGAGTCATTCCAGTACCGCTTAAAAAGCACATAGGGGATGGTGGTTACCTGTGACCCGGTGTCCAGTAGTGCATTTATAGGAATGCCATCCAGCACCACAGGCAAGACCGGTTGTCCCCCTACGTACTTATCACGCCAGCTCGATGGGCCTGATGATCTTATGCCTGGGGGTCGGCCCTCTGCCCCAGGTTGGGCCCGTTTAAATGACAGTACCTTGCCATGTGTCCTGGTTGGTTGCAGCGGCGGCAGATGGGTTGTCCGTCCTCGTCGTAGCGGTCGCTGGGTCTTCCTCTGGACGATGGGATCCTCCTTCGTCGGCTCCAAAGGATGTCCTCCGGACTGGAAGCCAGCTGGATCTTTCCTGGGGAAGACACCTGTTAAGACTGCACAGTTCTGGTTAGCACGGCAACGCTTTTGGTCAGTTCTTGGACCTGATGGTGCAGGTCTGCAGCCGGGTCTTTGTCCAAAGCCTGTGCATCAGCTCCCACAGGCTCTGCAGACAAGGGCACCGTCTCCTGGTGATAGGTGATAGCAGGGCGCCTGTGGGTTACAGCACCACCCGGTGCCGGTTCTTGGAGCACCTGGATGGCCCTGTCTTTGAACTGCGCAAAGTCCAAATCATGGTTCTGCAAGGCCATTACACGCAACTGGGTTCGGTGGGCGCTGGACTGTAGACCCTCAGTGAACTGTTCAGTCAACAGCTTATCCTCATTCCCCACGCTGTCAGGGTCTGCCTGCTTAATGGCTCTCAGGGCCTCCTGCAAATTCAAAGCATAGTCCCGAATACTGTCTTGTGCCCGCTGTTTACATCCATAAAATTTTAGTTTAATCTCTGCTGAGGTGCGGGTATCAAAAGTGTCCTTTAGACGGGCCAGTATTTCCTCTACAGTCCCCTTTTCCCTGGCTGACCAGGACTTCACTTCTCTTTGGGCTGCCCCAATTAACTGGCCTGTCAGGATGCTCACTTTTTGTTCCTCGGACAGGGGGTATACTTTGAATAAGCTATACAGTCTTTCTTTAAAGTCGCTCAGGGTATGCGACTCCCCTGAGTACTGGGGTAACCATGCCGCTCCGGAGATATACGGCATCGTGAACGGCATCACTGCGGCAGCAGCCGCGCTGGCGGTGGGAGTTCCCTCCATTCCTGGTGTCTTCCTCCCCCCTAGTTAACTGTGGCCTACCTTCCGTTGCTTCTTCTCCGTAGGCCGAGGCTCCGCAGGCGATCGTCGGGGTCGAGGACCTTGCGTTGCGTGCTGATGACGTCAGCGTCCGCTGGGCTCCTTCCAGGACCTTGCGCAGCGTCAGTACGTAAGGCGGGGCTTCAGCTCTCGCACGCTTTTAGCGTCCACGCCCCAATTCTTCCCGGCGGCGTCCCAGAAATGGCGCCCAATGGCGGGAAAATGGCGGCGGATGGTGGGAAAACGGCTGCGGATGGCGGGAAACTTTACCACGTAAGTATCACAGTCTTTCTTCAGGCACGCAGTACCCGGTGGTTGCGGGCACGAAATCCTGCCAACTACGCCAAAGTTGACGCGCCCCCTGGGCCGTGTGTGAGGGGGAATACCCGGAGCCAGGTCTCTGTATAATGCTGGGGGTTGTAGTCTCCATGGCGGCGACCCGGTCCCGTGACTCAGGGTGATCAAACCAGTGGCGGATCTGTTTATGTGGTTTTTATGATTAAATGTCCGACTACGCCACCCGTGGATTGAGGTCACTGAGAACCGCCGCTGCGTGGCAGACCGCTGAGGCTGGTGTGGTGTGCGCAGCAGAGGGTAGAATAGTCTCAGGGCAGCGTCTGTAGATGGTGAGGGTTGTGGTGCATGGGCGCAGCAGAAATGACTCAGAGTCCGTGCAGTGCAGTTCAGGGTCTTTACTGTTGGTAATAAAGAAGGCCCTGCCAGGAGTACTGGCTAACATTAGAGGCCTGGTCAGTCTGTGAGCGAACGAGAGTTCCCCTGGCCAAGTGGAGATATAGGCCTTCCCGTCTGACTGCACTCTTCCTGGCTACCTTGCTGTAGTCGTGTAGTAGTCCACGTCCCTGAGTGTACCGTGTGGTGCTCACCCGTATGGCTGGTGACTTGGGGCCTTTGGTGCCTTCCGCTCCTCGATGGCGGTGTTGGTCCATTGCGTGTGACTGAGCCTCCGAGCTTTCTATGGCCAGAGGACCTGAAATCCCCTGCTAGGTGGTTTCTGCTGCTGGCTGTAGATATCCCCACATCCTCAGACTCCGGTGTCTGGTTCCTGCGTCTTCTGCCAGGACGAGCTCTGCTCCAGTCCCTGGTCTTCAGCTCCTGGCTCCTACAGAGCTCCTTGCTGCTGCTCTGTCCCTTCTCTGGAACTCACTCTTCTCTGACTAACCCCGCCCCAGACTCAGTTTATAAAGGGCAGGTTCCTCCCCTCCCTGGACTGGGGCAGGAGGTGTGGCATGCAGTAATGCTCCTGACCAGGAAAACCCATGCTCGCTCTCACACATGGTATTTCTACCACTGTGGCAACCAGACCCCTGGGGTGCCACAAAGTCCCTCTGGGCAACCTGGAGTTCCCGGACCTGCTTGACCCTCACGATGACTAGGATGAGACTGTGGCGACTACACCATGGAAGTGCAGAAGCCTCCGATTTTTCCAGCCGAGACCTGGAGTAACACAGCTGGTCCAGGGACCGGTCCCCTTCTTGCGGCCTGATCCCTCTGACACCGGGAAGATTCGGGGCGTACGGGTGCCGTCCTGCACTCACCGTACCCCCTGGGATCCCTTCTATAGAACGGAGCCTTCCTCCTCTGCTCCCCTCCTGGGCCTCTATCACTAGGCCCCACTTGTGGAGCGGAGCTCCTGAAGAGACTCTTCTCCCCTTATTACTCACTGACTGTTCTCCACTAACTGACCTGCCACCCTAAGATGGCTTCCCTTTATATACCTCCTACAATGGTGCTCCCCTACTCTACATCCTCCACCCACACCCACTACTGGTTCCCCCTACCTTTGGTTCCCCCCACTCCAGCCAGGGACAGGGCTCAGCAGGAAACACAGTGCATCTTGCCCTTCCAGCCGGCCTGGAGTAGTGTAGTGTTGAATGTGGGTGTTGGGGTTCCGGGCAGCACTCCCTCCTTACCTGAGAGAGGGAGACACCACAACTCTGGGTGAGGTGCAGTACCTCTGTGGCGACTGAACCCTCAGGGGCGCCACACTAACTACCTTGCTGTTCTATCTGGTGCCAATTCAGGACAGTCACTTACCATTCCTGCTGGCGATTCAGTTGCTCCACATCAACAGGGCAGCTCTTTTTCTTCCAGACTGCTCTGCTGAAGGGGCGTGACTGCAGCCGCCATGATGATTGACAGTCGGTTCCCTGCAGTCTACCTTCTAGCGGAGAAGTCATTGCCCTGTCAACGTGACGTCAGCGTAAGAATTGCCGGCAGGAGCGGTCAATGATCACTTTGTGTCATCAGAGATCTCGCAGGGTAGAGCAGGCAGGTAGTTGCCTCTGTTAGTAACTACCTGCCTGTTAGTTCTTAGGGCCATAGTAAAAAATTAATATAGTTCTGGATAAACGTTTTAGACCTTTTTTTTTATTGTTTTCACCTTTTCCTCCTCTTTTTCCAAGGGATATCTTTTTGATTTTTTCATCAACGTAACCATATGAGCTCTTGGTTTTTTGTGGAATTTGTTGCAATTTTGAATGTCACTATTCACTTTATTATATAATGTACTAAGAAAATGGGAAAAAAAATTCCAAGTGTGGTGAAATACACAGGAATGCTTGCCAAGCTGAGTGTTCATGTGTATGGGGGATTTGCTGGAGATACTATTCAGCCATCAGCCAACAGCTATCTAATGCATGAGGGGGCCTTTAGATTGTTTTGATGTCTGTTACCATCCCTTGATCCAGCGCTGAATCTCTGTCATTGCTCCGATGTGTATAGGCTGCAGCAGTGACATAACGTTTACAACGATGCCGCTGAGTTTAGTGGTAGGCTGCAGAACCATAGAAGTGATTTTACCACTGCATCCTGTGCACAATTAACAGAGCAACAGTGGAGACAGAGAGGAGGGTGAGAAATGGCAGATTTTTCTAGTTTTATCATTGCAAGAACAAATTTGTACAAATTGTAATTGTAACGATTGTTCCTCGTACAGTTTTTGTCGACCTATATGAATGGACCATAAAACAACTGCTAATCACTGTGAACTTTTGGAATAGAAAGCTCTGTTGTTGTGACATGGTGATAACTTGACAGTACATGGTACAGGTTTTCTCCAGGTGACAACAGAGGTTCAGCATTCAAAAACACAGGGCTGACAACAGTGTGAGCAGCCCTTTCTTACCTCATCAACCCTGGTATCTACAATATTAGATCAGATAGACAGGGTGGGCAGCAGTGTGAGCAGCCTCTTCTTACCTCACCCCCCTTAGTATCTCCAGTATTAGATCATATAGACAAGGTAGACAGCAGTGTGAGCAGCATCTTCTTACCTTAACACCCCTGGTATCTCCAGTATTCAATGAGAAAAGCAGGTGGGACAGCAGTATGATCAGACTCTTCTTACATCAGCACCCCTGGTATCTCCTGTATTAAATCAGATAAACAGGGTGGACAGGAGTGTGATCAGGCTCTTCCTAGCTCAGCACCCCAGGTATTTCCAGTATTAGATCAGAAAGACAGGTGAGCAGAAGTGTGAGCAGCCTCTTCTTACCTCAGCATGACTGGTATTTCCAGTATTAGATCAGATAAACAGCATGGGCAGCAGTGTGAGCAGCCTCTTGTTACATCATCACCCCTGGTGTCTCCAGTATTAGATCAGACAGACAAGGTGGACACCAGTATGAGCTGCCTCTTCTTTTCTTACTGCAGCACCCCTGGTATCTCTAGTATTAGATCAGAAAGACTTGGTGGAAAGCAGTGTGAGCAGCCTCTTCTTACCTCAACACCCCTGGTGTCTCCAGTATTAGTTCAGATAGACAAGGTGGACAGCAGTGTGGGCAGCCTCTTCTTACCTAAACTCCTGTTGTAGCTCCAATATTAGATCAGATAGACAGGATGGGCAACTGTAGCATTGGCGTCTCTGCCCCCTGCCAGGCAGAGACGCCGTCCCCCTTACCGCCGCGGTCCAGCTCCAGCATCTTCCGGCCTCCCTGCAGTTGCTGCTGGTGCACGCAGCTTCCCTGGCTCTGTGCTTAGGGCGCGCGCGCCGTCCTAAAAAGTCCCCGGCCAATCACCGGAGGGCTTTCCCTATAAGAGGCACCTCCTCCAATATGGAGGTGCCCGTGCAAGGTTGTTGCTTTGTGATTCTTACCTTGCTTCAGACCCAGGTCCTCTGCAAGTCAGTCCTTTTTGCCAGTCTGATCTTCTGCTCAGTCCGCTAGCCTGACTTCTCTTCTGCCCGACAGTCTGTCTACAGTCCAGTCCGCCAGTCTGTCTATGGGCTCTGCCCGCGTGCTTACCTGGAAGCACCTGCCTGTTACCTGCCGTGCCTGCCTGCCCGCTGACCTGGAAGCACCCGCCTGTTACATGCCGTGCTTGCCAGCCCGCTTACCTGGAAGCACCTGCCTGTTACCTGCCGTACCTGCCTGCCTGCTTACCTGGAAGCACCAACCAGCTACCTGTTGTGCCAGCAGTTTGCCTACCTGGAACACTCACCTGACTATCTGCCTAATCAGCCTGCTTGTCTACCCGGACCACCCGTCAGCTTGCCAGCCACTGTACCGGTCAGTTCCTGCCTTCTTACCCATGGGAGTCACCTGCTCTCATACAAGGTCGGTCCCAGAGTGGCACCTGGTCCCTCTGCTCGGTTCCTCCCTGGTTCACGGAGTCGACTGAGCTGCCGTGCGACCTTGGTCGGACCGAGTTGATTCTTAGTCACCCCCTCTGGCCCCTCCTTGCACCGCAACACAGAGGTTCCACCACCCGGATCCGTAACAGCAACAGTGTGAGCAGCCTCTTCTTACCTTAGGACCCATGATATCTCCAGTATTGGTATCTCAAGTACTGGTATCTCCAGTATTAGATCAGATAAACAAGTTGGACAGCAATGTGAGCAGCCTCTTCTTACCTCAACACCCCTGGTGTCTCCAGTATTAGATCAGATAGACAGCATGGTGGACAGCAGTGCGGGCAGCCTCTTCTTACCTAACCAACCCTGGTATCTCCAATATTAGATTAGATAGACAGGGTGGGCAACAGTGTGAGCAGCCTCTTCTTGCCTCAGCACTCTAGGTATCTCCAGTATTAGATCATATAGACAAGGTAAACACAGGGTGAGTAGCTACTTTTTACTTCAAGAGTCCTGAAATATTCAGTATTAGATTATAAATACAAAGTGGACAGCTGTGTGATCAGACTCTTTTTACCTCAGCACCTCTGGTATCTTCAGTATTAGATCATATCATATCAACAGGGTAGATTGTAGTGTGAGCAGTCTCTTCTTACCTTAGCACCCCTGGTGTATCCAGTATTAGATGAGAAAAGCAGGTGGGAAAGCAGTGTGATCACACTCTTCTTACCTCAGCACCCCTGGTATCTCCAGAATTAGATCAGATACACAAAGTGGACAGCAGTGTGAGCAGCATCTTCTTACCTCAGCACCCCTGTTATCTCCAGTATTACATCATATAGACAAGGTGGACAGCAATTTAAGCAGCCTCTTATTACCTTAGCACCCCAGGTATCTCCAGTATTTGATTGGAAAGCCAGGGTGGACAGCAGTGTGAGCAGCTTCTTCTTACCCCAGCACCCCTGGTATCTCCAGTAATAGATTAGATAAACAGAATGGACCGCAGTGTGAGTGGCTTTTTCTTACCTCAGCACCTTCGATATCTCCAGTATTAAATCAGAAAGACAGTAAACAGCAGTGTGAGCAACCTCTTCTTACCGCAGTACTCCTGATATCTCCAGTATTAGATAAAACAGGGTGGACAGCAGTGTGGGCAGCCTCTTCTTACCTCAGCACTCCCACTATCTCCAGTGTTAGATCAGATAGACATCGTGGACAGCAGTGTGATCAGACTCTTTTTACCTCAGCACCTCTGGTATCTTCAGCATTAGATCATATCATCAGGGTACACTGTGGCCTAAAACAATGAAACTGATGGTGTCGGTGTCAGAGGCAACATCATCCTGCTCGGAGTTTGACTAATGATATAACACATATTCTATAACTCTTTGAGTCATTGTATTATCATTAAAGGGAATATGTCATCAGAAAATGACGTATTGTTTTATTCAACTTTTTCAATTTTTTGTTCTATTTTTGAAAATGAGTTTTTTATTTTTTATTTCACAACTTATTTAATAAAAACAAACTAACAAAAATTGTGTAATTTCAACAACTTCTACTCCTCTATTATTTAAGACTCCTTCTTCCCATTGGGCACACGGATATTAGTAGCAATAAACTGACTTAAACACTGTCTTCATGCTTGCATAAGAGCAATGGTCTTTGTTTTGGGCTTCTGACGTGCCCCCTGGGTTACTCGGTGCCGGGCCAGTCGTTGCTAGGGGAGATGTCACAGTGGCGGTGACCCGGTCCGTGACCCAGGGCGGTCAATCAAAAGGGGAATATTTACAGTTTTCATATACAGTTTGTGACGTCACCTGTGGTATGCGGCTAAAGGGAGCCGCCGCTGTGGAGCAGGTCCTCTGAAGCTGGTGTGAATGCAGCAGAGTTGGTTTAGCTCTCCACAGGCAGAGCTTAGCTCTAGGGCAGTGTAGATGTTGCTGTTATGGTGTAGTGCTGAGGATGGCGCCGATAATGATCACAAAGACAGTAAGGTGCAGTCCTCAGGGTTTACTCACGGTTTCTTAGACTTCCAGTTACCAGTACTAGAGTAACTTCCCACGGCGTCCTGTGCTTACTCAGGGAGGGGTTTAGCAAACTCCCAGGTCTCTCCGGAGTACGTAACGGGACCCCCTTCTGTGTGTTCCTTCTGGCCGTCTCCCTGCACCTCACACCTAGTGTCTCAGGCCAGTGGCCGCGGACCTTGCGGGCGACGTCTTCTCTGTCCCCTGGGTCCTCTATGGCCACCTTTCTGGTGACTAGATGTGGCTTTTTGACTGCAGTACCTGAAATACTGCAGCCTCCGGTTTCCTAGTTGAGGCTTAAGAACTCTGCTAGTTTAGGGACCGGTCCCCTCTGTGCGACCTGACCCCTCCACCTCCTGGCAGATTCGGGCGTACGGGTGGCCTCCAGCACTACCCGTACCCCTGGGGTCCCTTCCACGTTCCTGGAGCCTTTCTCCTGCTCCTCTCTCTCTCTCTTCAGTTCTGGTCCTCTCTGGCTAGGCCCTCCTCCTCCTAAGCAGAGCTCCTACAGAGCTCCTGCTCCCTCTACTTCTCCTCTCAGACTGATCTGTCCTTTCAAGATGGCTTCTCTCTTTTTATATCACTTCTTTCAATGCTCCCCTGATTTACTTCCTCCACCCACACCCACTACATGGTTCCCCCTACTTTCGTTCCCCCCACTCCAGCCAGGGACTGGGCTCAGCAGGAAGCGCGACGCATCTTGCCCCTCCTGCTGGTCTGGAGTAGTGTAGTGTTGGATGCAGGTGTTAGGGTCCCGGGCTGTACTCCTTCCTTACCTGAGAGTGAGGTACCACACCTCTGGGTGAGATGCAGTACCTCTGTGGTGACCGAACCCTTAGGGGCGCCACATACCCCCCTGGTAAAACACAGCACGTCCGCGGGCTGGAACGGAAGTAAAGCACATTTTAGATATACACAATTTTAGATGCATCACATAGAAGAATTTTCAAAACTTTTTCTTCCCTTTATGGGAGGCACATTACTTAAATGTTGCAGGTTACTATATAATTTTTTTTTAAAGAACACATTTTTTTTTTTCTTTATACTCATAAAACATTTTTCACGCAGGTAAAACACTTCTCATATCAAAACATTTTCAATCAAATGCAGTGAAATTTTACTGCTGAATGTCTTTTTCACTAGTAAGGTGCAACTCTGATGAACATGAGGGACCCGTCCGAAAACCCTCAACGTAGGCCCTGGGCGTGGCTGCAGGGCATAGGTGATCCAGGTGTTGGACCACGTCTTCGGCCACGCCAAACGGGCTTTTGTTCTGAGGTCAGTCTTGTTGTATCAAACCAATAAGGGGCACTTTAAGAAGCGCAACTATTTACAGGGAAAGTTTTTGGCTGCTCACAGTCCTCAGCCTACAAGTTCTGGAAGCCTCACCGGGTAATTACGTAAACACACACATAAACAAACTTGCAGTGTCTCTGCTGTACCCTTCCGGGTAACTATATACAGTTCAGTTAACTAAAACAGTTTAACAGTGGGGCTCCCTCTGGGTGAACTCCTGGTTTCTGCAGGCTGACCCAGCCGGGTCATCAGCCTCGTACTGCGGGGGCATGTCCCTTCTCTCTTTCGCTACTCTGTATACCTGGAGGGCATACCACCCGCGCTTTCCCTTGTGGCAGGTAAAGGTGACACCGGGGTAGAGGTCTCGGCCAGGATGCCCCTGTTGGAGATGAGGCTCGACGTCCCGCTGATTGACAAAGACGTCCCAATCCGTCTGTGGCTCTCTGACGAAGCTCCACCCGGCGTCCAGGTTGAACTTCACCACTATCCCCTCCAGACGGGGACTAGGGGTGGCTGCTCTTGCCTTGCGGGCGCTGGTTTTGGCCGCCATGTTCCGGGCCTCCATTTGCTCCCACTGCACCTGCCGGTCATGACGCTCCTTCTCCAGCTGCAGGAGCTCCCGTCTGCAGTACTCCTCCCTCCGGAGGGCCTGCATCTGGGTCTCCCAAGGGAACCCAATGAGGTCCCCCTCCCGGTTGTCCCACCGGAACTCCTCTCCTCCTTGGCAGGTAACCGGGGGTGCAGGTGTGGGCGTCAGGGGGAGTCCCTGCTGGTCTTCATATTTAGCAGACCAGTCGTAGGCGGGGCTTCCGTACACCCACTCGGGTGTGGGGCCAGGTGGCTCTGGTAGGGGGCCTAGGAGCAGGTCGGCGGAGCCTGGGACAGGGAGACTTCTCTTACCTGCTCCCGCGGCCGCGCCTGTGCCATCCTCTGCCTCCTGGCTCTGTTCAGGCTCCTCTGGGGCTGGGGTGCTGCTGGTGGAGTGCAGCGCTGGCTGCTGCTGGGTCACAAGCTTCCCCAGCAGCTCCTTCTTCCAGCCGGCGATGGCATCCTGCTGGGCCCTCTCCATCCTCCGGCCTAGCTCTTGGATTTCAGTTTGGTGGAACTCGGTATACTCCAGGGATAACTCTGTCATTGCCTCCTCCAGGGTGAGAGGCACTTCTGGTCGCTGCAGGCCATAGACGGGAGCTTGCTCCTGACTCTCCTCCATGTTGCCTGCCGGGTGCGGTCTGTCTAGACTGCTGGAGACTCCGCCCTGTCTCCCAGGTTTCTTCTCTCCTCTCCCCTTTCGGGGGCGGTTCCATGGCAGCTTGCTGTCGGACACACCTAGGGGTGACCCCCCCCAGCTTGATGGACACATCCACATACATGGTCACTGATGCTCGGGGCAGGCCCCGCTTTTGGCGCCATTCTGGAACCCGGCCCACGATGGGAGGCAGTTTCTTGTTGTCTTTTGTCTCGCACATAATGGCGCCCGTTCTTCTGGGGCGGGCGCCACATTCAGTATAGAACACAGTCTCTAGGCGCACAATACCCAGTGATAACGGGTGGGTTGATATCCTGTTCGTGACGCCAAAGATGACGTGCCCCCTGGGCCGTGGGGTACTTGGTGCCGGGCTGGTCGTTGCTAGGGGAGACATCACAGTAGCGGTGACCCGGTCCGTGACCCAGGGGGAACTATTATTTACAGGGGATTTATAGTTTTTATATACAGTTTGTGACGTCACCTGTGGTATGCGGCTAAAGGGAGCCGCCGCTGCAGAACAGGTCCTCTGAAGCTGATGTGAATGCAGCAGAGTTGGTTTAGCTCTCCACAGGTAGAGCTTAGCTCCAGGGCAGTGTAGATGTTGCTGTTATGGTGTAGTGCTGAGGATGGCGCCGATAATGATCACAGAGACAGTAAGGTGCAGTCCTCAGGGTTTACTCATGGTTTCTTAGACTTCCAGTTACCAGTACTAGAGTAACTTCCTACGGCGTCCTGTGCTTACTCAGGGAGGGGTTTAGCAAACTCCCAGGTCTCTCCGGAGTACATAACGGGACCCCCTTCTGTGTGTTCCTTCTGGCCATCTCCCTGCACCTTACACCCAGTGTCTCAGGCCAGTGGCCACAGACCTTGCCGGACGACGTCTTCTCTGTCCCCTGGGTCCTCTATGGCCACCTTTCTGGTGACTAGATGTGGCTTTTTGGCTGCAGTACCTGAAATACTGCAGTCTCCGGTTTCCTAGTTGAGGCTTAAGAACTCTGCTAGTTTAGGGACCGGTCCCCTCTGTGCGACCTGACCCCTCCACCTCCTGGCAGATTCGGGCGTACGGGTGGCCTCCAGCACTACCCGTACCCCTGGGGTCCCTTCCACGTTCCTGGAGCCTTTCTCCTGCTCCTCTCTCTCTCTCTTCAGTTCTGGGCCTCTCTGGCTAGGCCCTCCTCCTCCTAAGCAGAGCTCCTACAGAGCTCCTGCTCCCTCTACTTCTCCTCTCAGACTGATCTGTCCTTTCAAGATGGCTTCTCTCTTTTTATATAACTTCTTTCAATGCTCCCCTGATTTATTTCCTCCACCCACACCCACTACATGGTTCCCCCTACTTTCGTTCCCCCCATTCCAGCCAGGGACAGGGCTCAGCAGGAAGCGCGACGCATCTTGCCCCTCCTGCTGGTCTGGAGTAGTGTAGTGTTGGATGCAGGTGTTAGGGTCCCGGGCTTTACTCCTTCCTTACCTGAGAGTGAGGTACCACACCTCTGGGTGAGATGCAGTACCTCTGTGGCGACCGAACCCTCAGGGGCGCCACATACCCCCCTGGTCAGATGGATTCTCTAAACCATAGTTCAGTGTGAGCAGCACAATCCAGTGGTGATGGTGCAGCAGAGCAGGTCTTGGCACACTGCACATGGATCAGCAAGGACCAGGACAGCAGGGTATGCAGAATGGCAGATAGACAAATGGAGCAGGAAAAACCAGATGAAGCACAGCTAGGTGTGTGGATACACAAGTTGCGGTTACACACAGGAATTGTACAGTAATATACAAAATTTTAGGCAGGTGTGGAAAAAATACTTCAAAGTAAGAATGCTTTCAAAAACAGTAGTGTTAATAGTATATATGTTTTTATCAATTAATAAAATGCAAAGTAAATAAACAAAAGAGACATCTTAATCAAATCAATATTTGGTGTGACCTCCCCTTGCCTACAAAACCAAAATTCTTCTAGGTACTTATCACTTGCACACAATTTTTGAAGTAACTCGGCAAGGACTTTTTTCCAAACATCTTGGAGAACCAACCACAGTTTTGTATATGTAAGCTTGTGCAAAGCCTTATGTCTCCTCATGAAATCCCAGACAGTCACACTTCTCTTTGATCAAGGCTCCGTGGTACCGTATCATCACTTCCAAGACTCCTTTTTCTTCTTTACGTTGAACATAGTTTTAATGACATTGGCGATATGTTTGGGGTTGCTGCTCTGCTGCAGAATAAATCTGGAGCAAATAAGACGCCTCCCTGATGAAATTTGTGAAGACATGGGGTCTACCGTGGGCAGAACACTAAGACAACAAGGGGTGATGGTAAAACAGTGTGGCAATACTTTATTGAACCACCAAACGGACAATAAACAGATAGAACAGTCCAAGCGAATACCCAAGATGGTGCAAAATTACATAGTCTCACCCTTCTGCTGGCCCGTCTGGGATAGAACAACTGCGACTTTGGGACTTCAAGGGCCAAGTGCCTCAACCAGTGGCCCCCCCGCTTTTGGCGCGCCCCCACAGACAGGAGGTAGCAGCAAGCTTAGGAATCTGACAGTCCATCGAGGTACAAGGCCAGGAGCCCTAGGGTCCCACCCTGGCCTATCTGAGAGTTTCCACGGGACCAGATGACTGGCTGGTCCCAATCTGCCTTCTCTGAATGTCTCCCTGGGTTCCAGGTGACTGGAGGGTCCCTCCTGTCAAGCCCAAACAACATAACCATGGGGCCAGGTGACTTCATCGTCCCAACCTGGTCTCCCCAAATGTATCCATGGTCTCGCTGATGGTCAATGGAACAGATCCGTATCTTTCCAGTCAGGGCCATATACCCTTAGGCTGGAATCATGTTGAATAGTGATGATCGAGTAAGTTTCATTAACCCTTTTCGACGTACAGTCGATCTCTGCATGTGTCACAGCTGTCTAACAGCCGTGACAATTGAAACTGCAGCGACAATAAAAGAAATCCCGAGCACGCTCGCCGGAAAGGGTTAATGGAACATAGTTGTAACATTTCTGGCGGCGTGCTTGCATGGCTTACCATCTCCCACCATGCAAGACCGCAATCTTACCTTTCAGGCCAGGCTGCACACTTTGCTCCAGTACCTGCTGTTTGTATGTCTCTAGTCTGCTGGCTTAGGGCGTCGGCCCTGTTGCTTTCTGATTCTTAAAGCTACAGTGTGCTTAGTCCTAATGCGTCCCCAGCCTATTGCTGTGAGTCACTGGATACTTAAACCCCCTCCACCCAGTAGGAGGTGCCTGAGCAACACTTTCTTACAGTGTGTTCTGTGCAACTGTTAGTTGCCAGGTCCCGTCCTGACTCTTGTTTGCTTCCGCCACCCTGAGGGCTGAGTACCCAGGGCCGCTACCTGTACCTGTGACTTCTAGTCAGTTTCTGCCACTCTGGGGGCTGAGTTCCCAGGCTCGTTCCTGTATCTTGTCCCTGGTTCAGATCCTGTCAGAACAGTGTCCTAGTCCGTTACTTGTTTGTCTCTATGTCTGTATCTTCCCTATTTCCTGCAGTATCTGAACCTGCACCTAACTCCAACTCATTGTCTGTGTACTTCTGTTTGTGAGTTTTGTGTCCACTCGCTACTTCATTGCAAGTACCTTGTGTGTATCTGGTTCTGCTCATTCTGTTTCCCTGCCTCTGTATCTAACTCCTGTGTTCCAGCTATCTTCTTGTGTTTTCCAGTCTGTTCCATGTGAACAGAGCCCTGTCCTGTCTACCGCATCTACGGGTTTTCCTTTGCTCTGCTTGCTCACCGCACCTGCGGTTTTGCTCTGCTTTGCTTGTTCACAGCATCTGCGGGTTTTGCTCTGCTTTGCTAGTTCACCACATCTGCGGTTTTGCACTGCTTTGCTTGTTTACCGCATCTGCGGGTTTTGCTCTGCTTTGCTTGTTCACCGCATCTGCGGTTTTGCTCTGCTTTGCTTGCTCACCGCATCTGCGGGTTTTGCTCTGCATTGCTTGTTTACTGCATCTGCGGGTTTTGCTCTGCTTTGCTTGTTCACCGCATCTGCGGTTTTGCTCTGCTTTGCTTGTTCACCGCATCTGCGGGTTTTGCTCTGCTTTGCTTGTTCACTGCATCTGCAGTTTTGCTCTGCTTTGCTTGTTCACCGCATCTGCGGTTTTGCTCTGCTTTGCTTGTTCACCGCATCTGCGGGTTTTGCTCTGCTTTGCTTGTTCACCACATCTGCAGTTTTGCTCTGCTTTGCTTGTTCACCGCATCTGCGGGTTTTGCTCTGCTTTGCTTGTTCACCGCATCTGCAGGTTTTGCTCTGCTTTGCTTGTTCACCGCATCTGCGGGTTTTGCTCCGCTTTGCTTGTTCACTGCATCTGCGGGTTTTGCACTGCTTTGCTTGTTCACCGCATCTGCGGGTTCTGGTCCGCTCTGCTTGTCTACCGCACCTGCGGCTCTGTTCCTGTATCCCAGTCTGTACTGGTCCCTATCCTGCCTACATTCCTACTTGCCAGTACCCACCTGTCTGCATGTCAGCCGTGCCTGCCTGTGCCCACCTGTCTGCATGCCAGCCGTGCCTGCCAGTTCCCACCTGTCTGCATACCAGCTGTGCCTGTCAATATCCACCTGTCTGCATACCAGCCGTGCCTGCCAGTACCCACCAGTCAATATGCCAGTTTAACCTGCTGTTCCTGCATTCCCCGGTGTGGGTCAACAGCTGTGACCGGGGTCTGACCTGGAGTACCACCTGGTCCCTCTGCTCGGTTCCTCCCTGGTTCACGGAGTCGACTGAGCCGCTGTGCGACCTTGGTCGGATCGGGTTGATACTTAGTTACGCCCCTCCAGGCACTCCTCAGTTCATGGTACAGTGGGATTACTAATCAAGCTCATGCCAGTCAGTCCGGGTGCGAGCGTAACTAATGTAGAATCCAAATTTGTGTGTCTTTGGATAAAGCCATGCTACCAAGCTGATGGTCTGAAGAGAGTCTAATCTTTGATTCTCCTTGTAAAATCTCTTTTAATTCACTGCTACAGAGGCATATGTTCCTTCAATAGTTCACATTTGTTCTTTCAAGTACACATCCACAGGGCACGGGTTAGAGAGGGTATTATTCCACAGGGCTCAGGTTTCATTGTTTGAGCCTTTAATCAGTTTACATAGTTGGTAGAGCAGGGGGCTCTTGTAAATAAATATCTAGCTGGCTTTAGTACAATATGCAATTAGCATAGTAACAAACATAAATGTTTCAGAACCAAGAGAAGTAGTGTTGAGCAAGCATGCTCGACACTGCTCGGTACTCGCCCGAGCATCTCACTACTCGGGATGTTCGGCGAGCACCGAGCATTTCCGGGTTACTCGGGCGGGAGCTCGGGTCCCCGCCCTGCATGTTTGGCGCTCTTTACAGAGCCAATGAACATGCAGGGATTGCCAGCCAGTCACTGTAATGCCGCAGCCATGTTGGTTGTGGGCATTACAGTGATTGTCTGGCCGCACAGCGTCACCTCGAGTATTTAAAACCGGGCGCTGCCATCTTGGACACAGTCGCTCCGGATCAGACAGTGTAGGGAGAGTGCTGCTGAGCTAGGGAGAGATTTATACTACGAAATAGGTAGTGTAGGGTCTCTAAAGCCTGCAAAATCAAACAAACAGTCCTTTTGAGGACTAATATCCATCCCAGATATCAGGCAGGCAGGCAGGCAGGCAGGCTGTATAGGAGACACAGTGGTTATACCAACAAACACTGCATTACAGTCATGTGTGCTACTGCTGCTCAAATTGCTAGACTTAGCCCCAGGTCTCAGTGGCCAGGAAAAATCCTTTTTTTTTTCATCTAAATCCTCTTTTTTTTCCCCTCAGTCAGACTGTACAAATACCCGTCACAGGAAAACAGTTTCAGTTTCGTTTTTGAACGTTTTATTGTGAGCCCTTAAAAGTGGCTTAATACCTCTGACCACGTTGTTGACATCAGTGACCTGGAGGTCAGAAATGCTTCCTGGGGCGATCCCCATGCTGTCCCCATGTCATTTGAGCACTGTCACTATCGTTTTGGGCACTTTTTAGGCTTTCTACAGACTGCCGGGGGTGCCGCCGCAAAAATGCTCGGGTCTCCCATAGACTAACATTGGGCTCATTGCTCGGGTCGAGCACCTGAGTATCACGGTGAGCTCGGCCTGAGCTTCGAGCACCCGAGCATTTTAGTGCTTGCTCAACACAAAAGAGAAGACAACATTCAGGGTTATACAAATACTGGTCTATCCTTCTTGTCCCACCAAAGAAACACACAAGTTCTAAAGTCAACACAAACACAATTGTGCATTTCTCTTGGCTTAAGAAATCTAGAAGTCTGGCTGATTAGGATAAGAAGTTGTTTCTTCACAATATTGTATGAAGGATAAGTATCTGCCTGTATTTCTCAGCATTTAGCACACCATTAATCGTGATCAATACCCAAATCTATTTGCAGTAATGGGGCCCCACATTTCCAAGAATCCTCCACCATGCTTCACTGTTGCCTGCAGACTCTCAGTATTCATCCAGAAAACAAACTGCCTTTTGTTAAGGTAAATATTTCAAATTTGACTCATCAGTCGAGAGCACCTGCTGATATTTTACTGCACCCCAGTTTCTATGTTTTCATGCATACTTGAGTTGCTTGGCTTTGTTTCAATGTCAAATGTATGGTTTGTGGCCATATATGAAGACCACTTCTGGACAGACTTTCTCCAAACAGTAGATGGGTGAAACTGGATCCTGCTGGCTGCTCCCAGTTCAGAACTGATGGTAATGGAGAAACAAATGGGTTAATTCTGCACTGCCATGTAGAAAGGATGAGGGATGCCAATTGGGTGTAAGTGGTTATTAGTGGTTCTGTGCACACAACCCGACCAGGTGAGCACTAATAAGTTATTTTCTCAATATTGTTACCCAGATAAGACCCTATTTTTGCGCTTTGTGTCTTTCTAGTTCTCTCTTTACTTAGTTCTCAACTGATGGCACAGGTGGACATCTTTTGATTTCTAATAGAAGTAAGCATGATGCACTAAGTTTCCTTGGCCAACTGCTACATCTATGGTCCTCAATGCTGCCAATTTATTGGTGCTTCTTTAATAGAGCTTGAATAAAACACCTTGAAACCTCAGTCTGCTTTGAAATCTTTGCTTTGGAAAAACCTTGCTGATGCAGTAGAACTACCTTGTGTTTTGTTGCTGTGCTTAGTATTACTATGGTAATCTGTTACATTACACTGTGTTCTGCAATATCCCCTTTGTAGCAGAGTTTGGCTGTTCCTCACCCAGTTTTCAGCCTCCTATGCAGAAGTTTCTGTTTCAGTTAGTGAATGTGTTTCAACTATACATGATAATAATCATTATCACCTGTTTGTTATAATTGGTTACTCATATACCTGACTATAATTCTACAAAGTCCCTGACTTTGTTAAAGTGTACCTAGCAGAATTTATGCTGTTTTGAAGACAAAGTATGGTCACAATGAATACTCATTTGATTTAGATTTTTCTTTTGTTCATTTACTTTGCATTTTTTAAATGATAAACATAGACTATTGAAACTTCTAATTTTGAAAGCATTCTTACTTTACAGCATATTATCCAAACCTGCCTAAACCTTTTTCACGACACTGTATATGTAATCAAGAACTTTAATCAGGAAAATAATTCACCGCAAGGTAGCTGAGATAACTTGGTAAACTAGCAACTTGCTTGCAGAGATATACAATAGCAGAAATGTATTGTCAAACTAGTAACTTGCTTGCAAAGATGCGGTACACAGTTAAAAAGCAGAAATGTATTGGCAAACTGGTAATTTGCTTAACTTTATAGCATTAACTTTATAGCAGAGACCAAGGTGTAAACAACACCAAGAACAGTTGGTAATTTGGAAATTTGATTGCTGATTAGTAGGTGTGGACAACAGCTACTGTAGATAAGCTGGACTGAGCTTAGAAATAAATGCTGGTAGTACAATGGAAGTCATGAGTAGCAGAGGAGATAATCAGACACCTGACTGAAACTGAGCCAAATGGAAAAGAAACAAATTGCTAGGCTGGCAACCTCCTGGGCTGGCTTTAAAGTACATTTTAATCAATAGATCTTGGAATAAAAATAAGTTCCACAATTGTATGTGTCTAAAAAATGTTCCTGTGCTGACATAATCTATTGTGAATGGTGGATCATGTATTATCTACTGTATATAGAGGTGTTATCAGTCACTGTACAGGAGGGGGAGTAGGTGAGCTGTGATATCACCTATTGCAAATGGTGGATCTTGTGTTATCTACCATATATATATATAGGTATTATCTGTCATTATACAGGAGGGGAGGAGGTGAGCTGTGACATCACCTATTGTGAATGGTGGATCCTATGTTATCTACTGTATATAGAAGTGTTATCAGTCATTGCAAATTAGGAGGAGGAGGTGAGTTGTGACAACACCTATTGTGAATGGTGGATCCTGTGTTACCTACTGTATATAGAAGTGTTATCAGTCATTGTACAGGAGGAGGAGGAGGTGAGCTGTGACATCAGCTATTGTGAATGGTGGATCCTGTGTTACCTACTGTATATAGAAGTGTTATCAGTCATTGTACAGGAGGAGGAGGTGAGTTGTGACATCAGCTATTGTGAATGGTGGATCCTGTGTTACCTACTGTATATAGAAGTGTTATCAGTCATTGTACAGTAGTGGAGGAGGTGAGCTGTGATATCACCTATTGTAAATGGTGGATCCTGTGTTATATACTGTATATATATACAGTAGGCATTATCTGTCATTTTACAGGAGGGGAAGAGGTGAGCTGTGACATTACATATTGTGAATGGTGGATCCTGTGTTGTCTACTGTATATAGAAGTGTTATCAGTCATTGCACAGGAGGAGAAGGAGGTGAGCTGTGACATCACTTACTGTGAATGGTGGATTTAGTGCTATCTACTATATAGGTTTTCAGTCATTATACGTGAAGGGGGAAGAGGTGAGCTTTGATGTCACCTATTGTGAATGGGGGATCCTGTGTGTAGATGTGTTACCTTTCATTGTAATTCTTTATGTGATAATAATGAGACTACTCAAAAAGTTTTCTGAAAAGATTAGTAACGATGAGTCTAGTATGAAAATTGATTTCTGTGTTTATTTTTTTAATAGATAGTGGAATTAAATTGTGAAAAAACCATTATATCAATTTATAAAACCTACATTTAATGTAAAACCTGATTGAAACTATTGGCCACGTTCTGATGATGGATTCCTCTTATCAGAACTAGTAATATTTATCATAATATTACACAATGTCAATCATCCAACAGAACCGGGACCATACACAGGCAAAAATGTGGATGCTGACCTGTGTATGATGTGCAACTCCTGGATCCGTCCTATGTCCTTACCCTCCATACTGAGTATAGATACTACAGGAAGATTCATGATAGATAGATAGATAAATAATTAACTAAGTACACCCTTGCCAGTGTATGTATTTTTCGGATACATTTTGATAACTAAGATTTTTTTATTTTCCCCACGTGAAATCCCACTTTTGCATCCGTTTCAGGCAGGACCTATAATTCATACATTCCTTCATAATGAGCGCGGCGATCTGCCATCTGTGTTTGTATATGGGATGAGCTTTCCGTATCGATCGTCTATTCATTAGAGAAAATCCACTGAATGTCCATAGACACTGCAGCGTCCGTCTAATTTATGTCTGGAGTGGACGAGCCTCCCCGCTGCGGTTTATCTCTCCTAAGCTGAAACAAAGCTGTCACGCATTATAATGTTTTAAAGTGGTAACTGGGAGCACTTCAAAAATTAATTAACTCCACCACCGAGGGTTAAATGTGAAAGAAAAAAAAAACTCAACAGATTACGAGGAGGATATCTCTCACTTTGGGTACACAATACCGAGAGCTCGCGCCGCGGAAAGATTTAACGGCCCAAGGGAATCCGGGTTAGGATTGTAATGAGTTTAATTGCTGCTAATGCTGAGACCCAGCCATTATTAAATTAATATTATCACACATGTGAATTATAATTACTAGTCCAAATTAGCTCCTCGGCCTCAAAGGGCCCATTAAACTAGCTGGTTTCTAATGAGAGACCCTTGAACTGAATCTTGCTAGTAAAATGGACTCATCCTAGTCTAATATACAGACTCATCCGTCAGACGCCAGATAGAGAAGTGGGATCCGTGAACAGAACACGTCTCCTCCAGAGTCCAGTGGTGGCGGCTTTACACCACTTCATCTGACGCTCGGCATTGTGCTTGGTGATGTACGGCTGCATGCAGCTGCTCAGCCATGAAGCAAGGGGCACAGTGTTTGTGCTGATACTAATACTAGAGGAGGTCTGGACTCTGCAGTTATGGGGTCAGCAGACCGCTGTAGAATTTTCTGCTCCTCAGCGCTCGGTGATCCCGCTCTGTAATGTTACTGGGTCTCCACTTCGTGCGGTTCCTTCCACTTCTCAATAATATCACTCACAGGTGATTAGGTAAGATTTAGCCATTTTAGCACAAAAAAGTCACCAAATACCACAAGGCAAAAAAAAATAAAATTAATTTAAAAAAATAGGATTGGATGCCCAATCATTTATATAATTGCCCCCACCAAACCCAACTATTTGTATTTATTACACATACTCCACATATTATTATTATTTATTTATATAGCACCATTGATTTCATGGTTCTGTACATGAACACATGTACATATCCCCCCCCTCTGTTCCAGCCGATATTACAAAGAGATTTCAAGGATTTTTTTTGTTTTGTTGACGCTTTTGGTGATTGACAACTCTGACTACTCCTCATCCCATCCATGGTATTGTGCTTGTCTCTTTCAGCAAATCCTATGGAGTTTGGACTTGGTGGTAGCACGCTGTGCAATACAAAGTCTTCCTTAGGGTAGGTTCACATGAGCATATAAAAAAAATCGCTCAAAGTTTCATGCAGAGAAGTTGGATGATTTTTTTCATCTGTGTAAAATCCGTTTTTAACAGCAGCAGCTGTTAATCATTTACCGGACCATTTACAGTTTCCTATGTTACAGAATTGCAATGTATCTGTAAAAATCGGATGCTAGACGGTATCTGATTTTTTTGCGCGCTCGTAGACTTGAATGTGTGAGTCTCATCCAATTTACGGAAGAAACTCGTGCATGTTACGATTTTTTTTTATATGCAGATTCAGCTAGTGTAAAATATCGCTCATCTGCCATGCTCATTGAATAGCATTGCTCCGTTTTTTTTTTTTATGGACAGCGCTTGGACTGAACAGACAGTCGTGTGAAGGAGCCCTTGGAGAAGAGGAATGCAAGACACAAAAGATAGAGATTAGTGGAAGCCCTTGTAATGGGGACACCAAGAATGTAATATTTTATAAAAACCCTTTAAAGATAACCTATTCTTTTACGTGATGGAAATGCCGCTGTTCTTCTGAATCTGTCATTTTTATTTTCTTCCTGCTCCACTCTGTTCCTGAGAAATGTCTCTCTCTTCTCTGTATGTAATCTATTATTTTTAGCCAAATGGGCGTGGTCTTCAATTCTTCTATTGGAGTTTTTAATTCCAACCTTTAAAAAGTCACAGATTTTTGGAGTAAATGTTCTCTTCTAACCCCTTGCATATTATTGCTAGCTATTATGTTTTTGCACTGAAGGCTCATGTGCAACAATTTTAGTTTTTGACCTATTTTTTGCAAAATTTATACCAATATTGCTCTGTGCCTGCCCAGTGGAACAGACCCTGTTATTATGGAATCCCTGAATATTCTAAATTATGTTCTGTCTATCGGGTATTTAATTCCTGCGGTACTAGAGGGTGTAGGCCATCCATGCCCCGGGATTTAGCTACTTTAGTTTGTTGAGGTGGCACCATACATCCTGCTGGATTAAGCAAGAGACATTTTATGGAGAAATTCTGGTATTCATGATCATTTAACCTGTCATGGGTTTTGCTGTATAAATACTGTAGAGGAGAAGCCGTTTAATACACTCTTCAACATTGAAATTGCAACACCAAGAAGGATAATCCATAAGGTTGTGCAAATGGCGGAAGTAGCAGATGTCACTAAGATCTGCAAATAATCACATTTTCAAGCATTTGGCTCCAATCTGTGGCACGTGGGATGGGCATAACGGCCAGATTGAAAGTAATTTTTTTTAGTCAATTGAAATCTCAAAAATCAGACCAAGCCATGTGGGATAATTGTGCGATGCCTCCTGTTGGCCGATGTGCCAGTTATTGCCACTCATCGCAACCTTGGTTCATCACTATGTCCGTGGGCCGAGATAAGAGCACTATTCAATCTTGTGTTATGGTAGTTGGGAGAACAACGATGAACTGGAATAACAGGGGGTGGTGCGCAGACTAGGCTAATATTTGCATGGATGGATCGTCAGATTAGAAAAATTATAATAATCCATTCTGTTCTGCAAGTGAAATTGGACATTTCACACCAAGCCTAAGACATTAATCAGCGTCCACACAAGCCATCAGGAGACGTTTATATGACATTGGGCTATGAGCCAGATGTCCAGCTGCAGGAGTTGCTTTGACCTTGGGCCACCGCTCTCAAAGGCTATCATGGTGTAGAACAAGATGGCAATGGAGGCTGGAATGTACGTCTATCCTCTTCAGTGATGAGTTCAACTCTTATCTTGAACGCAATGATATTCGGAGATTGGTTTGGAGACTATTTTGGCAACGCCATGAGCAGGCCTCCATGAGGGAATATCACACCAGTTCTACTCCTAGGATTATGCATTGGGGTGGACCAGGAGCTGTTTTCCAACACAACAATACCAGGCCGCATGTTGCTAGTTCTATTCTGAGCAGGCTGCATGGTTTAAATGTGCTACCATGGCCTACAGCGTCTCCAGACTTGTCACACATCAATCATATGTTAGATGTCATTGATCAGTAAAGGAGCAGCCAGTAGAGGATCTTGAGGATTTTCCCAAGGTCATTCAGTGCGGCAGAACATTCCTCAGATGACCATTAATAACCTCACTGATAGCAGCCGAGGTTGTAAGTGTGGGTATTTCTACACATAGTGCTCATACTCCATATTGAATCCAGATGTTCTGAAAAATTTGTTTTCATCATTTGCAGATCAGTAACTGTCTCCCTCCTGTGATTTCCATAATTACACAACTTTTCCTTCTTGATGTTGCAATTTCAATGTTCAGAATTGTAGATTGGCCTTTCCCTCATCATTCTCTTGCACCATTGGATCATTTTGGGATTTGGTTGGCATGAATACAGCAAAATGGATTATTTTGAGCCCCAGGATGCAGTTAAAAGAATTATAAAAAACCCATTATAGTCATCGGTTCTAGGCCCTCACCTAATTGCTTCTTCCTTGGTCCTCCGCGAAGGTCTTTGGTTTTTCCAGCGCTGAGGCCCACTCAATAATAAAAGTGGTGTCAAACATCATTGATGCCAAGACCATGTGGGACTCAACATCGGAAGAACTGATTACCCACGCAGAAGATCAGTAAAGCAATGGAGGTAGTATAACGAGTCAGAAGGGGGCCAAGGTGAGTATAAGTCGTATTTTTAGTTTTTATTCTCTTCCCTCCCCTCTATTTACTAAGGAGTGGGGTCTGGAGAGACATCAGAGGATAGTAAACATCTTTTCATGGCAATAAGGGCAATTTCTATTCAGAATTAACTTAATTTGGACCGAAATTAATCTGCTGACTGATATGAGTCGAATCTGTGGCAAATTTTTTTTGGGAGGTTCTCTCATCTCTAATCATTAGTAGGAAAACTCCGTAAATTACCATAGCTCAGAGAGTTCTCAAAATGCTCGAATGATACTAGACCGCCGTCCAATGGCAAATTCAGCTCTGCTGCGTGTGTCCTTAGCACAGAATGGCGGATTACGTGGATTCTGCATAAAATATCACCCAGCGTTTATTCCATACACACAGAGAGAATCAATTAACACTATCATAGGCAACATCTCCTCTGTAAGCACAAAACAAGCGGTCGGGGTAATCTTAATTAGAAAATGAGAAACAAAGAGAATTTCCTTAAAGATCCCCATTATGTGGCGTGAGATAAACCCAATTTGAACAGCCCCTTGGGGCATCTTCTTCAGATAGGGCCAAGGTGATGTTCCCCTAAAGGACATCGCGGCGGACGGTTCTCCTGGTAGACGACCACAAAGGCCGGTGTGCTTCCTCAGCAGGTTCTCCAATAAACCTTCAAGGGGAAATGTTCCCTCAGGCTCCTAAAAGAAAAATCTCTTAATCCATAGATTCTTTGCAAAAATATATATATAAAAAATCATCCGAGTCCAATGTTGTACTAGTAAAGCCCCTCATCTTTGTGTTTCTTCCATTTATTCTTGCCCGAGACACCCAGGGAGGGGGGAGACGAAGCTGCTGAGAAACACCGCAGACGGTTTAACGATTTCAAATGAGCTCTGACTCTGGTGAAAATCTGACAATTACACATCAGGATGGCAGATGATGGCTAAAATTACCAGAAATCAATATTCTCACCGGGTGTCCCAGGCTGATAAGACCCACCAAGACAATGTTGACTATTAAAGTGGACAGCTTGAGATATTACACTATTAGTTATGCTATTTTTAATAATCTATAATATTTGGGCTATAATTAATTAATTATACGGGTCAGATAGTATCTAAGGCTGGAATGAGGTCTGAAGGGTCTATTAAGGTTGGTAATGAGAAAGGAGAAATCTAATCTAAAGACTAAAATCCATGAAACACCGGCGACCGTAGATACATACAGCCTCGTTTATACATGCATGGATGTTTATATATATATATATATATATATATATATATATATATATATTTATATTTATATATATATATATATATATATATATATATAAATATATTTAATAGTCCTGCAGCATATATGTCTACCATGTGTATAAAAAATATACTATTATATTACATATAGTACCTACATTGTCTACCTCATATATAATGTATACGTAAATATATATAGATAGATAGATGTAAAATTGATAAATATATTAGATATTATATATCTATAGACAGATAAATAAATGTGAGATAGATACTTCAGACAAAAATGTAGTATCTCCATAAATATATACAGTTAGATATGACCATATTACCCAAATATGAAATAATGCTAAATATAATCTATCTATCTATCTATCTATCTATCTATCTATCTATCTATCTATCTATCTATTATCTATCTATTATCTAATCTATCTAATCTATCTAATCTATCTATCTATCTATCTATCTATCTATTTATCCATATATCTATCTATTATCTATCTTTAATCTATCTATTATCTATCTGTCTATCTATCTATTATCTATCTATCTATTTATTTATCTATCTGTTATCTATCTATCTATTATCTATCTATCTATCTATCTATCTATCTATTATCTATCTATTATCTATCTATCATCTATCTATCTATCTATTATCTATCTATCTATCTATTATCTATGTATAATCTATCTATTATCTATCTATCTATCTATCATCTATCTATCTATCTATTATCTATCTATCTATTATCTATCTATTATCTATCTATCATCTATCTATCTATTATCTATCTATCTATCTATTATCTATGTATAATCTATCTATTATCTATCTATCAAAATCAAATTCAAATGGGCTTTATTGTCAGGACTAAGTACTTGTTAGCATTGCCAAAGCAAGTGGTAAAATAATGGGGGGATGGGGATAGAGACAGATCCAGGGTGGGGTATCGGGGTCCATGACATATCAGGCTCCTCTTAGTCTGTGGCAGGCACTGACATATTGCGCTGCTATGGCGGCTGCACTTTCCTCTTCCTCCAGTAGTATAGGCAGTTCCTCTTCCTCCTCCATGGAAGTGAAGTCTGGGAGGCGATCGGACAGTTTCATGAAGTGAGTGTCCCTCACTGTGGAGTATTTGCGGCACCTCAGCAAGAAGTGGGCCTCATCCTCCACGGCCTCCTGGGGGCGCTGCTGGCGGAGTCGGCACTCTCGGGGCATGTAGTTCTGTCGGTGCCGCCCGGATTCGATGAGTAGGCCGTGGGCGCTCAGTCTGTACCGGCTCAGGATCTGTCGCTCTTTGGGGTTTGTGAGTTTCTCTAGATATGGGGCCAGTTTGTATTCCCTCTGTAGGTTCTTGTATATTGTCAGTTTCTGTGATTTGTTTATGTCGTTCCTTCAGACGCTGAGATATTCCTCCTTGCCTTTGTGTACCATCTTCCTTATTTCCCCTTTGGTCAGGCCATGCAGGTTGGTGGCTTAGATCTAAGGTCTAATGGGAGAGGTGCCGCATGACGTGGGTGTCCCTAACATGAGAAGAACCGAGAGAAACAGATAACAGGATCCTAGCGGAAAGTGGAAGAGAAGTTACCAAAGGAATAGAGTGATTGATCGGAGACAGGTCCTGGGACAGGTCGCCTAGCAGGACTGCCCAGAGTTTATAACTCATAGAGGTAACGGGCCTAGACGGGACAGAATACGTAAGATGAAGAGAGTGTCCTGGGCGGGAGTTCCAGAGCGTCAGAGACAGAGAAGATAAGTACTGGTGTAGCACCCCGAGGGCTCGGCTGCTACAGGGGTATTGCACCTCGAACCAGAGGTGTGGTATTCCACTCCCGGGTAAGGATGGAGTGTGGACTAGAACTCAGTTAGCTGCATGTGTAGCACCCTGAGGATTCGGCTGCTACAGGGGTATTGCACCTCAACCCAGAGGTGTGATATTCCACTCCCGGGTAAGGATGGAGTGTGGACCTGAGCTCGGTAGGCTGCATGCACTACACACATCCCATTTCCGAGGAACAGACCAACGGTACTCCCACTTAGAAATGTGCAGGTACGACCGAGTCTGTTCCTGGCTGGAGTGGGAGGGGGGTGGTACATCCCAAGTAGTGTAGGGGCAGATAGGGGGAGCAGCCTGGGTAAAGATAGGAGCTCATTGGGTGCTGGTCACCTGAGCTCACACATAGAGGGAGTATATAAGGTGGGCACCATCAAAGATCAGGGTCAGTCTGTCAGAGTCAGTAAGAAGCAGAGGTCCAGATGAGCCTGCAGAGAGAGAGTGGAGCAGAGAAGGAAAGACCCAGAGAGGGAAAAAAGAAAGGACTCTGAGAACCCAAATTCAATCCCCGGGTGAAGAGTCGGCAATAGGGTACCGGATCCCAAACTGGTGGGGGCAAAAGCACACCCTAGCCAGAGACCGGAGGCCGTGGGCAGGATCTGCCACGGCCACCCACCACATCCACCCCGAAGGCAAACCACGTGGAGGGTCAGGGAACCCAAGGCCAAGGGTCTCCCAACAGAAGGCCCGAGGGAGCTGGACCTAGGTGGATCACTAGTGGGGACGGCCAGAGGAAAGGACAGAAGGAGAGCTCAGGGTCACGCTCCGGACTTGTTTGGGGGTTTGCTGAATCCAGGACCTGGTGGACGCAGCACGGCTCGGGTGGTCACTTGAAGCTGGAGTGACCGGAACATCAGCAGTGAGTAAATACCTTAAACTGCACAACCCGACTCTGTCTTCACTTAACATCTATGCTGCACCACCACAACCCCCATCCTCTGCACCTGACCCCCTGAGGCTATACCCCACCCGTTGGGGGTTATACTACCAAAAGCTGCACCAACACCATCAGCCTCAGCGGACCCTGCTGCAGCGGCGGCCATAGTGACCGCAATACAACGGGTGGCGTAGTCGACATTAAGAACTTTATAACATCTGTAGGACTGCCACATACTCTGAGCTTGACACCCTGGGCACGGACCGGGTCACAGCCACTCGGAAGACTACAACTCCCATCTGATCCGGCTCCGGATATTCCCCTAAAGAATATGGCCCAGGGGGCGCGTCAACTTTGGCGTAGTCGGCAGGATTACGTGCCCACAACAACCGGGTACTGCGTGCCTGAAGAAAAGAACGAGTTTACCTCAAAAAGAAGTCTCCTGCCGGTTCCGGAGGGTCCCCGCCATCGGACTCCATCACAGGTCGATTCCCGCCGGTTGTCCGCCATTAACAGCTTTTTCCCGCCATTTGCAGAGTTTCCCGCCACTGGGAGACGATTCCCGCCATTTCCAAAGGTTTCCCGCCTTGTCAGAGCGGACGCCATTATGGGCGTGCCAGAGGATGGCAAGAGGCCACCTCCCATCGTGGGCCAGGACCGAAAATGGCGCCAAAAGTGGAAACCGCCCCCACCAACAGAGACTGTGATGCTAGAGGTGTCTGTCAGCGTGAAAGAACTGCCCCTGGAGCTGACAATCACCAAGTGGCCCCGGGACCGCCCTCGAAGTGGGAGGACTGAGAAAGGGAGAACAAAGATGGGTGTCGCTTGGAGCAGTCTGGAGCGAGCGCACCCGGAGGCAAGAAGCCTGGAGAAGAGTATCGGAGGAGCTTACCCGGAGATGGCGAGAAAGCAGAGCAGCACCGGCCCGTTGGCCAGGAGCCTGCTAGAAACAGAGGAGGGAGAGCAGAGCAGCACCGGCCCGCTGGCCAGGAGCCTGCTGGAAACAACAGAAGGAGAGCAGAGCAGCACCGACCCGTTGGTCAGGAGCCTGCTGGAAGCAACGACCCCACTAGGCCTAGTGGAGGTCCTAGCACAGCTCCCCCGAGACCGGGAGTGTGCGCAGACCGCTCTGGAGGGCCTCGCAAGGAGGATGGCCCGGGTGCAACGAGAGACGTTGGCGCAGTGGAGCCGAGAGATGGCCCAGCGGACCGAGACTCGTCAGCGGAGCACGCCACCCGAGACGAGGAGACAGACCGCCTCTGAGGATGGCGCAGGAGGACTGAAGGCCGGAGACGGCACCGAGAAGGGAGCCGAACGAAGGGAGGCTGGTAAAGGGGACGTCTCTACCCCAAGCCGGGAAACCGCGTGCCTGCCCCAGCTCCCCGTCGCAGAGCCCGAAGTACCCCCTGCTGTGCCCGTTGTTATGTTCTGCTACCAAAGCTAAGGAAAGAGAGGAGATCTGTCCCTACTATGAGACTCAGCTGAATCCCTACGATGTAACAGGGAACCTGATCCTGCGATCAGACCTGCTAAAGTCCTAATCTAGTCTGTACGAAGACCTATAGATGTGGGGAGGGAATCCCTACAAGTACTAAGGACTGGGAGGAATATGGGACACCTCCTAACAGAAATAGTAGCAGACAGACGAACAAACAAAATAGATAGAACATAGAGGTCCGTAGACCAAGCAAACTAACAGAGTTAGATACAGAGCACAGGCTAGCTAGAAAGTAGATATACAATGAAGTCCAGCAAAGCCAGAAGGGCGGAGCAGGACTAAATAGGCCAACAAGGTCATGTGACCAGCAAAGGAAAAAAAACCTAACAGCAAGGTTCTAACACCCGTAACCGCAACGTCACCGCCACAGACTAGGCCTCAACCGGAAGCCGCAGCCGCGACCCCTGTGACGTCACACGCCTCGACCCCGAGCGTGACCAAGCAGGAAGTACCACCAGCCTGGTCGCAAGGCCTAGTACCCCCGGGCGCCGCAATACCAACAGCGCCCCCTACCTCCGCGGAGCCCCCGGCCTGGTCGCAGGGCCAAGTAGCCCAGGGCGCCGCCGTCCTTACGGTGCCCTTCACCTTCCAGATACCCCAGGCCTGGCCGCAAGGCCCGGGCAACCCGGGCGCCACCACCACCGCGCCCATAAAACCTAAAGTGCCGCATCTGGGAGAAGATCTGTTTGCCCAGCATACGTGCCCGAACGGGTCTGAAGCTAAAGGTAACCACAAAGAAAGAGCAGGAGGACGCCGTCGTTAAGTACAGCAGAGTACAAGCTGTATATAGTTGCCCGTCGGGGCACAGTGAACTGCTGATAATATAGTCCCCGTTGGGACCAGCAAGTGTGAACTGTTTACCCGTTTATCCCTTAAATCCCACTGACCGAGGACTGAGAGCGGTCATTCCTCCCTAATACCTGGCCGAGGACTGAGAGCGGCCATATCCCTTGTAAATAGTTGCGCGTCCTAAAGCGCCCCCTACCGGTTTTATAGGAAAGCCACGAGTTCCGAAGACTGTCGCACTTTACCCGGTCACACGTTGCACAGTGACCGGAGGAGGAGCAGAGGCGACGAGAATGTTATTTGTATGAAAAGTTTTCTGATATATATATGATATTTTATATGTTTTTACTATGTTGTTTATATGAAAAAAAAAAAAATTGTATGTTTTTATGGTGTTTTGTTCTTACAGCTCGAGGACGTGCTGTGATTTACCAGGGGGGAATGTAGCACCCTGAGGATTCGGCTGCTACAGGGGTATTGCACCTCAACCCAGAGGTGTGATATTCCACTCCCGGGTAAGGATGGAGTGTGGACCTGAGCTCGGTAGGCTGCATGCACTACACACATCCCATTTCCGAGGAACAGACCAACGGTACTCCCACTTAGAAATGTGCAGGTACGACCGAGTCTGTTCCTGGCTGGAGTGGGAGGGGGGTGGTACATCCCAAGTAGTGTAGGGGCAGATAGGGGGAGCAGCCTGGGTAAAGATAGGAGCTCATTGGGTGCTGGTCACCTGAGCTCACACATAGAGGGAGTATATAAGGTGGGCACCATCAAAGATCAGGGTCAGTCTGTCAGAGTCAGTAAGAAGCAGAGGTCCAGATGAGCCTGCAGAGAGAGAGTGGAGCAGAGAAGGAAAGACCCAGAGAGGGAAAAAAGAAAGGACTCTGAGAACCCAAATTCAATCCCCGGGTGAAGAGTCGGCAATAGGGTACCGGATCCCAAACTGGTGGGGGCAAAAGCACACCCTAGCCAGAGACCGGAGGCCGTGGGCAGGATCTGCCACGGCCACCCACCACATCCACCCCGAAGGCAAACCACGTGGAGGGTCAGGGAACCCAAGGCCAAGGGTCTCCCAACAGAAGGCCCGAGGGAGCTGGACCTAGGTGGATCACTAGTGGGGACGGCCAGAGGAAAGGACAGAAGGAGAGCTCAGGGTCACGCTCCGGACTTGTTTGGGGGTTTGCTGAATCCAGGACCTGGTGGACGCAGCACGGCTCGGGTGGTCACTTGAAGCTGGAGTGACCGGAACATCAGCAGTGAGTAAATACCTTAAACTGCACAACCCGACTCTGTCTTCACTTAACATCTATGCTGCACCACCACAACCCCCATCCTCTGCACCTGACCCCCTGAGGCTATACCCCACCCGTTGGGGGTTATACTACCAAAAGCTGCACCAACACCATCAGCCTCAGCGGACCCTGCTGCAGCGGCGGCCATAGTGACCGCAATACAACGGGTGGCGTAGTCGACATTAAGAACTTTATAACATCTGTAGGACTGCCACATACTCTGAGCTTGACACCCTGGGCACGGACCGGGTCACAGCCACTCGGAAGACTACAACTCCCATCTGATCCGGCTCCGGATATTCCCCTAAAGAATATGGCCCAGGGGGCGCGTCACATGCACCACATACATCCCATTTCCGGGGGACAGATCAACGGTACTCCCACCAGATAGATGTGCAGGTACGACAGCGTCTGTCCCTGGCTGGAGTGGGAGGGGGGGAGGAATATCCCAGTGGTGCAGGAGCAGAGAGGGGAGGGACTCTGGGCATAGGAAGGAGCCCATTGGTGGCTAGTCACCTGGGCTCGGGTGTCAGAGGGAGTATAAAAGGTGGGCACCATCTTAGGAGTTCAGTCAGACAGAAGAAGAGGAGAAGAGTAGTGACAGGGAGCAGCAGCCCTGTCTGGGTGCTGCTCCTGAAGGGAGCAAGAGAGAGAAAGACAAGAGGAAAGGAACAAGGAACAAGGAAGGAATGGAACCTGGAGAAAGGCCCAGAGACATGAAGGAAGAGGGAACCCGAACACGCTAGGAGTCAGCGGGTGAAGGGTTGGCAGATCAGGGTACCGGATCCCGAACTGGTGGAGGCCACTTATCCTCAGCCAGGAACCGGAGGTCGTGGCCACGTCTTGGCGCGACCACTCACTACACTCACCACGAAGGCACGCCACATAGGGTCAGGGAAACCGGAGATAGGTTTCGCCACCAGAAGGCCCGAGGAAGCTGGACATGGGTGGGTCCCTAGTGGGGACGGCCAGAGAAAGGAACGGAGAAAGGAGTTCAAGGTCACACTCTGAAACTGCCTGGGGGTTGGTCGAGCCCCGTACCTGGTGGACGCAGCACGGCTCGGGTCGTCATCACCTGCAGGACTGACACTGATAACATCTGTGAGTAAAGCATTGAAAACTGCAATCAGTCTCTGTGTTCCATCGCACTACCAGCACTAAAGGTACCGGGACGCCCTTTCTATCACTCCCTTCACCCGCACCAGCTGCCCTGAGGCCATACCTCTCCCGTTGGGGGTTATACCACCATTGCTGCACACATACCACCGGCCTCAGCGGACTGTTCTGCAGCGGCGGCCTTGCGACCGCAAATCAACGGGTGGCGTAGTCGACACTTAAACAACATCTACAAAGACTGCCACACACTTAGTTTGACCACCCCGGGCACGGACCGGGTCCCCGCCACTCGGAGACTACTACCCCCATCGGATCCGGCTCCGGGTATTCCCCCGCGCACACGTGCGCCGCACTACAGCACTGGCCCAGGGGGCGCGTCAACTTTGGCGTAGTCGGCAGGATCTCGTGCCCGTAACCACCAGGTACTGCGTACCTGAAAAAGAGACTTTTTACTTACCTGTGGTGAAGTTTCCCGCCGTCCGGAGTCGTTTCCCGCCATCCGGAGCCGATTCCCGCCATCCGACGCCATCTTCTGCCTTCTTCCCGCCATCCGTGGAGTTTTCCCGCCATTGGGCGCCATCTTGAGGACGCCGCGCAGGAAGAAGAGGGGCGTGGACTCCAAAAGCGCGCGAGAACTGAAGCCCCGCCTCACGTCCAGACGTCGCGTAAGGTCCTGGAAGGAGCCCAGCAGACGCTGACGTCACAGGAGCGCGACGGAAGGTCCTCAACCCTGACGATCCACTGCGGAGCCGCGGCCTACGGAAGAGGATCATCGCAAGGTAGGCCACGGTCCACTAGGGGGGAGGAGGATGTCGGATACGGAGGAGAGCTTCACCGCCACAGCCGTCATACCAGATTGCAGAGCTGTTAGCGGTGCTCCAGAAGGAAGAACCGGAGTACGCGCAGGCCGCGCTGGAAGAGCTGAAAAGGAGGATGATCTGGGCGCAACGAGACGTGCTCGCCGGGTGGAAGGAGGAGTTGACCCGGCGCACGCTGACCTGCCAACCGGAGGTGCAGCCACCATCCAGCACCGCGTCGATCCCGAGAGGCAGCAGAAGCGGACCGGAGGCCGGGGACGACGCCGCGGGGGAGGCCGCAACGACAAGGGGAACGCCGTTACTCCGGGCCCTGAGGCCGCGGACCTGCCCCTACCTCCCGCCGCGGGACCCGAAGCTCTGGGTGCCGCACCGCCCACCGTACCTCCACCACCAGTAGTCAGCCCTCCAGCAGCAAGCTCTGCAGCGGAGCCTCGCCCTGAACCGTGCTCCCCAACACCGGGCACGATCAGAAAGTCACCGGCCTGGTTAAAAGGCCGAGTGCCCGCGGGCGCTGCACCCCAGCCGGGGCCCCCAGTCGTGCCATCATTGGGGAAAGACCTGTATGAGCAGCACACCTGCCCGGATGGGACACCATTCGTCTGGCCGCCTGAGTACACCAACCCCCGCTCCAGGAAGAGTTATCCCGTAGGAGCAAGGGCCCCAGATGAACCGCTAATCCCAGCTCCGGAGCCCGTGGACCTCTCTTCACCCCGCTGGAGGACGCCCAATTCGAGGGGGACCCCACTGGAGAAGACCTGATGGGGTTCACTCAGGAGACCCGGGCGGGCGCCGCCCGGCGCTATGAGACCTGCCGCCAACAACTGGCAACGTTTGAGCGGGAGCGGAGAGAGAGGAAAGTGAAGGAGGAGTGGCTCCACATTAAAAACGTGGAGCAGAAGACAAGGACCCGCCAGGACCCCCCCCGTACAGCTCACGGTCCCCGAGTCACCGAAACTGTTGTTAAGTTTCACATGGCATGTGGCTGGGGCATCATCCAAGACCCGAAGACCATGAGCCAGGTGTTTGTAAACAGGAGCGACGTAGAGTCCCACCTACCGGAGGGGCACAGTGGACGGGACCTGGTGCCTGGAGATACCGTCACCTATACCAGGCATAAGGGAGTGAAGGGGTGGTACGCCCTTCATGTCCACCGGGTCAAGGAAGAAGAGGAGCAATCGTACCAGGAGGAGGAGGAGAAAGAGGGCCCGGACGGGTCTGAACCTGAGGAAGAGAAAGGAGCGTGTGGAGCACACCGTTAATCGTAAACGGTAAAAGAGGAGATGTAAATAGTTACCCGACCGGGTATAAGGACTGTTGTGGGACTGTTTCCACTAAGAGTGTGGTCCCCGTTGGGACAGAAAGAGAACTGTTGCCTATTTTTGTCCTAATCCCTAACCTGACCGAGGACTGAGAGCGGTCATCCCTTCCCTCTACCTGGCCGAAGACTGAGAGCGGCCAGATCCCAAGATCCCAAGAACCCGAGAATTCAAGAATGTTTTATTTGAGAATGCCTTAATGTGAAATTTGATATGATGCCAAAGTTTTACATAGTGTTTTTGTAAAAGAGTTCCGGTGGCATTAGCCAGCTGTTGAGAAAACCTCCCATAAAGGGATGGATGAAAGTTGATGTGTTTTATGTGTACGTACACTTTAAAAATTGTTTTTACTCTATTTCAGCCCGAGGACGTGCTGTGGTTTACCAGGGGGGAATGTAGCACCCCGAGGGCTCGGCTGCTACAGGGGTATTGCACCTCGAACCAGAGGTGTGGTATTCCACTCCCGGGTAAGGATGGAGTGTGGACTAGAACTCAGTTAGCTGCATGCACCACATACATCCCATTTCCGGGGGACAGATCAACGGTACTCCCACCAGATAGATGTGCAGGTACGACAGCGTCTGTCCCTGGCTGGAGTGGGAGGGGGGGAGGAATATCCCAGTGGTGCAGGAGCAGAGAGGGGAGGGACTCTGGGCATAGGAAGGAGCCCATTGGTGGCTAGTCACCTGGGCTCGGGTGTCAGAGGGAGTATAAAAGGTGGGCACCATCTTAGGAGTTCAGTCAGACAGAAGAAGAGGAGAAGAGTAGTGACAGGGAGCAGCAGCCCTGTCTGGGTGCTGCTCCTGAAGGGAGCAAGAGAGAGAAAGACAAGAGGAAAGGAACAAGGAACAAGGAAGGAATGGAACCTGGAGAAAGGCCCAGAGACATGAAGGAAGAGGGAACCCGAACACGCTAGGAGTCAGCGGGTGAAGGGTTGGCAGATCAGGGTACCGGATCCCGAACTGGTGGAGGCCACTTATCCTCAGCCAGGAACCGGAGGTCGTGGCCACGTCTTGGCGCGACCACTCACTACACTCACCACGAAGGCACGCCACATAGGGTCAGGGAAACCGGAGATAGGTTTCGCCACCAGAAGGCCCGAGGAAGCTGGACATGGGTGGGTCCCTAGTGGGGACGGCCAGAGAAAGGAACGGAGAAAGGAGTTCAAGGTCACACTCTGGAACTGCCTGGGGGTTGGTCGAGCCCCGTACCTGGTGGACGCAGCACGGCTCGGGTCGTCATCACCTGCAGGACTGACACTGATAACATCTGTGAGTAAAGCATTGAAAACTGCAATCAGTCTCTGTGTTCCATCGCACTACCAGCACTAAAGGTACCGGGACGCCCTTTCTATCACTCCCTTCACCCGCACCAGCTGCCCTGAGGCCATACCTCTCCCGTTGGGGGTTATACCACCATTGCTGCACACATACCACCGGCCTCAGCGGACTGTTCTGCAGCGGCGGCCTTGCGACCGCAAATCAACGGGTGGCGTAGTCGACACTTAAACAACATCTACAAAGACTGCCACACACTTAGTTTGACCACCCCGGGCACGGACCGGGTCCCCGCCACTCGGAGACTACTACCCCCATCGGATCCGGCTCCGGGTATTCCCCCGCGCACACGTGCGCCGCACTACAGCACTGGCCCAGGGGGCGCGTCACTGGCCATACTGGCAATATAGTTCCCAAGAGGGTGGAGAAGACGGGTTGAGAATAGGACTCTTGCTAACTGGACTGTAGTACAGAGCGGGGCTGTGGTGAAGTAGAAAGGAGCGGTGAAGGTAGAGGACAAGCGAGAAAAGAGGAAGAAATTTAAAATGTGTGTTGAAAATGCTTTGTGTTGTGAAGGAAACATTCATTAAGTTGTATAGCCACTACCTACTGTATATAATCCTCACCAAGTTATTGTTGAGTAAAAGTTTATTTTTGACTGGCGATCTTCCTCATTGAACGGTCAAACACCTGGTCCTGGCAAACCAAAGTCATCGGTTACATGCCGCCTGCATGGGCGCAAGTCCACACACCCAGCCAGGACCCCCACCTTCATGTAACGTGCCTGTGCAACATTACATATCTATCTATTTAATATCTATCTATCTAACATCTATCTATCATCTATCTACAGTACAGACCAAAAGTTTGGACACACCTTCTCATTTAAAGATTTTTCTGTATTTTCATGACCATGAAAATTGTACATTCACACTGAAGGCATCAAAACTATAAATTACCACATGTGGAATTATATACTTAACAAAAAAGTGTGAAACAACTGAAAATATGTCTTATATTCTAGGTTCTTCAAAGTAGCCACCTTTTGCTTTGATGACTGCTTTGCACACTCTTGGCATTCTCTTGATGAGCTTCAAGAGGTAGTCACCGGAAATGGTCTTCCAACAATCTTGAAGGAGTTCCCAGAGATGCTTTTAGCTCTTGTTGGCCCTTTTGCCTTCACTCTGCGGTCCAGCTCACCCCAAACCATCTCTCGATTGGGTTCAGGTCTGGTGACTGTGGAGGCCAGGTCATCTGGCGTAGCACCCCATCAATCTCCTTCCTGGTCAAATAGCCCTTACGCAGCCTGGAGGTGTGTTTGGGGTCATTGTCCTGTTGAAAAATAAATGATGGTCCAACTAAACGCAAACCGGATGGAATAGCATGCCGCTGCAAGATGCTGTGGTAGCCATGCTGGCTCAGTATGTCTTCAATTTTGAATAAATCCCCAACAGTGTCACCAGCAAAGCACCCCCACACCATCACACCTCCTCCTCCAATTACACATAGTCATTAATGGAGCTGTTTCTATATATTGTGAACAGAGGTCAATATATGTGGCTGTCCACAAAGAACAACATACATTGTGGGTCCATGAGGTCTTGGCTGATGGATTAAAGATATTAATCTTGGGATTCTTCTCTTTTTATTTCCTGTTATGCTCTCATAGGAAAACATTTTTGCTTTGTGATTAGAGGACCACCCCAAAAATGCGATGCAGGTGACTCACACGCACACCTGTAGGTACAGTACACTCCCTTATTTTGTCTGATTATGGAGAAAAAAACATGTGTCAGGTAAATAATAGCCACATGGCCAGTTCTGTCCCTTACTTTAGACCTTCATGATTAGGGCAGCATTGGAAGACTCAATTGACCAATCACATTTCTGTTAAAGAAAGAGGACACCTCTAGACACCGCGTAAACTTCTTCTCTTCACTAGACCACCAGGAATGACTCTATTAACCCTTCCACTAAGCTAGGCCACCAGGGACTTTAAAATTGACCCATTAACCACCCAAAACCAGCAGGAATACTCCCTTCACATCCGGTAGTCCACAATAATAAAAATGTATTAATCCCTGAGAAACACTAGACCACTAGGGTTAATACTGAAGATATCTTATCTATCCTAGACCACTAGAATAAAAATGTTGTTAAATTCGAAGTAACTCTAGACCACTAGGGTTATTACTTTAGATCTCTTATCTATCCTAGACCACAAGAATAAAAATGTGTTAACCTCCAAGTAACACTAGACCACTAGGGTTAATACTTTTATTCTCTTTTCTATCTTAGACCACCTGGATTATTTGGATTAATCCCTTTACACCCAATAGATCACCAGCAATGAAAATGTATTAACTCCTAAATCATCCTGAACTACCAGCGTTCTTAATAATAAACCATAAACCACCCTATAAATATATGTATGTGTCACATATGTGGCATTTCCTACAAGGTTCCATTTTGACATAGGTTAATATCCTTGAATTTATCATAACTGCAGAAGGGGAGGTCTGAAGACTACATGGGCACCATTGATATTACTTTAAACAAACATGGGGGGTTGTATGGCACAAGATAATGGGGAAGATATATATGTAGGTATTGGATGCCTGCAGTCAGGCAAGGTCAAACCCTTGGCTCATGTATGCTGCACATCCACTAAGTACAGTATGCAAAAGAACAACTTAAAGGAGCTTTCCGGTTTTGGAAAACCCCTCTTCTTCCAGCATCAGTTTGTGTTAAAAACAAACAAACTGTACTTTACTCACCCTCCCCAGGTCCAGAGCTGAGTCTCCACCTCTACTCCCAGTGTCTGTTATTGTCTGCAGCACTGACGTCACTTTGTCAGCGCTGCAGCCAATCAATGAGTTCTGTGGCTCTGAGATGCTCACACAGTCAACTCAGGCATCCCCACTGAGCGCACTGATTGGCTGCAGCGCTGTCAATGTAACGTCAGTGCTGGAGACAATAAGAGACACCGTAAGCAGTGGTGGAGGCTAAGTGTCGGACCTGGAGAGAGTGAGTAAAGAAAAGTTTTTTATAGCTGGTTTTGGAAAAACCTTAAAGAAGGATTCTCGTTTTTGGTATGCAGCACCTTTGAATATCTTGCATTAATAATGGAGATTAATAATCTGCATGCTTCTATACAAAGTGAGGTTGGTCTTCCAAAATGAACACCTGTGAAAACGTACTGAAGGTAAAAGTTTAATGTGAGAAGTTTTATCCTGTAGGGTTAGATGCTGTTCCCCGCCTGGACCGTGTCACTCCACTTAGCTCTGCAGTTAGGGGGAGAATTGATAAGGTTTCCGCTGGGACCATCTCTGACATGAATGAGTCTTTCACTTTGGGCAGAACAGAGCGGAGAAGCTGAGGGATGAAGCTCGATAAACACACCTTTTATTGCTGATAGAAGAAATAAAACAGCTGTAAGGGGAACCTGGGCCGGGGTTTTATGGTAGCACTGAATTCAGCTCAGTTCATTTGAGCTCCTGTCACGTTAGTGAAAAATACAAGCCACTGAAAGTGTGTACACTGCGGCTGACTCGGCCCATCCTTCATGAGAAATAACTTCTAGCCGGCTCCTGTGTTCCCAGCCTGCGGGAAAGTGCAGGATGGAAAAACAGGATTATTATTAATGCCCTTCTTTCCAAGGTTTGCTTCATTTAAAATAGACAGTGGGTAAATTCCAATTTTTCATGTTCGTGAACCCATGATATGAATATGGAAATAATTAAAGGTATTCTGTCATCAGGTTATTGCTACTCCAGCTGAGGGCAGCATAACGTAGGGGGAGACCTTGATTCCTGGATGTGTCAGCAGCTCTCTGAATGCTGAGCTCTGTATCACCTCGCGCACACCACTGATTGTCAGAAGGAACACTGAGCATAGGCAGAATGGTGCCAATCAGTGGTGGGAGCGGGGTTATACAGAGCTCATGAATTTTCTTGACTGTATGTAGCAGCGGAAAGCGAGTCTGTTTACTCTCGGTGTAAAATTTTGACCTGGGATTCCCCCCGGCATGTTAGTCAGATGTATAGACCCTTGAAGTGCTCTAAATCCTATAAGGACATACAAGTTGCCCCCTTCTCCCCATTATGTAGTAATGTCCCTATCCTGTACTAAAGTCCCCCATTCTGGGCCCCTTCCAGGTATATACAGTGGTGGCCAAAAGTATTGGCACCCCTGCAATTCTGTCAGATAATACTCAGTTTCTTCCTGAAAATGATTGCAATCACAAATTCTTTGGTCTTATTATCTTCATTTAATTTGCTTGTAAGGAAAAAACACAAAAGAGAATGAAGCAAAAATCAAATCATTGATCATTTCACACAAAACTCCAAAAATGGGCCAGACAAAAGTATTGGCACCCTCAGCCTAATACTTGGTTGCACAACCTTTAGCCAAAATAACTGCGAACAACCGCTTCCGGTTACCATCAATGAGTTTCTTACAATGCTCTGCTGGAATTGTAGACCATTCTTCTTTGGCAAACTGCTCCAGGTCCCTGATATTTGAAGGGTGCCTTCTCCAAACTGCCATATTGAGATCTCTCCACAGGTGTTCTATTGGATTCAGGTCTGGACTCATTGCTGGCCACCTTAGAAGCCTCCAGTGATTTCTCTCAAACCATTTTATAGTGTTTTTGGAAGTGTATTTTGGGTCCTTCTCCTGCTGGAAGACCCATGACCTCTGAGGGAGACCCAGCTTTCTCACACTGGGCCCTACATTATGCTGCAAAATTTGTTGGTAGCCTTCAGACTTCATAATGCCATGCACACGGTCAAGCAGTCCAGTGCCAGAGGCAGCAAAGCAACCCCAAAACATCAGGGAACCTCCGCCATGTTTGACTGTAGGGACCGTGTTCTTTTCTTTGAATGCCTCTTTTTTTTTCCTGTACACTCTATTTTGATGCTTTTTCCCAAAAAGCTCTACTTTGTCTCATCTGACCAGAGAACATTCTTCCAAAACGTTTTAGGCTTTCTCAGGTGAGTTTTGGCAAACTCCAGCCTGGCTTTTTTATGTCTCGGGGTAAGAAGTGGGGTCTTCCTGGGTATCCTACCATACAGTCCCTTTTCATTCAGATGCCGACGGATAGTATGGGTTGACACTGTTGAACCCTCGGACTGCAGGGCAGCTTGAACTTGTTTGGATGTTAGTCGAGGTTCTTTATCCACCATCCGCACAATCTTGCGTTGAAATCTCTCGTCAATTTTTCTTTTCCGTCCACATCTAGGGAGGTTAGCCACAGTGCCATGGGCTTTAAACTTCTTGATGACACTGCGCACGGAAGACACCGGAACATTCAGGTCTTTGGAGATGGACTTGTAGCCTTGAGATTGCTCATGCTTCTGTAGCACCCCGAGGGTTCGGTTGCTACAGAGGTATTGCATCTCACCCAGAGGTGTGATATCTCACTTCCAGGTAAGGATGGAGTGTGGCTCAGGACCCTAACACCCACATGCACTACACCACATTTCCGGGGGACAGGGTGACAATGCTCCCAAGAGTGAGCACAACTGTTCCTGTCCCTGGCTGGAGTGGGGGAGGGAACACCTAGAAAGGGGGAACCCGGTAGTGTGTGGGTGGGGAGAGTAGATCCCGGGTGCACTGTATAGAGGAGTATATATAGTGGGCACCATCTTAGAGTCAGGGAGAAGAAGCAGAAAGTGAGAGAGAGCAGAGAGAGAAGGAGGCGGGGAGCAGAGGCTCGGCATGGGCTCTGCTCCGCAGGCAGGCCAAGTCTTAAGGCCTGGGCATGGAGGAGAAGGAAGGAAGGAAGAAGAACGGAGGAAGCTCTAGGAGAAGACTGAAGGGACCCCAGGGGTGCGGACCGGCCAGCCGCCACCGCACGCCCGCCGCTACCAGAGTAGGAGGGTCAGGCCAAGAAAAGGGAACCGGATCCCTCATCTAGTGGAGGAGAGCAACTACCCTCAGCTAGTAACCAGAGGCCGTGGCATTGCACGTGTTACGGCCCCTCACTACACCCGTTAGGAAGGCACCATATAGGGCCCAGGGAAACGGAACATACGCTTGCCCGCCAAGGCCTGAGGAAGCTGGACAGAAACGTGGTCAATTGTGGGGTACGACAGGCCAGAGAAAGGACACACGAAGGGGGTCCTGAAAAGCATTCCAAAGGTACCTGGGAATTGGCTGAGCCCCTCACCTGGTGAGCACAGCACGACGTGGGCAGCCATCACCTGCAGAAGTGGCTTGGAGTGTAAAACTGTGAGTAAAGACCCTGGAATGCATCACTGGACTCTGAGTCATTACTGCTGCTCCAGCGCACCATCACCCCCACCATCTGCACTCACTGCCCTGAGGCTATACTCCTCCCGTGGGGAGTTATACTACCCCCTACTGCGCACACAACATCAGCCTCAGCGGTCTGCCCGCAGCGGCGGTTCTCAGTGACCGCAATCCACGGGTGGCGTAGTTGGACATTTAAGCATTACAAAACCCAAATAAACAGATCCGCCACTGGTTTGACCACCCTGAGCCACGGGACCGGGTCGCCGCCACGGAGGCTACAACCCCCAGCGTCGCACAGAGACCTGGCTCCGGGTATTCCCCTACACACACGGCCCAGGGGGCGCGTCAGTTCCTCACAATTTGGTTTCTCAAGTCCTCAGACAGTTCTTTGGTCTTCTTTCTTTTCTCCATGCTCAATGTGGTACACACAAGGACACAGGACAGAGGTTGAGTCAACTTTAATCCATGTTAACTGGCTGCAAGTGTGATTTAGTTATTGCCAACACCTGTTAGGTGCCACAGGTAAGTTAGAGGTGCTGTTAATTACATGAATTAGAGAAGCATCACATGATTCAAACAGTGCCAATACTTTTGTCCACCCCCTTTTTTAGGTTTGGTGTGGAATTATATCCAATTTGGCTTTAGGACAATTCTTTTTGTGTTTTTTCATTGAAGACAAATTAAATGAAGATAATAATACCAAAGAATTTGTGATTGCAATCATTTTCAGGAAGAAACTGAGTATTATCTGACAGAATTGCAGGGGTGCCAATACTTTTGGCCATCACTGTATGACCCATATCCTGGGCCCCTTCCTGGTGTATATTTCCCCCATCCTGGTATATATGTCTCCCATCCTAGACCCCTTCATGGTAAAATGTCCCCCATCCTGGTAAATATATCCCCCATTCTGGGCCCCTTCCTGGTATATTTGTCTCTCATCCTGGGCCCATCCTGGTATATATGTCCCCCATCCTGTTGTATATTTTACCATCCTGGCATATATGTCCCTCATCCTGGTATATATGTGTGACGCCCAGCTGCGCTTGGTATCACAGATCCTAGAAGGGTGTATTGATGGATTCCTCCACAAGAGGCCCCCATAACCATTCACACATCTCCACCTTCCACCTCAGACTACCAGAGGGAGCCCGTTAGGGATAGATAAATAGGGAAGGTGGAGCCAGGCAGCAGTCAGTCAGAGTCGAGTTGAGTCTGGAGTCGACAAGAGTGCAAAAGTCTGTTGAGAGAGTTCCTGCAGTAGAAGCCTGAGAGAGGTTAGTCTGCAGTGGAGCACAGTCGAGACTCAGTTGTAGCTCAGAGTGGTGAGCTTTAGGTGTGCCGGCGCCATAAGATCGGTGAAGCGCGGCGAGCTGCCGTTAGTGTGAGTAGCCTAGTGAGGGCCCGAGTAGGCCGAAGGCGAGTGGAGAGTTAGTACATAGGGGGCAGAGGAGTTTAACCGGCTCACCGCGAAGCAGTTACTGGACACCGGGTCCGAGGCTTACCGGGATCTCCACGACCCAGTAAGATAAAACCGGAATCCCTGGAGAACTGACTATCGTGTCTGTCCCTGTTCTTGCTCAGATCCGGCTGTGTCTCGTCTGTCCTGCATACCCCATCATACACTGCCCTGAGGCCTAGCTCCACCTGTGGGGAGCTATACCATCGAGCTGCCTTATCATCGGCCTCAGAGGACTGCGCAGCGCTGGTGATCCTCACCAGAAGCCACATGTGGCGTCACAAACTCTTTTATAAACTTAACAAATTATCCACTCTTTTTAAGGAGCGACCCCAGGGTACGGGGCCGGGAGCCGACCACCGTGACATCCCTACAAGGCCAGGCTAAAGGCCCGGGTACCGAGTCATCCCCATTCCCCTGGGCGAGTCATCTCCAACTGGCGTCACGAACAGGATCACGTGCCCGCTGCAACGTCGGAGTGTTATGCCCGTTGCCACCAGGTACTGTGTGCCTTTATTCTGAACTGTGTACGTAAAGTTGTGGTGAAGATTGCCGCCATTGTTGGGTCGCTGAGCGAGAACAAGGGAGTAACCGTGGGAAAATTAGGGGCATACCTGCAAAAGAGCGCGAAGTCCCGGATACGCCCCACGCCTCGCCTCGAAGCTTACCGGGATCTCTACGACCCAGTAAGATAAAACCGGAATCCCTGGAGAATTGACTATCGTGTCTGTCCCTGTTCTTGCTCAGATCCGGCTGGGTCTCGTCTGTCCTGCATACCCCGTCATACACTGCCCTGAGGCCTAGCTCCACCTGTGGGGAGCTATACCATCGAGCTGCCTTATCATCGGCCTCAGAGGACTGCGCAGCGCTGGTGATCCTCACCAGAAGCCACAAGTGGAGTCACAAACTCTTTTATAAACTTAACAAATTATCCACCCTTTTTAAGGAGCGACCCCAGGGTACGGGCTCGGGAGCCGACCCCCGCGACATCCCTACAAGGCCAGGCTAAAGGCCCGGGTACCGAGTCATCCCCATTCCCCTGGGTGAGTCATATGTATTCCCCATCCTGGTATATATGTCCCCCATCCTGGGCCTCTTACTGGAATATATGCCCCCCATCCTGGGCCCCTTCCTGATATATATATGTACCCAATACTGGGCCCATTCTGGTATATATGTCCTCCATCCTGGTATATATGTCCCTTATGCTGGTATATATGTCCCCCATTCTAGTATATATATCCCGTATTCTGGTATTTATGCCTCCCATCCTAGTATATACAGTATGTCCTCCATCCAGGTATAAATGTCCTCCATCCTGATATATACTGTATGTCCCCCATTCTAGTATATACAGTGTGTCCTCCATCCTGGTATATATGCCCCCCATCCTAGTATATACAGTATGTCCTCCATCCTGGTATAAATGTCCTCCATCCTGATATATATGCTCCCCATCCTAGTATATACAGTGTGTCCTCCATCCTGGTATATATGCCCCCCATCTTAGTATATACAGTATGTCCTCCATCCTGATATATACTGTATGTCCTCCATTCTAGTATATACAGTGTGTCCTCCATCCTGATATATATGCCCCCCATCCTAGTATATACAGTGTGTCCTCCATCCTGGTATATATGCCCCCCATCTTAGTATATACAGTATGTCCTCCATCCTGGTATAAATGTCCTCCATCCTCATATATATACCCCCCATCCTAGTATATACAGTGTGTCCTCCATCCTGGTATATATGCCCCCCATCTTAGTATATACAGTATGTCCTCCATCCTGTTATAAATGTCCTCCATCCTCATATATATGCCCCCATCCTAGTATATACAGTATGTCCTCCATCCTGGTATATATGCCCCCCATCCTAGTATATACAGTATGTCCTCCATCCTGGTATATATGCCCCCCATCTTAGTATATACAGTATGTCCTCCATCCTGTTATAAATGTCCTCCATCCTCATATATATGCCCCCATCCTAGTATATACAGTATGTCCTCCATCCTGGTATATATGCCCCCCATCTTAGTATATACAGTATGTCCTCCATCCTGGTATAAATGTCCTCCATCCTGATATATATGCCCCCATCCTAGTATATACAGTGTGTCCTCCATCCTGGTACATTTTTAAGTATCTGTCTTAATAGTCTAATTTAGTAACTGAACACTCCACGACCATACTGCATTTAGCATGTTCATTTGCGGAGTGAAGTTACACGTAGCTGAATTGCAACTTACCATTTTAGAGTTACTTAAGTTGCATTTTTCTTCAAGGGAATATAATTAAATAAAAAATAAAATGCATAAAAATGTTAAAAGGAACCACCTGACATAATGCCTCATCCATGGACAGCTTGTATCAGACACTGGCAGTATGACTTCAAGCATGTTTGACTCTGAAACACTGCGATAATTTAGAACAATACAGACCTCTTGCTTTGCACTGAGGAGGGGCAAACAACCAGAAACACATGTCTACAAATGGAGTGTCTGGTTTGGCTTTTATTTTAAGTCATGTGGCAAGGCTCATTAAAGGGTCAATATTGACTTTAAGGATTGCTACATCCATTAGGAGGTGCTAGAATTCAAGTCCTCTTCCTCTCTGAAGAGACAATTTGCTTGTGTGAGAAACTGTGAGTAGGCCACGTGAGTATCCAAGTTGCCAGACAAGAGTTACTGTAGGAATCTGATCTTGGAATGGGCTCACCTGAATTCCATGGAGGGGCTGCTGGCCGGAGGAGCGAACCAGAGGCAAGAGAAGTCTAGCTAGCCGGGTTAGAAACAGAAATGAAATGACATGGATAGAAAGAGAAATCAAAAGCTTTGGTCAGAGGGATAGGTGAGGTTAAATGCCAAGTAATCAACCAGTGTCTAGTCAAACAAGCTGACATCGGAACAGGGGAAAAACAGAATAATTCAAGGTCAAGGCACAAGTTGGGTCAATCACAGGAGTCCACAAACAAGCAAACACTAGAGTCCAGGGAGCTTCCAGGCATATTATCTGGCAACTGAAGCAGGAAGGTGTGAGTTTATATATGGTGTGGTACCACCCCATAGACAACAGCAGGGAGATGATTACAGCTGCTGGGTTGCTGGAGAGGAACCACAACCATTAGCCTGGCTGAGTGTAGCCATAAGTCTTTGCCAGACTGGTTGTACATTACCTACTCTATTGGCTACCATATCTCCTGTAGAATTAGTGTTGCTTTGCTGTCAAGGTGTCTACGGCGACGACTGGTGTTCAAAGTAGATGTAGCTTGAGATCCGGGTGTAGATGTGACAGTGCCGCTGTCAAATTGTTGACTGTGGGAAGGGAGCTGTGATCAGTTCAGTGGATCTTGGCTGTGCTGTACGGTGACGTAGACAAGAACATTGTGCCAGTGTGAAGGAAGTGCTGCTGAAGTATATACTAGTAGCAGCAAAGTTCAAGCAAAGCGTCGCCAGCGTTACCTCATCCTGTATAAATACATTCACAAATCTTCTTATTTTATTAGTTCATCACAATATTAAAAATAGGTTCATAAATTCTACTTTTCAAATTTATGGACTTATTTTTTAAATTTTAAAATTAATATCTTAAAGAGCACATGTCATCAGGTTTATGCATATTAAACTAAAGGTATGGCCATAATGGACTTGATACATACGTTCAGTGAAGAAATCTGATGCCTGGTTGTTTTAAAATCATTCGAAGTTTTGGTCTCCGTGTATGGGGCCTGGACTGTGGGTCGGGTCTTCGGCTCTGCCACGGCTCCTCCGCTGACTCTGGGGATTTTATCCTCTTGAGAAGATTGAACTCCTGGTGGGCTTCAGTAAAATGGTGCCAGTAGCGAGGCATGTGCAGATCGATCTCCGTCAGTCTTCAGTAAGATGGTGGCGGTGGTGGCACATGCACAGATTGAGATCTCGGCTCGTCATTATGGCATCCAAAGATATTCTTCCAGCATTTCACAGGCTTTTCTAAATGTTGTTGAGCATAATTGAATCACTCTTGAACATGCTTTTTGTTCTGCAATGGAGTCTTCATGTTCAGTGTGCATACAGGCCATGGAGGTTGAGTGCATTACTAATTGTTTTCTTTGAAACAATTGTACCTGCTGATTCCAGGTCTTTCTGTAGCTGGTCTTTGACTCTTGGACAACTTCCTTGATAATTATTTTTACTCCTCTGTCTGAAATCTTGTGGGGAGCACCTTGTTGTGGCGGGTTCATGGTGTAATGATGTTCTTTCCATTTCCAAGTTATGGCCCCAAGAATGCTCACTGGAACCTTCAGTGGTTTAGAAATTATTCTATAACCAATGCCACCAGTATGTTTTGCAACAATAAGGTTGCAAAGGACTTGAGACAGCTCCCTGGTTTTACCCATCATGAGATGTTTCTTGTGTGGCACCTTGGTAATGAGACACCTTCATATCAGCCATCACTTGAACCAGTTGATATTATTTGTCACTAAGTGTCAGTATTCCTTGCTAATCACTGATAGATTTCATCTAGTGTCATGACTTTCCAGGGCTTTTTGCACCTTTCTTACTTGATGTGTTCAGTACTTTTTCCCTGTGTCATTTCTCATTATTACACATAACTTAATTTATGGACATCTATGTTTGATTTCTTTGTCTGTGTGGATTGGATGGGTTGTTACCGACATCTGGTGAGAATTTGATGTCAATAGCACCTTTAGATATATATTTACTTAGAAAATTGGCGACATGTTCAATACTTATTTCACTGGTTTCTGAGGCTGGTGACTCGGATAAACTTATCCTCAGAAGCAGAGGTGACTCTTGGTCTTCCTTTCCTGGGGCAGTCCCCATGTGAGCCAGTTTCTTTGTAACGCTTGATGGTTTTTTGCAACTGCACTTGGGGACACTGTCAAAGTTTTCCCAATTTTTCGGACTGACTGACCTTCATTTCTTAAAGTAATGATGGCCTCTCGTTTTTCTTTACTTAGCAGCTTTTTTCTTGTCATAATACAAATTCTAACAGTCTATTCAGTAGGACTATCAGCTGTGTATCCACCGGACTTCTGCAAAACACAACTGATGGTCCCAACCCCATTTATAAGGCAAGAAATCCCACTTATTAAACCTGACAGGGCACACCTGTGAAGTGAAAACCATTTCCGGTGACTACCTCTTGAAGCTCATCAAGAGAATGCCAAGAGTGTGCAAAGCGGTCATCAAAGCAAAAGGTGGCTAATTTGAAGAACCTAGAATATAAGACATATTTTCAGTTGTTTCACACTTTTTAGTTAAGTATATAATTCCACATGTGGTAATTCATAGTTTTGATGCCTTCAGTGTGAATGTACAATTTTCATAGTCATGAAAATACAGAAAAATCTTTAAATGAGAAGGTGTGTCCAAACTTTTGGTCTGTGCTGTATATATATGATCTCAATGAGCATTTTCAAACTCTTGTATGGAAATCCCATGGGTTTGCACTGTGAATTTCGTCGACTTTTAACTATTCAAAATCCAGAAGTAACACATGCAAAATTTGTGGTGGATAAAGTCCGCCCTTTGTGAACTATTAAAATATGGAAAAATATTACTTTTTTTTTTTTTTTTAAATTAGCTTCAATGACCCACACTCTGCTGGTGAGAAAATAAGAAATAAACACAATTGTTCTTTGATCACTAAAATGATACAATTACGTGCATCTGCCGGCTCAAATTGGGGAATTATAAGCAAAGCTGTTGTAAATTGTGCTGATCCCGCCGCCAATAAATAAAGCGTGCAGAGAGGAAAGCGACATTTCTTGTGTGTGCAGCCCATCTGCAGAGAATACTCACAAGTATGTAAAGTGCGATTATTAATTAAGACTGCCTCCATTACGGGTCTAATTAACAATTAACACAAACATAATTACTGCACGTTGACATTTAACTCACAACACTGTTTTAATAATTTCCTGAAATTGCTCTCAGAGGCATTCTGTCATATTTAAATAATGGCCGCACTTTGTCATGTAAATTAAGTGACATTTACATTGAGTTTTCTGCACACTTGTAGTGAACAGCCCAGACAGTGTATAGAGTGGTGTTGTGTGGCTGCACAGTCAACAGACAGAAAAATCTGAATAAACTACATGTAATACAAGAAGCTTGAACATTCAACCTAGCACCTCATAAAAGGTGGCCATTATGATTAGCGGTGCGTTCAATGCCACTACTTATAAACCTTATTTGCTGGAAGGTGGCCAAAGCCAAATATACCATAAAAGTAGCTCCAAACACTGCTATAAGTCACGTCTCAGTGGTGCTCAGATGTCTGGACTTCACCCCATTCCTCAGGGGTGGTACCTGCAGTCTCTGATAAATGTCTCACTTTTTGCGGGATGTTTGAGCTTAGCTTGTTATAATTTTCTTCCTCACTTGTGGTGTCAGCAGTCTACATGGGCTGCTACAAGTCTCGTTTTACGGGTGGTTAAATGACTAAGCTCAGTCTGGCCTCATGTTTTTCCTCATGGGTGGTACCTGCAGTCTCCATTGGCTGGTACAAATCTTGCCTGACTAGTGATTGGGTGGCTGGGCTCAGACTCATTTTTCTCCTGAGTGGTATCTGCAGTTTTGATTGGCTGATATAAGTCTCAATTCACTGGTGGTGAGATGGCTGGGCTCAGCCTGGCATCATTTTCTTCCTTATGAGTTTTGTCTGCAGTCTCCATGGGCTTCTGCAAGTCTTGTTTCATTGGTGGTGGGATGGCTTTGCTCATGTTGACTTCATCTTCCTCATAGGTGGTACCTGATGTCTCCGTGAGCTCATATAAGTCTTGTCTCCCTGGTTGTTGGATGGCTGTGTTCAGGTTTGCTTCATCTTCTTCGTAGGTGGTATCTGCTGTCTCCATTAGCTGATTTAAGTCTGGTCTCACTGCTTGTTGGATGGCTGTGTTCAGGTTGGCTTCCTCTTCTTCCTCATAAGTGGTGCCTCAAGTCTTCATAGGCTGATATAAGTCTTGTCTTGTAGATGGTGCAATTGCTGAGCTATGGTTGGCCTCATCTTTTTCCTCATTGGTGGTGAACGCCCCCTTTAAAAAAGGGTGAACGTTCCCTTTAAATTTTTGAATCACATTAGGTTTGTAAATATTTTTTGCACAGATACAGAATAGTCCGTGGGCTCCTCTAGGCATCCGACATATATGATTCTGGCATCACTTGATGTACATTACGTCTTCAACACAGGTTATTACAGAATTGTAAGTACTTTACTTAATCGCAGTCCGCAAAGAAAACCTGCATGTGCATGAGGATCCTCGCAGACCATCTAGAGCCAATCTAATCTGCTACCAAAAATATCTCTTCTTCTCCCCCAGGTTCATCAGTTTCAGATAGAGCGGCGTTCCATTAGGAAATAAAATCGTATTGCTCCTTACCGAGGACACAAAGAAGGAACATTCTTCACTTTAAATGAGATTAAATCTCTTTAAGGGAGCCAATTACACTGGGTAAGTTGTTAGAACATATTTATGAGAAGCGCCTTAATACACTTGCAATCTACCGCGGCTTCTTCTCCGCAAACAATATAAATGCCATATCAATTTCTATTCCCTAATTGTAAACATGACCCGGCAGAGAGGATGTGAAAGTCCAAGAGAAATTGAGAGAATATTGCAAACTTCACAATGTTAACTGCAGTCAGCAAACAGGCAGTCAAAGGCTCACACCCATCAAAGTCAAGTCAAGGGTTCACACAAGAGATGAGCGGATCTTTTGAAAAATGAATTTGATGGCTTCGGCAAATTTTCCTCCAAAATTTGTTTTGTGGTGAAACTCAATATTGGAAAGCTTGTAAATGCTCAGAAAATACCCATGGAGGGAGGGAGTAAAAGAGCGAGACAAACCTGCTGACCATAACAGCTTACACTCCACAGAAAACAGAGAGAGACAGGACCCCCTGACCAAACAGCTTACAATCTATAGGAGACAGAGAGAGGATCCTGCTGAACATTAGAGCTTACAATCTACAGGAGAGGAAAAGAGAGAGAGTGTGACATGCAGAAGTAGTGCTGTTGTAGACTATGACATGCAGAAGTAGTGCTATTGCTTTAAAAGCATTCAGCAACTATTAGCAGTAACACAAGCACATGAGACAGGAAGTGTTGTGCTTCAGAAGCATCTAGCAACTAGAGGGGTTAACACAGTCACAGGAGAAGGGGAGTGTTTTTAGCAGAGCCCTAGGGGGATTGTGGGGAAGTTGTTTACTGTATGGCTGGAGCCGAAGAGAAAGGTGGTATGTGTGTTCTATATCTCACAGAAGCGCCCCTGCAAGTGAAAAGGATTCAAGTCAGGAGTGAAGCTAAGCACAGGTCAGGTAGAGTTTCTGAACTAGCAGTGCAGAGTATTGTCAAGTAGAAACATAAGGACGGTAAGAAATGGTGTCACAGGGATCATCTCCCTCAGCAAACCCTCCCCCCTCCTCCATCTCACTGTGCTGTAAAGAATACTGTGTTCATTAATGTGCCTTTGCATTATAACTGTGCTGTCCTGTACTACTGGGAAGACTGTGAACTGCTGTGCTGCTAAGAAAACTGTACTGCTTGTCACTGGAGCCTGTTGCTCATAAGACTTAACTTGCACTGGCTGTGCGGCTTCTTATTAAATACTACTGTTCTACCGTTTATGGGGATTCTTGTCAAGTGTGTCTGGTCAGCAAGTGAAACAACCTACGTGTCTGTGCCTGAGGGTCAATACCCCTGTGTTCCTGAGAGAAGCTGCAGCACATGGTCTATGGTCGCCCTGAGTAACGGTTCCCCCAGGATTCTAAAGAATTCATGTAACCTGTCTCGCCTCTATCTGAACCTAGCGGTGTGTGTGTAACAGGAACCCTGCTTACCATAAGAGCTTACACTTTACAGGAGATATAGAGAGAGGGCCCTACTTATCAGAAGAGCTTACAATCTACAGGAGAGAGATGACCCCACTGATCATGAGAGCTTACACTCTACAAGAGAGAGAGGACCCCATTGACCATAAGAGCTTACACTTTACAGGAGAGAGAGAAAGAGAGGACCCCATTGACCATAAGAGCTTACACTCTACAGAAGAGAGAGAGAGGACCCCTACAGAAATGTAGAAATTTTTGCAAATTTATTAAAAAAGAAAAACTGAAATATCACATGGTCATAAGTATTCAGTCAGACCCTTTGCTAAGTATTGAGTAGAAGCACCCTTTTGAGCTAGTACAGCTATGAGTCTTCTTGGGAATGATGCAACAAGTTTTTCACGCCTGGATTTGGAGATCCTCTGCCATTCTTCCTTGCAGATCCTCTCCAGTTCCCTCAGGTTGGATGGTGAATGTTGGTGGACAGCCATTTTCAGGTCTCTCCAGAGATGCTCAATTGGGTTTAGGTCAGGGCTCTAGCTGGGCAGTCAAGAATGGTCACGGAGTTGTTCTGAAGCCACTCCTTTGTAATGTTAGCTGTGTGCTTAGGGTCATTACCTTGTTGGAAGGTGAACCGTCGGCCAAGTCTGAGGTCCAGAGCACTCTGGAAGAGGTTTTCATCCAGGATATCTCTGTACTTGGCAGCATTCATGTTTACTTCAATTGCAACCAGTCATCCTGTCCTTGCAGCTGAAAAACACCCCCATAGCATGATGCTGCCACCACCATGTTTCACTGTTGGGATTGTATTGGGCAGGTGATGAGCAGCGCCTGGTTTTCTTCACACATACCGCTTAGAATTATCACCAAAAAGTTCTATCTTCATCTCATCAGACCAGAGAATCTTATTTCTCATAGTCCTGGAGTCCTTCATGTGTTTTTGAGCAAACTCTATGCGGGCTTTCATATGTCTTGCACTGAGGAGAGGCTTCCGTCGGGCCACTCTGCCATAAAGGCCCGACTGGTGGAGAGCTGCAGTGATAGTTGACTTTGTGGAACTTTCTCCCTTCTCCCTACTGCATCTCTGGAGCTCAGCCACGGTGATCTTGGGGTTCTTCTTTACCTCTCTCACCAAGGCTTTTCTCCCACGATTGCTCAGTTTGGCTGGACGGTCAGGTCTAGGAAGACATCTGGTGGTCCCAAATTTCTTCCCTTTAAGGATTATGGAGGCCACTGTGCTTTAAGGAACCTTGAGTAATGCAGAAATTCTTTTGTAACCTTGGTCAGGTCTGTGCCTTGCCACAATTCTGTCTCTGAGCTCCTTGGGCAGTTCCTTTGAGCTCATGATTCTCACTTGGTCTGACATGCACTGTGAGCTGTGAGGTTTTATACAGACAGGTGTGTACCTTTCCAAATCAAGTCCTATCAGTTTAATTAAACACAGCTGGACTCCATTGAAGGAGTAGAACCATCTCAAGGATGATCACAAGGAAATGGACGGCATGTGACTTAAATATGAGTGTCTGAGCAAAGGGTCTGAATACTTATGACCATGTGATATTTCAGTTTTTATTTTTTAATAAACTTGCAAAAATTTCTACAATTCTGTTTTATTCAGTCGAGACGGTGTGCAGAGTGCAATTTAATGAGAAAATAAAATTCATTTTTTAGAATTTACCAAATGGCTGCAATGAAACAAAGAGTGAAAAATGTAAAGAGGTCGGAATACTTTCCATACCCACTGCATCTGGATCCCATTTCACTCTGCCTCTGAGAGCTTGAGTCCTGACTTCTTCTGCAGTCTTGCAGACAGAATGTGCCCCCAGGCTCCGATGACTATCTCGAGGTTCCCAGGCCGGCTAAGGGGACGCTTGTGGGGGGATTCTCTGGCGATCCACTATCCGGGATACTAGGCCCACGTCTACCCTAGCAGACCCTACAGAACCTGCTGGTTTCTGCTGTACTGCACAACTACTGACTGTGCTCACTTCCTGCACTTGACACTAGCACTCAGTTCCCCCTCCCTCTACTGGGCTGGCTGTTATAGTTAAGCCTACCTAGGCCAAACTGCAGCCTCAGAGGGTTCTAACTTCAGGAACAAACTTTTAACCCTTTTTAGTATTAGGGGCAGACTATCTCCTCCACCACTACTACATATGCATATCGCTGGCATCAGAGAATCCTGACAACGTGCAGTGCGCACTGTGAGAATTCAGAAGTCTGCAGTCACATAAAATGACTGTAGACTCATCACAAACTTGGACAACCCCTTTAATACTCATGACATAAATAAAAATATGAAAATTCGTCAGTATCACAAAAAAACATTTACATCCAAATATCTTATAGATATTGTCTCTGGAGTAATTCTCTTTCTTTTCATCTTCATCTTGTCCAGATTCCATGATGACTTTTCTCATACACTGCTCATCTCTGCAGATTTCCATCTTCTTCAGTCTTCTGCAGCACATCCCCACATGATGCCCTTTAAGATAGCAGTGTCAGTATAATGCTCCTGAATAAAAATATCTGCCCTACGATAAGCCCCTGAATAAATGATTGCCATAATTCTCACTATATTCCCTGCACAAAATATGACCCACACTCTGTCCCTCTTATGGTACATGCCCTCCACACAGCCTTCTCCTTCCCATACTTGACCCTCTCTTCACATTGTCCTCTCACACTGTGTCCTCCCTGTAGGGCCCAGTCTCTATTCTGTGCCAACTCACACTTTTCTTCCCCATACTGTCTCCTCGCATTATTCTCCTCTATTCCCCTCAATTGTCTCCTTACATGTTTTCCCTCCCTCCTCATACATTTACCCTCTCACTTTCCATACTGCCTCCTCATACATCTCCCCGACTCCCCATACAGTGTCCACACTCATCCCATCACCCTCGCTCCCCATACTGTGTCCACATATATTTTCCCCCTGCTCTTCAAACTGTGTCTGCACCCATCCTCCCACTCACCAAACTGTGTCTGCACCCATCCCCCCATACATGTCTCCCAACTCACCCCTTGCTCCTCATATTGTGTCTTCAAATTTCTACGCTCCCCATATTGTGTCTGCACCTATCCCCTCTTTGCTCCCCAAATGTGTGTCCTCAAATCATCCACTCATTATACTAAATCTCCCCCTGAAGGATGCGAGTACAATGGAACACTGGGAGCTAGTGCACGGCACGTTCTGTAAGCCGTCTTTCAACTTGACAGCTGGCACAGAGAACTGCCGACTCCCAGTCCAGGGGCCAGCAGAATGCAGTTGCTGGGGGAGACACTTCGGACCACTGCATTAGGGTGCACCTAAGTCACATACCCGGGCTGCCCCCTCCTAGATACGCCTCTGCTGTACAGAAGAGAGAGGACCCTGCTGACCATAAGAGCTTACACTTTACAGGAGAGAGTGGACCCCACTGACCATAAGAGCTTATACTCTACAGGAGAGAGAGGACACAACTGACCATAAGAGCTTACACTCTACAGAGGAGAGAGGACCCTGTTGATAATAAGAGCTTAAACTTTACAAAAGAGGGAAACTTACCCAGTGACTCTGGAGATGGAAAATGACTGCTGCTGATCTGTGATGACCCAGGTACTGACCACCACTGTACACAGTGGGGTAACTAGAGTCTGATGTGCCAAAATTTGGAACTGGGACCCATCCACCCGCCCGCCCTTGCATGATGGTCAGATGTATGGGCCCTTGTAGCGTTCTGAATCCTATAAGAACATACAACTTGCCCCCCTCCCATATTATGTACTAATGCCTCCCACCTTGGTCTCCATCCTGGTATATGTTCTCCATCCTGGTACATATATTTCTCTTCCTGGCTCTATATGTTCCCCATCTAGGAGCCCATCTTGGTATATGTTCTTCATCTTGGTATACTGTATATGTTTCTTATCTTAGTGGATATGTCCCCCATTCTAGGCACATCCTGGTATATATGTTCCCCCATCCTGGTATATATGTCTCTTATCCTGGGCCCCATCCTGGTATATGTCCCTTATCCTAGGCCCCATCTTGGTATATATGTCCATTGTACTGGGCCCCATCCTTCTATATATGTCCTTTATACTGAACCTCATCTTGATATATATCTCCCTCATCCTGTTATATATGTCCCTTATCCTGGGTCCCATAATTGTATATATGTCTCTTATCCTGGGCCTCATCTTGATATATATCTCCCTCATCCTGGTATATATGTCCCTTATCCTGGGCCCCATCCTAGGCACATTGTGGTATATATATATTATTATTATTTATTATTATAGCGCCATTCATTCCATGGCGCTTTGCATGTGAAAAAAGGGGTATACATACATGAACAATTACAGTGATCTTTAACAAAACGTGACGGCAACTGGTACAGGAGGAGTGAGGACCCTGCCCGCGAGAGCTGACAATCTACATGGGATGGGTGAGGATACAGTAGGTGAGAGTAGAACTGGTCATGCAATGATATGGTGGAGCTACGGTTACTGCAGGTTGTAGGCTTGTCAGAAGAGGTGGGTCTTCAGGTTCCTTTTGAAGGTTTCCATGGTAGGCGAGAGTCTGATGTGTTGGGGTAGAGAGTTCCAGAGTAGGGGGGATGCACGGGAGAAATCTTGTATACGATTGTGGGAATAGGAGATAAGAGGGGAGTAGAGCAGAAGATCTTGTGAGGATCGGAGGTTGCGTGCAGGTATGTACCGGGAGACTAGGTCACAGATATAAGGAGGAGACAGGTTGTGGATTGCTTTGTATGCCATCGTTAGAGTTTTGAACTAGAGTCTCTGGGTAATGGGGAGCCAGTGAAGGGATTGACAGAGAGGAGAGGCCTGTGAATAGAATGGGGAGAGGTGGATTAGTCGGTCAGCAGAGCTAAGGATAGATTGGAGGGGTGTGAGAGTGTTAGCGGGGAGGTCACAGAGCAGGAGGTTGCAGTAGTCGAGGCGGGAGATGGTGAGGACGTGCACTACTGTTTTTGCAGATTCGTGGTTGAGGAATGTGCGGATCCGGGAGATAGTTTTGAGTTGGAGTCAGCAGGAAGTAGAAAGGGCTTGGATATGTGGTTTGAAGGAGAGGTCAGAGTCCAGGGTTACCCCAAGGCAGCGAGCTTGTGGGACTGGGGAGAGTGAACAGCCATTGACGTTGATAGATAGGTCAGGTGGAGGGGATGAATGAGATGGTGGAAAGACGATGAGTTTTGTTTCATGCATGTTAAGTTTTAGAAATCTGTCAGAGAAGAAAGTTTTAGATAGCAGACAGACATTGTGGGATTTTATTTAGTAGAGAGTAGTGATGAGCGAGCACTAAAATGCTCGGGTGCTCGATGCTCGGGTCGAGCACATTGGAATACTCGGGTGCTCGACCCGAGCAACGAGCCCAATGTAAGTCTATGGGAAACTCGAGCACTTTTCAGGCGGCTCCCCCCAGCGGTCTGCAGAGGGCCTAAAAATTGCCCAAATCAATGGGAACAGTGCTCAAATGACATGGGGAAGACCCCTGGAAGCATTTCTGACTCCCAGGTCAATGCTGTCAACAACATTGTCAGAGGTATTACGCCACTTTTACGGACTCACAATAAAACATACCAAAACAAAACCAAAATGGATTTTCCTGGGAAATATGTTAAGGAACATCCTTTCCAGGGTAATGACTTGTATATAAAGCAAAATAAATAACCAAAAATAAAAATGCTCCTCCACACCTTGGGCTATGTTCACACATAGCGTTTTTGATGCGTTTTTTCACTTTTGCATTGCTTTCAACCGTGACAAATGCATTCACCAGGAAATGTAATTTTAACATGTTACAACCTTATCTGGCCATGTGGTGTGTGAGATATCATCAGACACATCGTGTTTCATTTATGAAGGAGGGACTCTGAGAGTCACAAAGCCTATTTTTATAGGGCCATCAGATGGCCTTTACTATTCTTAAAGGGCCAGCAGTCGGCCCTCACTATTCTTAGAGAGCCATCAGCCGGCTATGTTTTATTGTTCCCATTACTAAAGAGTGGGTCTCCTATACTGTTATTGTGTATGCAGTGAGTGCCAGGGCTGCCCAAAATTTGGACGCACCCCAATACCACTTTGAAAATTTGGATGCACCCCAATACCCCTTTGAAGAGACTTAGAAGAGGGCCTCCTGAAAACAATATTCCCATTATTAGGAAGTAGGTCTCCCATTGTGTTTACCTATGCAGTGAATGCAAGGGTTGCCAAAAATTTGGAGGCACTCCAATGCCCCTTGGAAGAGACGTGGAGGTCAGAGCGCCTCCTGAAAACAATGTTCCCATTATTAGGAAGTGGGTCTCCCATTGTGTTTGCCTATGCTGTGAATGCAAGGGTTGCCAAAAATTTGGAGGCACTCCAATGCCCCTTGGAAGAGACGTAGAGGGCCTCATAAAAAAATATTCCCATTATTAGGAAGTGGGTCTCCCATAGTGTTTGCCTATGCAGTGAATGCTAGGGCTGCCAAAAATTGGGAGGCACTCCAATGCCCCTTGGAAGAGACGTGGAGGAGGGCCTCATAAAAAAATGTTCCCATTAGAAAGGAGCGGGCCTTCTATACTTGTAATGCCCATGCACTAAGTGTATGGGCTGACAAACATTTACCCCTGAGGGGTATACATGAACATACTGTATAATTTTTTTTTTTACGGGCATCATAAACACCCTTTAAAAAAATGATGTTGGTCTTGCATCACGGACCACGGTCACCCTGGTGATATGGTGGTGGAGAATGAGGAGAAGGAGGAGGACAAGAGCAAATAGCCAAAATCATGAAGCGTATACCCATATCTGGGTGTGAAAAGGTGCATGGGAATACACCTCCCAAAAAAAGACACTGGATTTGAGTTTATGTTACACTGCTATCATTCGGTGGTGTTGAGATAAAACGCTGGCGGCAGGGCAGGCCAGGACCTCCAAGACATAGAGAGCCAGTTCATTCCACGTATCCAGCTTGGATACCCAATAATTATAAGGCACAGAGGAATCACGGAGGACGTTGGTACAGTCGGCAAGGTACTCCCTCAGCATCTTCCCAAACTTTGCACTCCTTGTGATAGTACCCCGCGCCTCAGGGCCTGTGCGATGGGAGGGTCTGAGAAAACTCTCCCAGAACTTTGACAGTGTTCCCCTGCCTCTGCTGGATTGAAGTTGTGTCTCTCTCGCCTGGACTCCTTGGTTGTCCAACGAAGTGTGCCCTCTGCTGCCAGCGTTTTCAGATGGGAATTTTTTTAATAGTTCTGCAACAAAGGCCTTCTGGTACAGCCCCATTTTTGTAGACCTGTCCGCCTCAGGAATAAGAGATATAAAGTTCTCCTTGTAGTGTGGGTCTAGAAGTGTCACCAACCAGTACTGACTGTCACCCAAAATTTTGGGTCATGGGAAAGGCAGCGTAACATAAACTCAGCCATGTGTGCCAGACTACTAACAGGCAAGACTTCCGTGTCCTCACCAAGAGGATGACTGACCATGCTCTCCACCTCCTTCTCCTCTCTGTCTTCTGGCCATCCACGCTGAACAGACGGTATGACAGCTGTGCAGGTAGTACCATCTATAGCGCATGAAACTAGCTCCTGTCCCTCCTCCTCCTCTTCCTCATTGTCACTCAATCCATGTTGGGATGAGATGAGGCTGGGCTGTGTGTAATCACCCTGTATGGTTCCTTGCTCCATCTCATCATGCTCCGCCTGCAATGCATCCTGTTTGATTGTGAGCAGAGAGCGTTTCAGAAGACAGAGAAGCGGGATGGTGACACTAATTATGGCGTCATTGCCGCTCACCAGCTTGGTGGAGTCCTCAAAGTTTTGGAGGATGGTACATATGTCTGACATCCATGTCCACTCCTGAGGTCTTATGTGTGGAGTCTGAACTGAATACCGACGGCCTAGTTGATGCTGGTACTCAACAAATGCCCTCTTCTGCTCACAAATCCTTCCCAACATCTGCAGTGTAGAGTTCCAACATGTGGGGACATCACATACCAGTCTGTTAGCCGGAAGCCGCAAACGCTGCTGAAACACGGCAAGGGCGGCGGAAGCTGTGGGTGACTTTCTAAAATGGGCACACAGGTGGCGTACTTTAACAAGCAGATCCGGCAGCTGTGGGTAGGATTTGAGAAACTGCTGAACCACGAGGTTAAGCACATGGGCCAGGCATGGTACGTGTGTGAGCTCGCCTCGCCTCAGAGCCACCCCCAGGTTCTGGCCATTGTCACACACTACCATGCCTGGCTGTAGGTTCAGCGGTGTGAGCCACAGATCTGCCTGCTCTTTCAGAGCTGTCCACAACTCTTCAGCATTGTGCGGTTTGTCACCTAAGCATATTAGCTTCAGCACAGCCTGTTGCCGCTTGGCCGAGGCAGTGCTGCAGTGCTTCCAGCTTGTGACTGATGTGGTCATTTTGGAGATAGAGACTGAAGAGGAGGAGGAGGCTGAGGAGGATGAGGTGCAGGAGCTGTAGACCGTCAAGGCAACCCTGATTGACCTAGGGCCCACAATCCTTGGCGTTGGGAGGACATGTTCCTTCCCAGGTCCGACTGGGTCCCGGCTTCTGTCACCACGAGCCTAAAAGGCAACATTTTGAGCCTAAGCAGTCGTGAAATGTGAGTATTTAGTAGTGTGGCCTGTGGGGCGTTGGCTGCATATTTGCGCTTGCGTTCCAAGGACTGGGGTATGGAAAACTGAACGCTGCGCTGGGACAAGGATGTGGACGTGCTTCCTGATGCTGCTACTTAAGAGTGTGCAATGAAAGGTGCAGGGCAGGAGGCATCTTCGCATGCACCATGGACAAGGGATTGGCTTGCATGCACAACAGCGGAAGAAGCAATAGTGCCACCCGCAGACACTGTTCCTGGACCCTGGGGTTCGGCCCAAAAAGTCGGGTGCTTTGCTGCCATATGCCTGATCATGCTGGTGGTGGTCTGGCTGGTCGTTTTGCCACCCCTGCTGATGCTGGCCTGGCAGGTGGTGCAAATGGCCTTTTTATGGTTATCGGCAGAGTCTTAAAAAACAACAAGACTCGGGAAGACCTAACAGTTGTACTGGCAACTTCCTTCATGTTGGTGTTACGGGTAACGGTTGCCTGCTTTCTGTCTGCGGCAACCACACTGCTTCTTCCTGCCTGTTGGGGTGCTCTGCCTCCCTCCCCCTGTGTGCTGCTGTCCTCGCTCTGCATGTCTTCCTGCCAGGTTGGGTCAGTTACTATATCATCCACCACCTCGTCTTCCACTTCCGCACCCTGGTCCTCCTCCTGACTTTCTGGCAATTGTGTCTCATCATCGTCCACCTCTTGTGACACTTTCCCACCGTCGCCTTCGTTTGACCGTGGCTGCTCAAATATTTGGGCATCGCTACATGCGATCTCCTCTTGCCCCGCTTCAAGTGGACCGGGCTAGAAGCCCGAATCTATAAATGGAAAAGTGAACAGCTCTTCAGAGTGCCCAAGTGTGGGATCAGTTGTCTCCGGGCACTCGGCATGGTGGGAGGAAGGAGGATCAGGGTGAGGAATATGCGGTCCAGACTCACGGCTACTGAGACTTGACCGTGTGGAAGACAGGGTGGTGGTGGTGGTGGCTAAATCACTGGAAGCATTATCCGCTATCCAACCAACAACCTTTTGACACTGCTCTGGTTTCAATAGTGGTGTGCTGCGGTCCCCTAGGAATTGGGACAGGAAGGTCGGGCGAGAAGATGTGGGTGTTTGTTGTGGCACAATTTCAGCTTGCCCATGGCTTTGTCCTCGGCCTCTGCATGCACCATCACCATCACGTCCAGTTCCCCGTCCCTTGCCACGTGCCTTGCCCATTTTAAATGGAGGACAGCATCTTCCACGTTCACTACAAATGACTGAGTTTGGAGCGAACTTATATGTGATCCATGTGACGGAGAAAACAGAGTTTTAAATACCTGGCCTGTAGGTAGCTAGTTTGAACAGCAAACTGATGTGAATTGCTTCACTGACACACTGAAAGAAATTTTTAATGGAGGCCAGAAATGGCAGTATTTTCTCTTAAAGTATATGTGATCCGTGTGACGGAGAAAACAGAGTTTTACATACCTGGCCTGTAGGTAGCTAGCTTGAACAGCAAACCGGTGTCAAAAACTTCGCTGACACAGTGAAAAAAAATTGGAATGGAGGCCAAAAATGGCAGTATTTTCTGAAAACGTATATATGATCCATGTGACGGAGAAAACACAGTTTTAAATAGCTGGATTTCTAGCTCTGTAAAATGGAAAGGACCTGGCTGTATTCTGCAGTGCCAACAAGCAAATGGCGGAGAAAAACTGTGTTCTCTGGATTGCTTTTTAAGCAAATAATGAGGATTAAGATCCCCAAAAAAATTATTCCTGGCCCCTGAGACCTGGGCCTTTGTAAAGAAATATCTAACAGCAGCAGAAGGCAGAATTGAAATGGAGTCTCTTGTGCTATATGCACTGCAGTCTGCTATATACCCTGCCTGCCTGATATCTCTGCAGAAAGATTAGTCCTCAGAAGGACTGTTTGTTAAGATGCATATGTGTAATGTATGTTTTTTCTCCCTACACTACCTAATACACAAGCAAATCTATCCCTGAAGCAGCAGCAGCTCTCCCTACTCTGCCTGATTCCGGAGTGACGGTGATGAGCACAGCGGCGCCAGATCTGCTATAGACCTGATGACGCTGTACGGCCAGCCAATCACTGTAATGCCACAACCACCATAGCTGCAGCATTACAATGAGTGGCAGGCAATCCCTGTTGTTGATTGGTGCTCTAAAGAGCGCAAAACATGCAGGGAGGGGACCCGAGCATACACCCGAGCATTTCGCAAGTACTCGGTGAGCTCCGAGCATCTCGAGTACTGAGATGCTCGGGCAAGTACTGAGTACTTGCGAGAATGCTCGCTCATCACTAGTAGGGAGGAGATATCGGGTCCAGAGAGGTAGATCTGTGTGTCGTCAGCATAGAGGTGGTACTGAAAGCAGTGAGACTCTATGAGTTGTTCCAGGCCAAAGGTGTAGATGGAGAAGAGCAGGGGTCCTGGGACTGAACCTTGGGAGACACCGACAAATAGGGGACGAGATGAGGAGGTGAATGGGAGACACTTAATGTCCTGTCTGTTAAATATGAGGAGATCCAAGATAGGGCCAAGTATTTGATGCCAAGAGATGAGAGAATCTGTAGTAAGAGAGAATGGTCCACTGTGTTGAAGGCAGATGACAGGTCTAGGAGGAGGAGGACAGAGTAGTGTCGCTTGGATATGGCGGTTAGCAGGTTGTTGGTGACTTTAGTCAGGGCAGTTTCAGTAGAATGGTGCAATTAGAAGCCTGATTGGAGGCGGTCAAAGAGAGCAGGAAGAGAGGTGGGAGGATAGTTCAAAGTGGACATGTTGTTCCAGAAGTTTTGAGGTGTAGGGGAGGAGTGATATGGGGCGATAGCTAAACAGAGAGGATGGGTCGAGGGATGGCTTTTTGAGGATGGGTGTGATTGAGGCATGTTTGAAGCATTAGGGGAAGACAACAGTTGTTAATGACAGGTTGAAAAGGTGGGTTAGGGTTGGGATGAAGACTGTGGTGAGGTTAGAGGTGAGGTGGGACGGGATTGGGTCAAGTTCACAGGTGGTTAGGTGTGATTTGGAGAGTAATGAGGAAACTTGATATTCTGTAATGGTGGAGAAGCTGGTTTTGGAGGAGGAGGAGGATTGAGTAGGTGTGAGGAGGGGCTGGGGGGACTTTAGGCAAAAGCTTTGTCTGATGGTGTCTATCTTCTGCTTGAAGAATGAGGAAAAGTCTTCGGCTGAGATAAGAGGAGAGGAAGGAGGCGCTGGGGGACGGAGGAGAGAATTGAAGGTATTGAATAGTTGTTTGGGGTTGTGTGACAGGGAGGATATGAGAGAAGAGAGGTATGTTTGTTTTGCAGCAGTGAGTGTGGACTTGAAAGTAGTGAGGGACTGTTTGAATGCGATGAAGTGCTCATTGGAGTGGGACCTTTTCCATCTATGCTCAGCAACCCTGGAGGCGCGTCGCAGCTCTTTGGTTAGGCTGGTGTGCCAGGGTTGCCTATTGATTGTGCGAGCTTTGGTATATGTGAGGGGGGCGACCGAATTGAGGGCTGTTGTGTTGTTATATAAAGCAGCAGCAACATCCGCGTCATGTAAGGAACTGATGTCAGTAAGAGGGAGGAGGGATTCAGAGAGTGAGTGTAGATCAAGGTGTTTAAGATTTCTGCGAGGGTGTGCAAGTTTGTGGAGTGGGGATTGTTGCCCTGGAGAGGAGAGGGTAGAGAATGTAAGTAGGTTGTGGGCCGAAAGAGGGAGGTGTGGGAAAGGTGGAATCCACCGTATCAAAGTGCAGCTGGAGAGGCAGTGTCAGAGGGGGTGAGCCAAGCTACAGTAATGCCGAGGAAGGAAAGTTTGCTAGTGGTGAAAAGATCATCGATGTAGGAAAGTTTGTTACAGACGGAGCGAGCGTTCCATAGAGCTCCTGTTAGTGTGACTTGGGAAGCAGGGGCTGGGCGGATGTGTATGAGGTTAGAAGGGTTGTGAGAGTTTGTGATAGATTGGGGATAGGAGGTGGAAGTGACTGTGGGGATGTGGTGAGGAGGGCCAGTATTTGAGGAAATGTCGCCAGCAGTGAGGAGAAGAGAAAGTGTTAGTAGGTGGGAGCAGGAGAGAGCATGAGGTGGCTGTCTATGATTAGAGACACAGGATTAAATGTTGAGGAATAGTTCAGAGGAAGAAGTGAGATGAATGGGGAGGATGTAGGGAGAGATGAAGAGTTCGTTTCTGGGTGTAGGGATTAGGGGTGGTTGTAAAAAGTGAAGGATTAAGGGGGTGAGAGTGAAAACAAACACAAACATTGTTTACAGTGTCCAAGAATCCAGTTACCTTCAGGTTCAATTCAGGTATAATTCAGATCTCACACTTAGGCAATGGGACACTTAAGGTGATGGACTGCAGACTACGTCTTTAGCAGACTCCTTGCTCACAATAAATGAGCTACAGAATGCATTCAGATGTGAACCAGAGGGGAGTGGTCTGTGCTCATCTTTATCAGCTGATTAAGACTAAGCCAGATGTAGGGTGTTCAAGGGCCAAGTAAACAAGGTCATAAAAAAGAGTAGAGGGTAGTAGTTAGTTGAAGAATGTACCAAGTGTGTATAGAAGCAGAGGAAGGAAGAGGTCAGCATGGGAAAGCTGGATCACGTACCAAGTGTATATAGAAGCAGAGGAAGGGAGAGGTCAGCATGGGAAAGCTGGATCACTTACCAAGTGTATATAGAAGCAGAGGAAGGGAGAGGTCAGCATGGGAAAGCTGGATCACGTACCTGTAGGAGGAATGGATAAACAGAGATGCGGTTTAGAGTGCGATGGTGGCAGGTGACAAGATACAGTTTGTATGCATCATATTAATCAGGTATAATTCAGATCTCACACTTAAGCAATGGGACACTTAAGGTGATGCACTGCAGACTACGTCTTTAGCAGACTCCATGCTCCCCATCCTGGTATATATATATCCCCAATCCTGGTATACATGTTCCCCTTCCTGGTATATGTCCCCCATTCTGCCTCTGTTGTTTAATACATAGAGAAAATAAACGATCTCTAAAACTAAAAAAGAGAGGGGGAGAGCTAATAGAGTTATCAGAAGTGGTAGCATTTTTTTAAATGAAGACTATTTAGAAAGTTACTCAAAGGGGTGTGACTTGCCCCCAGGGCCGTGGGGTACCCGGAACCGGGCTTCAGTGCGATGATGGGGGTAGTAGTGGCAACCCGATCCCGTGGCTCCGGGGTGGTCAGACCAAATGCTGTGGCGGTCTATTTGTAGAGTTATGAATGTCCGACTACGCCACCCGTGGATTGCGGTCAGGGATGACCACCGCTGCAAGGCAGACCGCTGAGGCTGATGTTGGTGTGCAGCACAGGGATAGGATAACTCCCCACGGGAAGAGTGTAGCCTCAGGGCAGCGTATGTGAATGCTGGGGGTGATAGTGCAGGCCGCAGTAATAAGAGTTCGGAGTCCACTTCAAACAGTCCGGGGTCTTTATTGTAGGTATTACTACCGACCCAACAGGAGTACCGGGTAGGAATGGGCCTGGGTGTCTGAGAGCACTCGGGCGAGCCCCACTGGTCAGGGTGAGTGTGAAGGCCTACCGTTCTCTCTCTGCCCTTGCTGACTATCCCCCTTTTTGTGGTGTAATAGCCCACGTCCCTGAGCTGGCCGTGTGGCCTGTATGGCTTGCGACTCGGGCCTTAGGTACCTTTTGCTTCCTCGTGCTGTACTGGTCCCTCTGTGTGGCGGAGCCTCCAGGCTTCTTAGGCCAAGGGACCTGAAATCCCTCGTGGGTTGGTTCTCTGCTGCTGGCCTTGCAACCCTGACAGCCTAGGACCCCAATGTCCAGTTGTGTAGTTCTCTCAGCCAGGACCGGCTCTCGTCGCCTCTGTCCCTGGCTCGCAGCTTCTCCTCTGCCTCACGGACTCCTCGGCTACAGCTGAACTGTCCCTGCTTCTCTGGGACCAGTCTCAGTCCTGAGCTAGGTCGTCCAGTTCTCTCTAACCCTGCCCCCAGTTCCAGCTTTTATAGGGGCAGCCAGCTCCCCCTACTGGCCTGGGACAGGAGGTGCTGTATGCTAATTGTCCCTGACCAGGGAACCTCCCTCCTGCTCTCAGACACAGCCTTTAATATTTGTGGCATCCAGGCCAGGGGTGACACATTCCCCCCTAGTAAAATTTAGTACTCCGGGACTAAACAGGAAACACAAATACAGGGTATAAATGCATGACCATAAACACAACAGGGAAGGAAATAACAAACAACATCACATATTGAGTTCTTTAGGTCACAGTGTGGTCTGTGACCGGGTGTCCATATCACCAACACAACGGGAGCCTTAACCAGGTGGGGGTCTGTCCTTGCCCCGAGTCCTTGACAGTCTTTATTCATTCCTTTGGTTAGGCTCCGAACATATTTACAAGGAAGTCCCGGTTACTCAAAGTTTATAACCTGTTAGTCCATATATCTAGAAAAACTGGGAAAACAGTATTACTAACCAGGGTACAAACATAAAACATTAAATATATACACTGTGCATTTAGATCTTCCAGCGAGCTGGCATGTGACCCTTAGTGATCCGGGTTGACCTGCGTAACCCACTGTCTGGTGGTGGTCTAACCTGGCTTTCCCCACTATTATTTAGGGTACAGCTACTAGCTGGGTTTACAGGCAGCTGTCTGCGGGTTCTTGGCTTACCGCAGGCATGGCAGGCTCACTGTCAGCAGAGGGTTGACTCTCCTGGGCTGCTGGCATGGGTTCTTCTGCCTCCGGGGCTGCTTATTCTTCTTGTTCTTCCTGCTCTCCTGTAGGCTCCTGCTGGGTAGGTTGAAGGAAGTGTAGGACGGGTACCACTATTGCATCGTTTATCCGAGTCCAGGACCGGGGGAACTCTCCATGAACGGTGCTGACCATTTCTTCCTTGTCCTCTGCGGGCTCAACGTCATCTTGATCTTCACTTGGACTCTGTAGTTGCTCGGGGCACCGTTTTAGGTGGTCTCTGGAGACAGGGCTAGTGGTTTCTCCTCCATCCTTGGTAATTACACATACCTTTGGGTTGTTGTGGTCGGACGGCAGTACTGTGTACGGGTCTCTCTCCCACTGGTCATCCAGCTTGTGAAGCCTTCTCTTCCGCTTCAGGACCTGCTCACCAGGTTCCAGGGGACCAGCAGGGGCGTGTTGGTTGAAGAGCCTCTCTTGCTTTTATCTCGCTTGAGCCAGACTCCTCTCCACACTCTCCTGTACCTTCTTGTACTGTAGCCGCCGTTCCGTATCCCAGTCCGAGTCTGGGGAGGTGTCCTCAGGTGTCGGACTCCCATCTCCAGGTCTACCGGCAGCTTACCTGGTCTCGCTCGCATCAGGTAAGCCGGGGTGCAATTTGTAGCATTCACCGGGATATGGTTGTACAAGTCTATCAGGTCTGGCAGCTTCTCCGGCCACAGGCTGCGTTCTTCCAGAGGCAACGTCTTGAGGAGATCAATGACGATATCATTCATTTTCTCACACAGCCCGTTGGTTTGCGGGTGGTAAGGCGTTGTCCGAATCTTCCTACAGCCATAGAGCCAGACAATGTGAACTGAGGTCTAAGATGGCAGACATACAAGAAACAGAGGCATGTTCACACTAGCAAAAAAGAAGCAAGACAAAAATATATCTCATACCCTACCATAATTATATATAAATGTAAAGCAAAATTGCATAATAAATATAGGGTACTTAGTGAACTATTTTTGATCAAAAAAAGTATACAAGCCGTCCCACCAGCGGCAAGGTGACCCTAAATTGGGACGGTACCTATACTGCCTATATTAAAAACCTTACTGTATATCAAAGTTGAAGTAATGCATATAAAAGGGTAGACAAATAGGACCGGGTCCCAACTCCAGACCACCCAGGCCCGTGGTAAGCTACATATATACCAATCAGCTCAACAAAGGGCATGCCACACCCTTAAATTGCACAGAATGCAAACAAGTCAAAAAACCAGACAATGTGAACTGAGGTCTAAGATGGCAGACATACAAGAAACAGAGGCATGTTCACACTAGCAAAAAAGAAGCAAGACAAAAATATATCTCATACCCTACCATAATTATATATAAATGTAAAGCAAAATTGCATAATAAATATAGGGTACTTAGTGAACTATTTTTGATCAAAAAAAGTATACAAGCCGTCCCACCAGCGGCAAGGTGACCCTAAATTGGGACGGTACCTATACTGCCTATGTTAAAAACCTTACTGTATATCAAAGTTGAAGTAATGCATATAAAAGGGTAGACAAATAGGACCGGGTCCCAACTCCAGACCACCCAGGCCCGTGGTAAGCTACATATATACCAATCAGCTCAACAAAGGGCATGCCACACCCTTAAATTGCACAGAATGCAAACAAGTCAAAAAACCAGACAATGTGAACTGAGGTCTAAGATGGCAGACATACAAGAAACAGAGGCATGTTCACACTAGCAAAAAAGAAGCAAGACAAAAATATATCTCATACCCTACCATAATTATATATAAATGTAAAGCAAAATTGCATAATAAATATAGGGTACTTAGTGAACTATTTTTGATCAAAAAAAGTATACAAGCCGTCCCACCAGCGGCAAGGTGACCCTAAATTGGGACGGTACCTATACTGCCTATATTAAAAACCTTACTGTATATCAAAGTTGAAGTAATGCATATAAAAGGGTAGACAAATAGGACCGGGTCCCAACTCCAGACCACCCAGGCCCGTGGTAAGCTACATATATACCAATCAGCTCAACAAAGGGCATGCCACACCCTTAAATTGCACAGAATGCAAACAAGTCAAAAAACCAGACAATGTGAACTGAGGTCTAAGATGGCAGACATACAAGAAACAGAGGCATGTTCACACTAGCAAAAAAGAAGCAAGACAAAAATATATCTCATACCCTACCATAATTATATATAAATGTAAAGCAAAATTGCATAATAAATATAGGGTACTTAGTGAACTATTTTTGATCAAAAAAAGTATACAAGCCGTCCCACCAGCGGCAAGGTGACCCTAAATTGGGACGGTACCTATACTGCCTATATTAAAAACCTTACTGTATATCAAAGTTGAAGTAATGCATATAAAAGGGTAGACAAATAGGACCGGGTCCCAACTCCAGACCACCCAGGCCCGTGGTAAGCTACATATATACCAATCAGCTCAACAAAGGGCATGCCACACCCTTAAATTGCACAGAATGCAAACAAGTCAAAAAACCAGACAATGTGAACTGAGGTCTAAGATGGCAGACATACAAGAAACAGAGGCATGTTCACACTAGCAAAAAAGAAGCAAGACAAAAATATATCTCATACCCTACCATAATTATATATAAATGTAAAGCAAAATTGCATAATAAATATAGGGTACTTAGTGAACTATTTTTGATCAAAAAAACTATACAAGCCGTCCCACCAGCGGCAAGGTGACCCTAAATTGGGACGGTACCTATACTGCCTATATTAAAAACCTTACTGTATATCAAAGTTGAAGTAATGCATATAAAAGGGTAGACAAATAGGACCGGGTCCCAACTCCAGACCACCCAGGCCCGTGGTAAGCTACATATATACCAATCAGCTCAACAAAGGGCATGCCACACCCTTAAATTGCACAGAATGCAAACAAGTCAAAAAACCAGACAATGTGAACTGAGGTCTAAGATGGCAGACATACAAGAAACAGAGGCATGTTCACACTAGCAAAAAAGAAGCAAGACAAAAATATATCTCATACCCTACCATAATTATATATAAATGTAAAGCAAAATTGCATAATAAATATAGGGTACTTAGTGAACTATTTTTGATCAAAAAAAGTATACAAGCCGTCCCACCAGCGGCAAGGTGACCCTAAATTGGGACGGTACCTATACTGCCTATATTAAAAACCTTACTGTATATCAAAGTTGAAGTAATGCATATAAAAGGGTAGACAAATAGGACCGGGTCCCAACTCCAGACCACCCAGGCCCGTGGTAAGCTACATATATACCAATCAGCTCAACAAAGGGCATGCCACACCCTTAAATTGCACAGAATGCAAACAAGTCAAAAAACCAGACAATGTGAACTGAGGTCTAAGATGGCAGACATACAAGAAACAGAGGTATGTTCACACTAGCAAAAAAGAAGCAAGACAAAAATATATCTCATACCCTACCATAATTATATATAAATGTAAAGCAAAATTGCATAATAAATATAGGGTACTTAGTGAACTATTTTTGATCAAAAAAAGTATACAAGCCGTCCCACCAGCAGCAAGGTGATTGGTATATATGATATACAGTAAGGTTTTTAATATAGGCAGTATAGGTACCGTCCCAATTTAGGGTCACCTTGCCGCTGGTGGGACGGCTTGTATACTTTTTTTGATCAAAAATAGTTCACTAAGTACCCTATATTTATTATGCAATTTTGCTTTACATTTATATATAATTATGGTAGGGTATGAGATATATTTTTGTCTTGCTTCTTTTTTGCTAGTGTGAACATGCCTCTGTTTCTTGTATGTCTGCCATCTTAGACCTCAGTTCACATTGTCTGGTTTTTTGACTTGTTTGCATTCTGTGCAATTTAAGGGTGTGGCATGCCCTTTGTTGAGCTGATTGGTATATATGTAGCTTACCACGGGCCTGGGTGGTCTGGAGTTGGGACCCGGTCCTATTTGTCTACCCTTTTATATGCATTACTTCAACTTTGATATACAGTAAGGTTTTTAATATAGGCAGTATAGGTACCGTCCCAATTTAGGGTCACCTTGCCGCTGGTGGGACGGCTTGTATACTTTTTTTGATCAAAAATAGTTCACTAAGTACCCTATATTTATTATGCAATTTTGCTTTACATTTATATATAATTATGGTAGGGTATGAGATATATTTTTGTCTTGCTTCTTTTTTGCTACAGCCATAGAGGTTGCAGAACTCCTGGAAGACTTCCGCCTCAAACGCTCGACCTTGATCTGTCAAGACCTGTTCCGGATACCCGTGTGGACGGCAGAAGTGTTGCTGGAAGGCTCTGGCCGCTGTTTGGGCTGTCAAGTCTTTAACAGGAACCACCACCAGGAACCGGGAGTAATGGTCCACAATCGTGAGGGCATAGATGTAGCCGGACCGGCTTGGAGCCAACTTCACATGGTCCAGAGCTACCAGCTCAAGAGGCTGCCTGGTGACGATGGGCCTCAAGGGTGTCCTCTGGCTGGTACGGTCCTTTCTTCTGAGGTGACATGGGCCGCAGTCCCTGCTCCACTTCTCTATGGCCCCTCTCATACCGACCCAGTAGAACCGCTCTCTTAGTAGGAACTCCAGTTTCTTGTACCCGAAGTGTCCCGCTCTGTCATGGTAGACCTCCAGGACCATTGCTGCATCTCGCCTTGGGACCACTACCTGCCAGGTCAGCTCATGCATCCGGTGGTTGACAAGCCTTCTGCACAGCTTACCCTCGTAGAGGAATAGCCTGCTTTTCTCCTTCCATAACTGCTTGGCTTCCTCTGGAGCATCCGGGCCAGGGCTAGCGTCTGCCTGGGCTAACAGGTCTTTCACCAGGCGAATTGCAGGGTCACTATCTTGCATTTCAGCCCAGCCGTGGTGGGGTAAGGGGTTGAACATGATGGTGGTTAGGTCTTTGTCTCTTACCCGGTGAGAATACTGAGTGGCCCCATACCGGTGAAACGCAGGGAGCTCTACTTCCTCCAGCTCTTCCGAGTCTTCTTCTCCTTCGGTTAGGTGGGGCATTCTTGATACGGCGTCTTTGTTGGCGTTGGTTCTGCCTGCCCGGTATTTGATTGTGAAGTCATAATTTGATAGCCGGGCCATCCACCGCTGTTCTAGGGCACCAAGTCTTGCATTGTCCAGGTGTGTCAACGGGTTGTTGTCCATGTACACAGTGAACTTTGCGGAGGCCAGGTAATGCTTAAACTGTTCTGTGACGGCCCACACCACTGCCAAGAATTCTAGCTTGAAGGAGCTGTAATTCTCCGGGTTTCTTTCAGTGGGCCTCAGCTTCCGGCTGGCGTACGCGATCACCCTTTCTCTGCCCTGTTGGTTCTGTGACAGTACAGTTCCCAGCCCCACATTACTGGCGTCTGTGTGGAGGATAAAAGGCTGGCCATAATCGGGGTAGGCCAGGATCTCATCCCCCGTGAGGGCCATCTTCAACTGGCGGAAGGACTCCTCTTCCAGCTTGTCCCACTTGAAGGGTGGCTTTTGACTTCTGGATTTAGACTGACCTATCAGGAGGTCCAGCATTGGAGCCGCCATCTTTGTGAACCCGGGGATGAACCTTCGGTAGTAGCCTACCAACCCGAGGAACTGCCTCACTTCTTTGATGTTTGAGGGGCTTGGCCAGCTCTTGATTACTGTGACTTTGTCGGGGTCGGGGGCTACTCCTTCTGCACTCACCACGTACCCCAGGTACTGTACTTTCGGCTTTAACAGATGGCACTTGGAGGGTTTCACTTTCATGCCATAACCTGCCAGGGCTTCGAACGCCTCTGCCAGGTGTTTTAGATGGTTCTCGTAGGTCTTCGAATAGACGATCACGTCGTCCAGGTAAAGTAGGACCGTCTCGAAGTTTCGGTGCCCTAGACAGCATTCCATCAGCCTCTGGAAGGTCCCGCGTGCATTGCAGAGCCCGAATGGCATACAGTTGAATTCACTCAATCCCATCGGGGTGGTGAAGGCGGTCTTCTCCTTGTCAGCCTCTACCACAGGAACCTGCCAGTACCCGCTAGTAAGGTTCAAAGTAGAGAAGAAATTAGCTGATTTTAGTGCGGCTAAAGACTCCTCTATCCTAAGTAACGGGTACGCGTCTTTATGGGTGATACGATTGATTTGTCTATAGTCCACGCACATTCTCATGACACCGTTTTTCCTTTTTACCCTAACCAAGGGGGCTGCCCAGGGGCTACAGCTGTCTCTAATGACCCCGGCTTCTTTCATTTCTCTCAGCATGCCCTTTGCGTTCTGATAATGTGCGGGGGGTACAGGTCTTTATCTCTCTTTTATTGGTGGGTGGCTCTCCATGGGGATGTGGTGTTCTACCCCTTTCACCCTGCCGAAGTCTAGCGGGTGCTTACTAAAGATTCTCTCGTACTCCTGAACCACCCGGTAGACTCCTTGATTTTGGTGCAAGGGAGTGGAGTCAGCACCCACGTGGAGTTTCTGGCACCAGTCCTCCTTAGGTTTCAGGGAGCCATTACCCTCCACCGGGGGAGATGAAGGCAAGGGTTCCACGACCCTGAGAGCATTGTGTTCGACGGCAAACAATTTGGCTAGTGTAGCGTACCGGGGCAAGTGTACTTCCCTTTTCCCGATGTTTAAGATCCGGACGGGCACCCTTCCATGGCGGACATCAACCACCCCCCGGGCTGTCAAAATGGTGGGCCTGCTGTCTGAGTACACGGGTTCTACCATGGCTTGGTAGTCTCTCCCTCTTAACCCGATTGCAGTCCGACACCAGGTCATCATTTCACTTTTGGGAGGCATGGCAATGGGGAACGGGTCACTCATCCTCACACTACCGATCTCACCACCAGACAGTTCTACCTGCTGCCGTCTCATCAGGGCTCTTATCTCCTTCTGGAGGACCCTCTGTTGGCTGGAGCTCGCATTCATCGCCACCTGCTGCAAAATTACAATCACTTCTGAAAGACAATTTTCAATCACGTTAGTACCCAAGGTTATTTTAGGGTGACTTTATCGACGGTCAATGTCCACAATGATCACTCCCTGTGCCGGCAGTTCAACTTTACCAATCTTAATGGTCATCTCTCTGAACCCCACCTGCGGCACGGGCTGACCATTGCTGGCGATGATGCTCAAGTCACTGTCTGGATAGCGGGTTAGGTCAGTGTCACTCCAGTACTGCTTGAAAATTACATAGGGGATGGTAGTCACTTGGGACCCGGTGTCCAGCAGTGCACTCATGGGGATACCATCCAGCACCACGGGTAAAACCGGGCGTCCCCCTACGTACTTATCACGCCAATTAGACGGGCCTGGTGACCTTATGCCTGGGGGTTGGCCCTCTGCCCCAGGTCGGACCCATTTAAAGTACAGTACCTGGCTACGTGTCCCGGCTGGCTGTAACGGTGGCAAATCGGCTGTCCATCCTCAGTGTAACGATCGGCGGGCCTCCCTCTGAACGACGGGATCCTCCTCTGTCGACGCCACGGGACATCCTCCGGACTGGAAGCCAGCTTGATTGGTCCTGACGGGTCCATCTGTAACGACTGTACGGTCCTGGTCAATGCAGCAACACTCTTTGTCAGTTCTTGGACCTGATAGTGCAGGTTGGCTGGCTGGGATGGATTTAGGGCCTGCGCATCAGCCCCCACAAGGTCTGCGGGGTAGGGCGCCGCCCCCTGGTGGTAAGTGATGGCAGGGCGCCGGGAAGCTACAGCGCCACATGGTGCGGGTTCTCAGAGCACCCGGATGGCCCTATCCTTGAACTGCGGAAAAGTCAAATCGGGGTTCTGTAGGTCCATGAGGCGCAGCTGGGTTCTGTGGGCGCTGGACAGCATACCTTCTATGAACTCATCAGTCAACAGTTTATCGGTATCCTGCACGCTGCCAGGGTCAGCTTGCTTAATTGCCCCCAAGGCTTCCTGTAAATTTAGGGCATAGTCTCTGATGCTATCTTGAGCTCGCTGCTGTAACGTGTCTGGGAGGTGGAACCTCTGAGCAACTATACAAGGGGGCAGTCCTTGTAAGGAAGCGGGTGGCTCCCAGGGAAGGCGAGCAGGTAGTCACGGCTAGTGACGGGGACAGTCTCTGGGTAGAAGGGCAGGAGGACACGGCAGGTGACGGGGACAGTCTCTGGGTAGAGGGGCAGGAGGTCACGGCAAGTGACGGGGACAGTCTCTGGGTAGAAGGGCAGGAGGTCACGGCAAGTGACGGGGACAGCCTCTTGACAGGCGGGTGGTCACGGCAAGTGACGGCAGAGCCTCCAGGTAGGCTAGCAGGCAGGTAGCAGGTGGACGCTCCCAGGTGAGCGGGCAAGAGTCTCTGGACAGGCAGGTGGTCACGGCACGTGACGGCAGAGTCTCCAGGTAGGCTAGCAGGCAGGTAGCAGGTGAGCGCTCCCAGGTGAGCGGGCAAGAGTCTCTGGACAGGCAGGTGGTCACAGCACGTGACGGCGGAGCCTCCAGGTAGGCTAACAGGCAGGTAGCAGGTGAGCGCTCCCACGTGAGCGGGCAAGAGTCTCTGGACAGGCAGGTGGTCACAGCACGTGACGGCGGAGCCTCCAGGTAGGCTAACAGGCAGGTAGCAGGTGAGCGCTCCCAGGTGAGCGGGCAAGAGTCTCTGGACAGGCAGGTGGTCACAGCACGTGACAGCGGAGCCTCCAGGTAGGCTAGCAGACAGGTAGTAGGTGAGCGCTCCCAGGTGAGCTGGGCAGACTGATCCATAGACAGACTGGCAGGGCTGGTAGGCAGACTGTCGGACTGCAGATAGATAAGTAACAGGCAGGAATCTGGCAGGTGACTGGCAGGTGACTGGCAGGTAACTGGTAACGGGACCTGAGGGCTGAAGCAGAGTTGAAAGGCTTTGCAACAACATTGCTCGGGCACCTCCATTTTGGAGGAGGTGCCTTATATATGGTGAGGTCCTCCGGCCATTGGCCGGGGACTCCTTAGGACGGCGCGCGCAGCCCCTTTAAGAGAGGGGGAGCGTGCGCGCGCGCGCCCTAAGTGCAGAGGCCGGGAAGCAGTGCGCGCTGCCAGCAGAGCGGGAGGAAGCCGCCGGGCACGGAGCGGAGAGGTGAGGGGAACGGCGTCCCTGCCTATCAGGAGGCAGAGACGCCGACGCTACAGTACCCCCCCCCTTTAGGCCCCCCCTTTTTTAGGCCAGAGAGAAATTTAGCAAGGATGAGAGGGGCATGGATGTTCTCCCGGGGCTCCCATGTTCTCTCCTCAGGACCAAACCTCTTCCAATCTACCAAAAAAAAAGTCTTTCCTCTTACCCTCTTAGTGGCCAGAATACTCTCTACCTCAAAGACGTCTTCAGCGGAAACCGGAGCAGGAGGAGTACCTGGATTGTTGGAAAAAGAGTTAAAGACAGCGGGTTTGAGGAGAGATACGTGGAAGGAGTTGGGAATCCGTAAGGTGGCCGGGAGTTTTAATTTGTAGGCCACTGGATTAATTTGCCTGAGGATTTCGAAAGGACCGATGAAGCGAGGACCTAACTTGTAGGAGGGTATCTTGAGCCGTACATGTTTGGAAGAGAGCCAAACCTTGTCTTCCGGACGGAATTGAGGCGGATCCAGACGTCTCTTATCAGCATATCGCTTCATCCGCTCGGAGGACTGAAGAAGTGCAGACCTAGTACTCTCCCAAATGGTAGAAAACTCGCAGACAAGAGACTGCGCGGCAGGGTTGTCCACAGAGGCGGAGACGGGAAACGGAATCCGGGGGTGCTGGCCATAGACAATAAAGAACGGGGACTTGGAAGAGGATTCGCTCTCGTGGTTATTATAAGAGAACTCGGCCCAAGGAAGGAGGTCCACCCAATCAGAATGGTGGGCATTAACAAAGTGCCGGAGATAGCTGGTAAGGATCTGATTGATCCGCTCCACTTGACCATTGGACTGAGGGTGGTAAGCGGAGGAGAAGTCCAGGGTGACGTCCAGCAGTTTACATGTGGCTCTCCAGAAGCGTGAGGTAAACTGAACCCCTCGATCCGACACGATGTGGAGGGGTAGGCCATGGAGACGGAAGATATGGCGGATAAAGTCCTTAGCCAGCTCAGGTGCAGACAGAAGACCAGGCAGGGGAATGAAGTGGGCCATTTTAGAGAAGCGGTCCGCGACCACCCAAATGACAGTACACCCGGCAGAGACAGGAAGATCGGTAATGAAGTCCATAGCGATGTGTTGCCACGGGGCAACAGGTATGGGAAGCGGCAGGAGATGACCAGCTGGTAAGTGTCTGGGAACTTTGTTGCGGCCACAAGATGAACAAGCAGAGACGAAGTCTACCACATCCTTACGCAGGGTAGACCACCAGTAATGCCGGGAAATGAGTAGGAAGGTCTTTTTTTGGCCGGCATGGCCAGCTAGTTTAGAAGAATGACCCCAGCGAAGAACCCTCTCACGGTCTGGAGGCGCCACGAACGTCTTGCCGGGTGGAAGACGAGTCAAATCCAAGGGGGCCACATTCATCACCTTGGAGGGGTCGATAATGTGCATAGGCTCCTCCTCTTGGTCGGAGGACAGGAAGGATCGGGACAAGGCATCAGCTTTGACATTTTTGTCCGCCGGGCGGAAATGAAGGATGAAATCGAAGCGGGCAAAAAACAAAGACCACCGGGCCTGACGTGGATTAAGTCTCTGGGCATTTTGGAGATATGCCATATTCTTGTGATCCGTGTAGATGATCACCGGGTATAGAGCCCCTTCAAGCAGGTAACGCCACTCCTCCAGCGCCAATTTAACGGCTAGCAGTTCTCGGTCTCCTATGGAGTAATTGCGCTCAGAGGAGGAGAAGATTTTAGAGAAAAAGCCGCAGGTTACCATTCTCCCGGAGGAAGACTTTTGGGTGAGCACTGCTCCGGCTCCAGAGGAGGAGGCATCAACCTCCAGGTAGAACTGTTTGTTGCAGTCCGGACGGTGCAGCACAGGGGCAGAGGAGAAGGCTTGTTTTAGGGAAAGGAAGGCCTCCTCAGCTTCGGATGACCATACCTTAGGATTTGCTCCTTTACGGGTGAGCGCAGATATGGGCGCAGTCCGTGACGAGAAGTGAGGAATGAAGAGACGATAGTAATTAGCGAAGCCCAGGAATCGCTGTATCGCCTTCAAGCCCTCCGGACAGGGCCACTTTAGGACAGCAGAGAGCTTCTCGGGATCCATTCGCAAGCCTGTCTGGGAGATAACATAGCCCAGGAAAGGAAGAGAGGTCTGCTCAAAAAGGCACTTCTCGTATTTAGCATAGAGGTGGTTCTGCCTGAGCCTAAGCAGGACCTGACGAACATCCCTCCGGTGTGTGGGAAGATCCGGAGAGAAGACCAAGATGTCGTCCAGGTATACCACCACGCAGGAGTAAAGAAGGTCACGGAAGATGTCGTTGACCAGTTCTTGGAAGACGGCGGGAGCATTGCAGAGACCGAAGGGCATCACACGGTACTCATAGTGTCCGTCCCGGGTATTAAATGCTGTTTTCCACTCATCTCCCTGACGGATACGGACCAGGTTATACGCTCCATGTAGATCCAGCTTGGAAAAGATCCTGGCGCCTTTAAGGCGTTCAAATAACTCAGAGATGAGCGGAAGGGGGTATTTATTTTTAACCGTGATCTGATTGAGTCCTCTATAGTCAATACAGGGGCGAAGCGAGCCATCTTTTCTTTTGACAAAGAAGAATCCGGCTCCAGCCGGGGAAGTAGACTTCCGGATGAATCCCCTGGCCAGATTCTCCTCTATGTACTCAGACATGGCCCGGGTTTCTGCCGCAGACAACGGATAAATACGCCCACGGGGTGGAGTGGCGCCGGGTACCAGGTCGATCGGGCAATCATATGGCCTATGAGGTGGCAATGTCTCTGCTTCCTTCTTACCGAAGAAGTCAGCATAGGGCCCGTAAGGAGCCGGAAGACTGGGTAAATTAGCTGGGATAGGTGGAGGACGAACCGGACGAACCGGAACCAGGCAGGTCTTATGGCAGGCAAGCCCCCACCGGAGTACTTCACCGGAATGCCAGTTCAACACGGGTTCATGTGTCTGGAGCCAAGGTAGACCTAGCAATAGGGAGTGGGAGAGTCCGGACAACACATGGAAGGAGATTACCTCAGAGTGCAGCATTCCCACCTGCAGGGTTATGGGTTCCGTGACGAGCAGGAGACGTAGCAAAGAGGAGGCAGATGAGGTCTTTCGTCCCGGTTCATCGAAGACCCTTCGGAAAGCAGCGAGGAAAGATGACAGGTCGGACACCAGGGGATCCCCTCTCTCCCACAGAGGGTTAAGCCATGCCAGTGCCTCCCCAGTGAGATGGGACATGATGAATGCCACTTTGGCTCGGTCGGAGATAAACTGGTGGGCCAGGAGTTCAAAGTGCAGGGTGCACTGGTTTATGAAGCCCCGAGCTTGAGCGGGGTCGCCTCCGAAGCGAGGAGGTGCAGAAAGCCGGGGACCGGGGCAGGATGCCATGGTATTGGTGGGCAGCGGCGCTGCCGGGTTGCGAGTCAAGACACTAGCGGTGGTTGCTGGTGGAGCAGTCAGAGTGTCCAGGCGAGAGTTGACGTTCTGCAGGTGGTTCAGGATGGACTCCTGTTGGGACCTCTGATGGGACAGTTCATGGCATAGGTCCGAGAGCGAGGGAGTTTGGGTGCCACCGGGTTCCATGGCCCGAGCAAACTGTAACGGGTCTGGGAGGTGGAACCTCTGAGCAACTATACAAGGGGGCAGTCCTTGTAAGGAAGCGGGTGGCTCCCAGGGAAGGCGGGCAGGTAGTCATGGCTAGTGACGGGGACAGTCTCTGGGTAGAAGGGCAGGAGGACACGGCAGGTGACGGGGACAGTCTCTGGGTAGAAGGGCAGGAGGTCGCGGCAAGTGACGGGGACAGTCTCTGGGTAGAAGGGCAGGAGGTCACGGCAAGTGACGGGGACAGTCTCTTGACAGGCGGGTGGTCACGGCAAGTGACGGCAGAGCCTCCAGGTAGGCTAGCAGGCAGGTAGCAGGTGGACACTCCCAGGTGAGCGGGCAAGAGTCTCTGGACAGGCAGGTGGTCATGGCACGTGACGGCAGAGCCTCCAGGTAGGCTAGCAGGCAGGTAGCAGGTGAGCGCTCCCAGGTGAGCGGGCAAGAGTCTCTGGACAGGCAGGTGGTCACAGCACGTGACGGCGGAGCCTCCAGGTAGGCTAACAGGCAGGTAGCAGGTGAGCGCTCCCTAAGCACAGAGGCTGGCAAGCAGCGCACGCTGCCAGCAGAGTGGGAGGAAGCCGCCGGGCATGGAGCGGAGAGGTGACGGGAACGGCGTCCCTGCCTATCAGGAGGCAGAGACGCCGACGCTACAGCTGCTTACATCCATAGAACCTCATTTTGTTTTCTGCTCAGGTACGGGTATCAAAGGTACTCCGCAGCCGGGTCAGAATGTCCTTTACAGTCCTTTTCTCCTCATCTGACCATGATTTCACTTCCCGCTGGGCTGCACCAGTTAGCTGCCCCGTCAGAATGCTCACTTTCTGTTCTTCTGTCAGGGGATAAACTTTAAATAAACTGTGCAGTCTTTCCTTAAAGTCAGTTAATGTATGGGATTCCCCTGAGTATTGGGGCAGCTAGGCCTCTCCGGGGATGTAGGGCATGGAAAACCGCATCACCGCTGCTGCAGCCACGCTGGTGGTAGAGGGGGCCTCCGCTTCCGGCATCTTCCTCCCCCCTAGTTAACCGTGGCCTACTTTCCGGCGATCCTCTTCTGTAGGCCGCTGCTCCACTCGCGATGCTCTGGGCGAGGACCTTGCGTTGCTCGGTGATGACGTCGGCGTCCGCTGGATCTCCTTCCAGGACCTTGCGCAGCGTCTCAGCGTAGGGCAGGGCTTCAGGTCTCGCGCGTTTTTGACGTCCACGCCCCTCTTCTTCCCGCGTGGCGTCCCGAAGCTGGCGCCCGATGGCGGGAAACGGCTGAGGATGGTGGGAAACGGCTGAAGAAGGCGGGAAAAGGTTCCGGATGGCGGGAAATCTCTTTTTAAGGTACGTATACAGTCTTTTCAGGCGTGCAATACCCGTTTGCAGCGGGTTGGTCACAATCCTGCCGACTACGCCAAAAGCTGACTCACCCCCTGGGCCGTGGGGTACCCGGAACCGGGCTTCAGTGCGATGATGGGGGTAGTAGTGGCAACCCGATCCCGTGGCTCCGGGGTGGTCAGACCAAATGCTATTGGTGGTCTATTTGTAGAGTTATGAATGTCCGACTACGCCACCCGTGGATTGCGGTCAGGGATGACCGCCGCTGCAAGGCAGACCGCTGAGACTGATGTTGGTGTGCAGCACAGGGATAGGATAACTCCCCACGGGAAGAGTGTAGCCTCAGGGCAGCGTATGTGAATGCTGGGGGTGATAGTGCAGGCCGCAGTAATAAGAGTTCGGAGTCCGCTTCAAACAGTCCAGGGTCTTTATTGTAGGTATTACTACCGACCCAACAGGAGTACCGGGTAGGAATGGGTCTGGGTGTCTGAGAGCACTCGGGCGAGCCCCACTGGTCAGGGTGAGTGTGAAGGCCTACCGTTCTCTCTCTGCCCTTGCTGACTATCCCCCTTTTTGTGGTGTAATAGCCCACGTCCCTGAGTTGGCCGTGTACTTTGCCTATATGGCTTGCGTCTCGGGCCTTAGGTACCTTTTGCTTCCTCGTGCTGTACTGGTCCCTCTGTGTGGCGGAGCCTCCAGTCTTCTTAGGCCAAGGGACCTGAAATTCCTCGCGGGTTGGTTCTCTGCTGCTGGGCTTGCAACCCTGTCAGCCTCGGACCCCAATGTCCGGTTGTGTAGTTCTCTCAGCCAGGACCGGCTCTTGTCACCTCTGTCCCTGGCTAACAGCTTCTCCTCTGCCTCACGGACTCCTCGGCTACAGCTGAACTGTCCCTGCTTCTCTGGGACCAGTCTCAGTCCTGAGCTAGGTCGTCCAGTTCTCTCTAACCCTGCCCCCAGTTCCAGATTTTATAGGGGCAGCCAGCTCCCCCTACTGACCTGGGACAGGAGGTGCTGTATGCTAATTGTCCCTGACCAGGGAACCTCCCTCCTGCTCTCAGACACAGCCTTTAATATTTGTGGCATCCAGGCCTGGGGTGACACAGGTGGTCCAAAACTAATGTTGTTTTTAATCCTAAATGTCTGTTTAATGTTAATTCAATCCCTTTCTAATACACTATAATTAAAAAGACCCTATAGTTCCCTCTCTACCCTATCTGCTTTAAACAGTTTGATTTATTATTATTTTTTTACTTCTGGTTTGATGATTTGATTTGAGAATCCCCAGTGCAAGCTGGGATACTCAAACTCAATGTCATCAGAGGGCCAGGGCTGCGTTCACTGCCTCAGCTGCTTTCCCCACCCTGAAATGAAGTGTCTCCAGTGATGTCCGTTTCAAGCACTGGTCTAGTCCCTGCTCTATTGAGCATGTGCCGTTGTCAATTCCAATTTATGCTCAATACGTGCTCCCTGCACAATATTTCTATTCAATGCACAGTGACAGTGTGCTCCCTCATTGGCTCCTATGGGAATTGATGAGGCGGCAAGAAAGTGCACTGTCAATGCACACTGAAAAAGGGGAAAATGCAATGAGCAGAGCAGAGAACAGCTCTGCCTCCGAACCAAATGTCACAGTGAAGTAAATAAATGATAAAAAAGGGTATATAAAGTCTTTAATTTATGCCACTGACAAGAAGTAAAATTGTGAGGACAGAGTTTTCTCACTTGAGACCTGTGACCATAGACTGAGATGCTTACGCAAAAGTATGTTCATAAACACATTAACGTAGCTGAAATGTAGATGTTTACTTTACCTTTAAATGGGTTATCTACCTATGCATGTATTTTGGGTTAAAAATCATTTTTTGGCAATTGAGTTGCATTCAGAACTTTGCACAATTTTCCTTCTGTAACCTCTGTGTTGCACTATTGCTGACTGTAGAATGAGTTAACTGAAAATTGTTCAGTGAGCTTGTTCTGACAGCCTGCGAGGAGAGTTTGTAACTCTTTTACCTTTTTCTGAGCTCCTTTCAGCTGAGGTTTAACCACAGACCACATCAAAGTTAAGTGGAACAGGAAACAAAGAAACTTTAAAGGCCAGACAATGGAAATTTTTTAATGAAACCCAAATGCAAAAATGATTTTGGTAAAAAAAAAAGAATTGGTGGGTAACCTCTTTAATGTACCGTCGCCCTCTTTCATCATGAATGTACCAATATTTTTGACATGTAAAATTTTCAAATAGTAAGAGGCCATGATGTTTTGACTTTTGACATTAGGCAGCATATCAAATCGTTCAGAATTGTACATGAAAGCGCGCGGAGGATACGTTTTCTTTGTTCTTACGGGCCGTCCTTTTTGGAAATATATTTTTGATATATTCTTTGCTCTTGAGTCTCTCCACAATATATCTGAAAAGAGAAAAAAAAATTAATTCCAAGACTACTAGAACGTTACTTATCATAAAAGTAAATGACCTACTGGAGAGTAAAGCAGACGACTTTAAAGAAAGCCCACTGGTCACTTCAATTTATCTCAGTTGGAATCGAAAAAAAAAAAATCACAAACTGATTCAATAAGATTCTCGAAGAAAATAGGTTTACAAAAGAAGCATGAAATGGAAAAACATTTGTTTTTTGGGAGGCTTTAAAATGATAGAATTGATAGTAACAAGTCTAAAAAAAAATCTGTCATTGTCACTAAAAACAAAAATAAAAAAAAAAAAGATGAAAAAAATAATAAAGTTCCAAAAAAAGCAGAAAAAATTACAATAAAATCTGCAAAAAATAAAATGAAACAAAAAAATAATAAAGTTTCAAAAAAAGAAAATAATTACAATAAAATCAGCAAAAAAGTAAAATGAAAAAAACAAAAACAAAAAAACTAAAGTTCCAAAAAAGCAGAAAATAATTACAATAAAATCAGCAAAAAATAAAATGAAAAAAAAATCAAATCAAATAATAAAGATCCAAAAAATAGCATAACAAAAATTACAAGAAAATCCTCAAAAAAATAAAATGAAAAAAAAAAAAAATAAAGTTCCAAATAAGCAGAAAATAATTACAATAAAATCAGCATAAAATAAAATGAAAAAAAAAATAAAAAAAAATAATATAACTAAAGTTCCAAAAAAAAGCAGAAGAAATTTACAATAAAATCAGCAAAAAAATAAAATAAAAAAAAGATAACAATAATAATAACACTGTTCCAAAAAAACCCCAGAAAAACATTACAATAATATCAGCAATAAAAAAATAAAAAAGAAAAAAAACATAAAATAAATAAAGTTCCAAAAAAAGCAGAAAATAATTGCAATAAAATCAGCAAAAAGTAAAATGAAAATAATAAAATAAATAAAGTTTAAAAAAGCAGAAGAAAATTACAATGAAATCAGCAAAAAATAAAATGAAAAAAATAAATATTAAAGTTCCAAAAAAAAAAAAAAGAAGAGAAAAAATGGCAATAAAATTAAAGCTGAAATGGATAAATGTCATCTTCGGCTTCAGGAGTGAAAGTGACCGGCAATGTTACGGCTAAATCAAATGTCCAAGAGAGTTGTTTAAGGACTGATTTTGGCTGTTAAGTGCTTGTCGGAGCTCTCAGGACCATTCACAAGTCTATAAAATACAGAAGAATTATAGAAGCTCCAGGGTCACATAATTCATTGCACAGTAGATTTAACCTGCCAGCAAGTAATTCATATTTGTGAGAATTACATTGTTTTCCACTTTCTCAGAGTTATCGCTGTCTCTCTCTTCCAGGTCACTATGGATATCAAAAATCAATTTGGAAAGATGGATACTGTCAGAGGATAAAGCATTGAACGCAGCGGTGCCTTCACTCCACTCCTTCTCTTTCTAAATAGATAGGGTGAGAGACAGTTATACTTTCTGGTGAACCTTGGCATTGGGCTGATTGCTCTCGTGTGGACACCAGGCACTACAAATGAAACTGTTTGTTCGATGAGAAAGGTCAGGCCAGCTACATATTTTCATCACGGGGTCTGACTCTTTTGTTACATGGTCCTTGATCAACAAAAATATTACTAAACACATATTATTTTGGGTCAATGACTACAAAATTTTTTTTTTGGGGTGTGGGAACCTGGTAATTTTTGAACTTTTTTAAATGGATATTTTGCAAAAAAAGTTTGATTTGATAAATTGTATCATTTTTTTCCCCCCATAGACTAAAAGAATAAAAAATCTAAGGCTATATTCACACGTGTTGTATGCTAATTTTAAGCTGCGTTTTACAGTACCAGCAAAAGCTATGAGATTTCAGAAATGAACATGCACACACATTGTTTTTTTTTCCTGACTGAACTGAAAAATTGTTGAGTTTTTTTAAAACTGCAGCCTGTTCTTTCAACGTTTTTGCAGCGCTTTTTCACCCATAGAAAGCAATGAGTAAGCGCAAAAAAAGCAGCTAAAATGCAGGTATCAGGTTGTGCTGCGTTTTTGGTGCAGAAAAGTCAGGAACAACAGGTATCGGCATGAATAAACGCAGCAAAAAATGCAGCAAAAAATAAAAGCAGCAAAAAACGAAGAAAAAAATAAAAGCAGCGAAAAACGCAGCAAAAAAGAAGCAAAAAGAAAAACGCATCAGCTTTTTTAAGTAGCTTCTTTAACGCCAAGAGACCAGGCTTTGCCTGCAGAAACAAACGCAGCAAAAACGCAACGTGTGAACATAGCCTAAACGAGGTCAACATTTACGAAAACACTGCATAATTTGTGCTAAATCTTTAGTGTACGCACGTAATTGTCAAATGATGCACATTAATGATACATTTGGTGCAGATTTCCCCAGTGCAACTTTTTACATATGATCATACACTTCCCAACAGGCTCTTACTGGCCCATTGGAGGACTGGTAAATTCCCTGGTGGGCCCTCCTCTCCACCTATATGTGCAGTAACTGTTACAATTCCCTTTTTTAACTATGTATAGGCAACGGAAGCATCTTTTTATTCAAATAACAAACTAGTATATAGAAGCAAAAGCAGATTTTTGAATCAGGTAATGTAATATCTGAATGTAGCTGAACTGTGGGCCCCCCAATGTCAATGTCACTGGTGGGCCCTTGGCCCCCAGTCTGCCGCTGCTTCCCAATGTTAGAAAAAAACAATGTTGCAAATTAATCAAACATTTTTGGTGCAAATTGAAACTTTTTATGCACGATAATCAACAATTTTAGAAAACAGCAGAACAATGTGTCAACTGTCGCATTAACGTAGAATTTTGAGCTAATTGTGACTTTTTATGCCTTTTAAAAATGGTTGTATTTGTTCCTTGACTTTTTTAGACAGCTATGACGTGACCTGTCAACGTTTTTGCAACTTTTATGTAGAAATGCAATTCATTGTACTTTCAAAAAGTTGACTGCAGCCCCTTTTCTAGTCATTTTCAAGTTTTGGCATAGGTACTAAAAATGATGTAATAAATGGGTAAAACACTGATAAATTTAGATTCAGCATTTACAATAATTAAAATTGAGCAAAATATTTGGCGCGAATGCAAAAGTAAAGGTCCCTTTTAGTGTTTTGTATTATCGAATATAGACTTTGTCGACTTTAGGAAGATAGAATGAGATGAAGAAAACTATTTGTCTACCAAAATAATACAGTGGATGAATTTACAGAATTGTTTAGTTTGCACCCAATGTATGAATTTTCCAAATATATCCTGATGGCAGGAGGGGTGTGAATCTTTCTAATGTAAAGTAAGTTATTCTTAATTTTTTTGCAGCTGTTTCATGAGATTTTGATAGGAAACAAAAAATGAAGAAAGGTTTTGCCCTAAAGGAAAATGAAAAAGGGTTTTGCCCTAAAGCAAAAATCTTGAATCAGTCAATAACTTACAATTCCTCCCTGAACATTAGCAATCAGTAATGAAATTGTTTTGGCAGATAAATCAGTCGTTCGCCCCTCAGTTATGATGAGATGAATCAACCGCACGCCCCTCAGTTATGATATAGCATCGTAGCTCTTCTTCCATGAGTTTATCTGAAGTGTGTTTTTCAGGGGCCATAGAGATGGTCCCAGTTTACTGCAGTGCAGTCCATACAGAGTCCATAATACATGTTATGATTGGCTGCAGTGCAAGTAAGTACTGAGAAGATGGAGCACGTTCCCCAAGAGCTGTATTATATAGAAATGGCTGGTGGTCCATGTTAATTTCACCATTTTTTTGTGTATAACTGACCTTACTAAGGATGGTTTAGCCTCAATCTCACTGTCATGGAAATTTTTGTCATGATTGGAAAGTTGGCTTTTTAAGAGGCACATCTGAAAATATAGAAAATTTCCATCTAGATATGATAGTGATTGTGTTGTAATTTTTGGGAAAATCCAGCAAGACAAGCCACTAAAGGTCCAGCTGCATTACTCTGTAGACATTGTAGGTTCACTCCAGCCCTTCTAGGATCTTTCACGCAGTGCTGGCAGTGTTTAGTCATTCTTCTTTCCTAAAGTTTAAGGCGTTATTTTTCTTCTTATGGAGACTAGCATGCTTGACATGCCAGGGTAAGGAGGCTTAAAAGGCCATGGAATACTCCTGTGGGAAATAAAATATGCAAATTGTCTCTTTAGAGAGGAAGAGGACTTGAACTTGAAGGAGCAACCCTAAAAGTCATGTCACTCACCATAAGGAGAAACGTTACCCCTTAATCCCAAGTCAGAGGTCTCCCATACGGCCAAATCAGATCTCATGCTTTGCACTGAGGAGGGGCAACATCCCAAAACATGTGTCTGCAAATTGAGATTCTGGTTTGGCTTTTACCCTAAGTCATGTGGCAAGGCTCGTTAACCCCTTAAGGACCCTGGGATTTTCCGTTTTGCATTTTCGTTTTTTGCTCCCCTTGTTCCCAGAGCCATAGCGTTTTTATTTTTTGGTCAATATGGCCGTGTGAGGGCTTATTTTTGTGGGACGAGTTGTACTTTTGAACGACATTACTGGTTTTACCATATTGTGTACGGGAAAAAAATTCCAAGTGCGGTGAAATTGCAAAAAAAGTGCAATACCACAGATTTTTTTTACATTTTTTTTTACCACGTTCACTGAATGATAAAACTGACCTGCCATTCTTATTCTCCAGGTCATTACGAGTTCGTAGATATCAAACATGTATAGGTTATTTTTTATTTAAGTGGTGAAAAAAAAATCCAAAGTTTGCTTAAAAAAAAAAAAAAAAAAGCGCCATTTTCCAAGACCCGTAGCATCTCCATTTTTCGAGATCTGGGGCCGAGTGAGGGCTTAGTTTTTGCATGCCGAGCTGAAGTTTTTATTGATACCATTTTGGGGTAGATGCGATGTTTTGATCGCCTGTTATTGCATTGTATTGTAATGTTGGGGCGACCAAAAAACGTAATTCTGGCTTTTAGAAATTTTTTCTCGTTACTTCGTTTACCGTTCGGATTAATTCTTTTTTTATATTGATAGATCGGGTGATTCTGAACGTGGCGATACCAAATATGTGTATGTGTTTTTTTTTATCATTTTATTTTGAATGGGGCGAAAGGGGGGGATTTAAACTTTTTAATTTTTTTTATATTTTTAAAAATATTTTTTACACTTTTTGCTTGCTTCTATAGTCTCATAGCGATCACTACATGACAACCACTGGGGTCTGCTGCAGACCCAGGGTTGTCATGCCCACCCAGTGACCTGCGATCACGTGACGGGGTCACTGATGGGCTGGGTAAGTGACGCGCTTCTGGCGCGGCGCTGATAAATGCCGCTGTCAGAGATTGACAGCGGCATTTAACTGGTTAACAGCCGCGGGTGGATCGAGATTCCACTCGCGGCTGTTGCAGGCACATGTCAGCTGTAAGAATCAGCTGACATGTGCGCGGTTCAGTGCGGAGCCCTCACTGAACCGGGGGTGAGAGTCTGATGTGTACTATTACGCCCCAGGCTTTAAAGGGGTTAAAGGGTCGATATTGACTTTTAGGATTGCTGCTTCCAATAGATGGAGCTAGAGTTCAAGTCCTTTTTCCTAAAGTGTGACATGTAGAAACAACTAAAAAATGAAGTCACATTTTTTTAGTATCAGAAGTATTGTGTGGCCAAACATGATCATTCAGAACAGAAAATTCCTACCGATGACACGCTTTCCAATAAAGACATTAATATATTGTCCAATGAGAAATATATAGGGATTTTCCAAACTTTCACATCTATGGACTGTTTATAGAATATATTATAATTGTCTGATAGGTGGGGCTCTGTTACATGAAACAATTGGGAGTAGTGAGTCCTCGGATTCCTTATTCAGCCAGAAGAGGCAGTCATTGGCCAAAATGTCCAAATGGGGAATTAATGGAGAACTGGTCGAGAATCTTCTATAGAGGCTACTATAGACTTGAATGCAAAACCAAAGAAATGAGCCAGACTACAAGTTGGTATAGGTGCAAAGTGTAAGAACATGTTCACACTGTGGATATTTCACAGACAAAACCCAAGAAAAAAAACAAAATGAGCATATACCCTACAGCAAATAAATAAGTAAATAGTAATAGTACATGTAAATAACATAGGGTACTTAGTTAATGCTATTTTGATCAAAAAAGCATACAAGTCATCTAACCACGACAAGGTGTACCCATCGGGACGGTTCTAACCTGTCTCTAGTATTAAAACCTCACCATGTGTGCCAATCAACGACTTTGATGTGAATAAGAGATGAGCAGGACAGGGTCCCAACCGAGACAACCATCCATGGGAAGCTAAAAAGATGAAATACTTAGCTCTGAAATGGGAGCCACACCCCTGTTTGTACAAAGTACAAAAAATTACAGCAAAACCAAAGAAAATGAGCCGGACTTTTTTTAAATAAATTTGAATGGAAAGAGCTGATTAGGTCACCTCTTTCTTCCAACTCTGGCTGGATGCAACGCCTTCACCTACTGGAATAGGGTCAAGGTGAAAATAAAACAAAAGTAGTATATTTTTTAATCTTCTGCTTCAGAGATGTGTAAATTTGCCCGCAAATCCTTCTAAGTGAACTATCGTGACTATTGCTATACTGGCAGTATCAACAACACGTGTACTGAACCTGAACTCCTTTGCGATACAGAGAGTCTATTTCCTGTCACTTTATAACTATAAGTCTTTATAAATGACATCCCACCTTCAAGGAAGCCTTTAGTCAGCATATTTCCCTTGTGTCACATGACCAGGCACGAAATTCTCCGGAACATTTTGAACTTGATTTTTTAATACAATTGTGTAAAATTATCTAAATTGTTAACTCCGATAAGGTTAACATTTGTCTGCGGATCTTTAGCTTTAACAGATGACACTTTAATAGACATTGTATCAAGTCACACTTCAAGAAGATAAATTATACTGTACAATCGGCCAATCCGCATTTATAATCTCTTCAATCAAATTATAACCAGTCAATGTATTTTCAAGTTCACACTAAGCCATTACAATGCTTTACAATATAGCTACCTCTGAAGGTTGTGCTTGCTAAATGAATTCTTCCTTTGCTGACATAGGGCAGGAATCCTATTTGATGATTCCACGTCTTATCTACGTTCCTCTACCTCTGGTAGCAGTCCGGGAGCATTCATGTTTCAGCAGAGCCTGACATTCAGATGGGTAAAGGCTCTGTCACCCATCAGGCAGTGAAAGAGTTAGCCAAATACACTTTCTGGATCTTATCCTCGATTCTATATTTCTTCTATTTTGTCACCTTCATAAGTGTTTTTCTTCCAGACGCCATTTGTCACTATCGCTCTTCTTAACCTCTTCAGAGACTAGAGGATCCATTATGAATAGAACTCAAAAAGCTGGAGAAGGGATGGGGTGTACCTCAACTGTAACGGTCAGACATTCATGGTGTATCCAATGCATACATAAAAGTCTATAATTTAAATACTTCTTTAAGGTCTTCAACTAGCTTTAGTACTTTAAGCGTGCCTTTAGAAAAGCATGGTCTTGCACTCATCCCCACAAAACATTAAAACTGATTTGGTGCATATACCAGTTTTATCTGCCAACATGAATTCTCATGGCTTGTAATTCATAGTCATGCCTTCTTCATCAGTATTTTGTTAGCACAATATGTGTTGGAACTTACTTTCCTTCACTTCCCTACATGCCTTGGTTCTGCCATTGTCCAATGGTTTACCTGTCTTGATCTAATCTTATCTGTTATGTCTGTTTGCCACTTGGCAGAGAAGAGAGCAGGAGCAGAAATACAAAAACTCACCCTCACTTCCAAACGAGAGACAAACACATGCCCACGATTTCAGTAGAGCAGGGGTGGGAAACCTTTTTTTCTGCTAGGTGCCATTTGGGTATTTATACCATCATTCGGGAGCCGTAGAAAATTATTATTATTGTTAGATGGTACTGATGTTGCTACTCGCAACCGATTTTCCAGATTTGTGTCGGTCTTGAGCACAGTCGACTCTTTGCAATGAATTTTGAAAAGAAGATGCTGGGGGCGTATACATCACATGAAGGACTGGGGGAATACACATCACAGTAGAGGCTTGTGGCATCTGCCCAGGGGCTGGAGGACTTCCCTACCATTGCTGTAGAGGCAAAACCACTCCCCCACTTCCTATAGAGACACAAAACCACTCCCCCACTTCTTATAGAGAGACAAAACCACTCCCCCACTTCCTATAGAGAGACAAAACCACTCCCCACTTCCTATAGAGACAAAACCACTCCCTCACTTCCTATAGAGAGACAAAACCACTCCCTCACTTCCTATAGAGAGAAAAAACAACTTCCCAACTTCCTATAGAGAGACAAAACCACTCCCCCACTTCTTGTAGAGAGACAAAGTCCATTTCCACATCTCTACTTCCTGCAATCCATCTTGGCGTCTCTTCTGCTGGAGACAGATTACACGTGACAACAGGCGGTAGACAGTTAGTTAGTACAGAAATGAAACACCTAGTGGTCAGTATTTTGGAGTGATTGTGTTTTAAGGGTAAGATAACATAAATTTTAAATAAAGTAATTTGCAGATTGTTTTTCACATTATCTCTCGAATAAGATCAAGTTATGTGAAATTACACAACTTTTTCTCAATAGGATTTTGTAAACTATTTCTAAGCACATTTAGCACTTTAAAAGACAAGTCCAGCAATTCCTTTACGTGGCCAATCGGTTCCGGTCTCCTTTTGCTTTATTGTCTGCTCCTTTGCATGAAGTCACACAGCATAGAGGCTGTCAGTCAAGCAAAAAGAGGCGGCACGGTGCTGGGAATAGAGCTGGAGTGGCAGAGGTTTCATATCAAGATATAGCATTTCAGCCTCATTTTCATATCAATTAAAATACTGATTTCTCATTAGCAGAAGAACGGGCTGGCCATGTAATGATATTGCTGGACATGTCTTTGAAAGAGCTACATGAACATAGAAATAGTTTGGAGTGTGAAATCCTGCTGACAGATTCCTTTTAAAGCTTAAATCATTAGACAGGTGTAAATTTCGGTGGGACATTTTATATTCAGCCTACAAATTCCTGCATATGACCGAAAAATTATATACAAAACTTGAAGGTTTATGAAAGAACATGATAACTTGAAAAAAAATAACTCTAGGGTCATCAAGACTTCAGCCAAGTTTGTCTGAGAAAGCTTCTTCAAGAACTTTACTATTGATGGAGAGTTGCGCGTTCCATTTACAGTAATGTTCAAAATAATAGCAGTCCAATATGACTAAACAGATTAATCACTGTTTTTGGTATAAATTATATTACCACATGTCAAACAATTTACCAGTTGGTGCAGTAGATTCTAAGAAAACCCACAGACTCAGCATTCATGATCTGCAGGTTCTTGAGTCTGTGTATTTGAATTATTAATTGAAAGGTGGTGTGTTCAAAATAATAGCAGTGTGGAGTTCAATCAGTGAGGTCAATCATTCTGTGAACAAACAGGTGTGAATCAGGTGACCCTTATTTTAGGGTGAAGCCAGCACATGTTGTACATGCATTTCTCCTTGAAAGGCTGAGAAATATGGGTCATTTGAGACATTGTTCAAAAGAATAGCATACTTTGATTAAAAAGTTAATTGGAGAGGGTAAAACTTATAAAGAAGTGCAGACAATGATTGGCTGTTCAGCTAAAATGATCTCCAATACTTTAAAATGGAAAGCAAAACCAGAGAGCCGTGGAAGAAAACGGAAGACTACCATTCAAATGGATTGAAGAATAGCCAGAATGGCAAAGGCTCAGCCAATGATCAGCTCTGGGATGATCAAAGACAATCTCAAGTTACCTGTGAGTACTGTGACAGTTAGAAGATGCCTGTGTGAAGCTAATCTCTTAGCAAGAAGTCGCCGTAAAGTCCCACTGTTAAAAAAAAGAGACATGCACTGAAGCGGATACAATTAGTGAAAGGACACATCAACTGGCCTAAAGAGAAATGGTGAAACATTTTGTGGACTGATGAAAGTAAAATTGTTTTTGAGCCCAAGGGCCGCAGACAGTTTGTTAGACAACTCCCAAACTCTGCATTCAAGCCACAGTACAATCTGAAGACAGTGAAGGATGGTGGTGCAAGCATCATGATATGGGCATGTTTCTCTTACTATGGTGCCGGACCTATTTACCGCATACCAAGGATCATGGACCAGTTTCCATATATTAAAATGCATGAAGAGGTCATGTTGCCTTACGATGAAGAGGATATGTCCCTGAAATGGGTGTTTCTGCAAGACAACGACCCTAAACACACCAGTAAAAGAGCAAAATCTTGGTTCCAGTCCAACAGTATTGAGGTTATGCAGTGGCCAGCCCAATCCCCGGGCCTTAATCCGATAGAACACTTGTGGGGTGACATCAAAAATGCCATTTCTGAGGGAAAGCCAACAAATGCCAAAAAATTGTGGGATGTAGTCAATGCATTGTGGGCTGGAATAACAGTTGACAGGTGCCAGAAGTTGGTTGACTCTATGCAACATAGATGTGAAGCAGTTCTAAAAAACTGTGGGTATACAACTAAATATTAGGCTAGTGATTCAAAGGAATGCTAAATCCTCAAAAAAAGAGGATTGTGACAAATGCAGACACTGCTATTTTCTAGAACAGCCCAATGTTCATTTTTTGTTATTTTCTGTAAAGTAGTTAAAAATTATATACATTCCTCTTCATGTTTTGAATTAGAAAACAGTGTGCAATGTTCCCAATGCATGGAAATAAAAAGTAGCATAAAGATTTTGTGTTTAACTCATGTTTTTGAACACACTGCTATTATTTTGAACACTACTGTAAATGCCGCCGTCAAAGATCGATAGCGACATTTAAATTGTTAACAGCCGCGGCCGGAGATCATCTCCGGTGGAACCCACTCTCCATCTTATGTGCATGGAGACCTCCCAACTCTTCCCAAACAGATGAAATTAAGGGAGAAAGGATAGAACATATGGAGCTTCAACACCTGATCCTTGTATTCTCCTCCGAGATAGCCCTCCTCCAGAGGTGGCTGGTGGGTGGTTGCTTACTACAGGCTCCCCATTGAAAATTCATGAATGCTCAGCCGAGCTGATTGTTCATGGTTATAGAGAGCTATTATTTAAGATGTACGGGCCCCTTTACAATAGAACTGAGATAATGGTATGAACTGCTGTAGTGGCATTTGCTTTGGGCGGGGCTAGATGGATGGGTCGACCATAGAGGCAGCTGCCTAGGGTGCATCAAGATTAAGGGGCTCATGTCTATCCACACAAATAACTTGTATACATTTTCTCTCCACACTCACATCCAATAGCACCATATGTTGTAGTTTTCTTAGTCTGACTATGGCTCTGCAGAATATACAGCCCCCGGCAATGGTGCTAGGTACTGACTGATGGGTGAGTCATTTCCAAGATACCTGCTCTTGTATATCAGAAAATTGATCTATCTAGAACATTGTCCTCAGAGAACTCCAACGTCTATTGCTACCCATCTGAAAATGGAGAAGTACATAAATCACCGGCCCTTTCTTGTGATCTGGCATTTACAGAAAAAATATTGTTCTTCTATAATGTGAGGATTCAGTAAGGGTGGGCTCATACTAAATGGCTTTCATTCACGCTCGTCTTATTTCTATGAGCAGCACAAACCCTGAAGCTACCGGGAGCTAATACCTCAAGTGTCAGGGAAGTCGTCTGAGCAATTATATACCGTACGGTGTGTGCATTTCCCTGGTGGGAAACGTACAGATGTTTTTGTGGGTGAACAGTGCAGTTATAACCTATAAATCTGTAATTACACATAAGAGGAGTCCGCATGTCGCCGCAGATCTACAAAAAAATCTACAAAAATACCAGAAACACCTAAGGCTATGTGCACACCTTGAGCATTTGCAGCAGATTTTTGTGCACCAACAATCAGTATCTTGGCAGTTAAAATGAGTTTTTGCTCCATTTTATTGCCTTTTTACTTACATTCATTTGAATGGGTGAAAAATGCTAAAAAACGATGAAACAATTGAATTCTGCAGATTTGAAAAAAAACCAAAGCAACGTACAGCGACTGGAAACACTCGCGAAAAAAAAAACCGCACTGTGTGTTGGTACTTGTAAAACGCAACTTATTTCTACGGTAAAAAAATGTGCTGAAAAAACGCAACAAAAGCGTAAAGTGTGAACAAGCCCTAATAGTTCTTGAGAAATAAGCACATCACACACTGAAGAATTCTCCGCTCTTTACAGACCAGTGCTGTGCTTTGAAGCTTATCAGCGCCAATGTAAAATTTCCAACTGGTCTTTAAGACCACGTTCACATGTTCAGTATTTGGTCAGTATTTCACATCAGTATTTGTAAGTCAAAGTCAGGAGTGGAACAATCAGGGGAAAAGTATAATAGAAACACGTCACCACTTCTGCATTTATCACCCACTCCTGGTTTGGCTTATAAATATTGATGTAAAATACCGACCAAATACTGAACGTGTGAACGTGGCCTAATAATATCAGTCTTCTCATATGGGCCAAAGGTATCTTTTGGATCCCTAAGTCTTCAGGGCCCGAGTGTGTCTACAACTCTTGTGCCCACTATAATCATGCCCCAGTTACAGACATTGGCGGCACTGATTGGTGCCACCTGAGCAGCCATATGGGGGCCCAAGAGGTAAGGGGGTCCAATTGCACACCCAAATAAGTGAATTGTGCAGTATGATGAACTATCAGACTGCAAAGGTCCCATATATTATTCCAGAACAGGGGCCCTCTTCTGTGTCCCCCAGTGGATTGGTATATCTGGCAGGTACAGATGGGACACTCTTACCTTTGCTTGAATTTGAACAAAGGCTTCAAATTTTTATTATATAAATTCAATACATTATCATGATGTGCTAGCAAACCCTTTACAGACTTCAATTCACTTCACCACCACTTGGTAGCCTCACATTAACACATATAACATAAACATCTCCCAACAGAGTATTGCAAAATCATGTTTTTTTTTTTTCAAGGCTGGTCTTCTTGCACCACACATGTCGGGATATGAGCTTAGAGGATATCCACTAAGTGACCACAACACTGGCTAAAATTAGGAGCTGGGAAGGCCACTTTTAGGATAACTCAAATATTGGAAAATACTGTAGAAAGAAAAATGTTGTATATAGGTCCCATTTATTGCATCTCATTCACCAATGCTAGTAAGACAGTATTTGAGGGAATGCGGCAGGGCTTGAACATTTAGGCTACGCTATGGCTAGCTAAATACCACTTCTTTACATGAGTCCCTTGCACAAAAATAGTTGGGGATAAAATAAAATAGGCTCCTATGACTATTAAATTTACTACTTTTTCAAATTTAGATAAAAACCTTTAAAAGGAATCTGCCCCGTTTTGTTGAAGCAGGTTGTGGAGTTAAACAGACTGATATATATAATTTGTACAGAGCATATTTACTCATTCATTTTAATTCCTGCTTAGTCTTGATTTAGGAGTCCAGTGGGTGGTCCTACACAGTGATTGGTTGTAATATTTTTTAGGACTCCTAAGGCTAGAATGAGCAGGAATTGAAATAAATGAAGTTATACTGATATTTTTTCCCACCAAATCATATATCAATCTGTTCAGCTCCTCCTGCTCTATAATATATTGATTATAGATGGGAAACTTGATATGTTTACTTTAAAACATTCTGACTGGTATAATACAAAAAATTATAAAATAATAATAATAGTAGTAATAATATTACAACAAAAGCACATTTTGCACAGATATTGACCTCAAAGTTGGTGACATTGAATTACTGATTAGTAAGCAAGAGGTGATTAAGGCTTTTCTCCTTATTGTAATAGCTTGTTCCGATGCATTGAAGTCGCTTTTTCTAATTTACGGAGTGATACATTCTGTGCTATCATTACAAAGCCACATCTCATGACCTAATGATGGCCTCCATGTCACAGTTATGATTTATACAAGTCCCCGGAGTGCCCCTTCCATCTATTATAGTATTATATTTGCCAGCCCAAAGTTAATTCTCTAACTGAGGTGATTACTTATGGGAAACAGAGTGTGTGCATCCCTGTACCCGAGTGATGAGCGGAGGGAGGGATGTAGCGACCTATTAAGGCGGAAACTCAGGAGACCCGAGATAATACTTAATATTGCTCATACCTCCGACTTTAGTAATCCATCATCATAAACTGACTCCGCTGGGTGGGAAAGAAAGAGGAAACTGGATGACAGAGGAAATAATGTGCCTGTATGTAGAGGGAGACTTTAGGAATAGAATTTACTGATTTATCAGCTAGGGTTTAAAATTACCTCCCAAAATTTGACAATGACCACTCAAGATGCAGTGACGACACCGGAAGTCAAAAGGAGAATAGCTATGGTCAAATCAACAATGAAGTTACTGGACAAGGTCTTCAAATCGAGGAACATTTCACTGGCAACGAAGACACAGATCGTACATAGTCTGGACTTTTCTGTGGTATCATAAAGAAACAAGACAGAAGAAGAATTGATGCCTTTGAAATGTGGTGCTAAAGAAGAATGTTATAAATACCATGGATGGCAAGATAGAACAAACAAATCAATTTTGGAAGAAATCAAGCCAGACATGTCACTCGAAGCAAGGATCACCTGGCTACGACTTGCCTACTTGGACACATCATACGAAGAGAGCTATCACCGGAGTAGGACATCATGGTCGGAAGAATAGAAGGAACAAGGGGAAGAGAAAGACCAGCAACCCAATGGCTTGATACTATCAAGATAATGGTGGAGAAGACCCTGGTGGACCTATCTAGGCTAGTCCAAGATCGATCTTCCTACAGATCGTTCATCCGTCAATTCGCCCTTGGTTCGATACTAAGCTGAAGGCTGCTAAATAAAAAATAAATAAATAACAAAACGGGTTAAAGTCTCCAATGTAGATGAAGCATTGACACCAGTAAATAATCCCAGAATTCCAGTTATAAATTGTGAAGTGGGAAACATTCAGAGGAAAATGGGTTTGAAAAGTCACTTCCATCATGTTTCATTGGAAGAAATGGGCACAAATTTTACATCTTTTTAGAATGTGAGTTCAACTTGTCGCCATCTATTGAGTAACATAAGATGAGCGGAGAAGGAGAAGTGACAACTCCTCTGAGCATATTTCTGACTCATGGGGTGTCACATTTTATCTAGTAGCTTGGGTGAGAGCACTCACTTACCCCTATCAAAGAGGAACCATTTTTCTCTTCCTTTTCCATCTTTTTCATCTTATATATTGAAGCCTACAACTTAGCCGAGCTTTTGCTGAATTTTTTTTGCAGTTCTTTTGGAAAATTCAAGCTCTACATTTGAGCCCTCTAGAATGTAATGAGTTGACAACTGGCTCAAGACATTGCTACATGTATAGATAATGTGGACAATCTGAATAGGGGCAGATACATGCTCATCTTTGCGCCTTTATTCTCAAATAAACTTTTTTCTAATTGTGATTTTTTAAAAATCTGAGCCTTATTCATTATTTAGTTTGCGCCTTTTCTAACAACTTTTGGACTGCCTGCAGACTTAATAGTAATAAATACACGGCACTCCTGTAGAGGGAATCGGGTGCTCAAGAAGGATTTCACTCCATAGAATCAAAAATATAAAGATACTTGGCACTCCAAAATTTGCAGATTAGATTTTTATTTTGGCAATTCAATAAAAATAGGGACATTTTGGACCCAGAATATGGACCTTCATCAAACACGGATTTATGCCATGATGTAGAAAAGTATTATGACCTGGAAGATAGCACTGAGGAGAGGCAAACTTTGTGGTATTGGTGCAGGGCATAAAGATTACAGACGATCTGGCTGATGCCTAGCCCCCACATCTTCAAGTGCGCTTTAAAAACCCATCTCTTTAAACAAGTCTACCACTTCAACTCAGTAAACTAACTTTCCCTTGTTCCCTCCTTCTAAATATTATTCAGAATCTGCTCCCTACTATTCATCTGTCTCCACACCCTCCATGCACACGATAACTGCACCCGGTACTTGATTATTGCACGTAAACATACTGGCTGATGACCGGATCATACAGCTTTATATGAAAATCCCTATTATAATTGCTAGATCTGAAATAACAAGCACTTTTCACCTATTGTATCCCCCCATTTCCTTGTAGATTGTAAGCTTGCGAGCAGGGACCTCACTCCTAATGTAACTGTTTAAACTGTCTCACCTTGTATTGAATTTATTGTCTGTACATGTCCCCGCTTAATTGTAAAGTTCTGTGGAATATGTTGGTGCTATATAAATAAAAATTATTATTATTATTATTATCTTCATATTACTGGAACCACAAGTGATCAGCTAGGAGCGCAGCAGTAAGTGTTGAGTTTCCCTACAGCACTACCACAGGGGAAATGAAGTATTACATAGTTATCATTGAAACAATTTGGTTGACTGTGTAATGTACAGACATGCCAGGTCCTCCAGAGTGAAACCACTCACCATTTTGGCTAATAAATGAGTATCTGAATGAGGCAACCCCTTCAATTAACCCTGAAAGCCCAAGGTGGTGTTAAAAAATGTTTTCTAGACCAGAAACCCCTTAGATGGTCCCATGGGTGCCTTAAAATAAACTGCTCCCTCAAAAGCTGACTTTACTTCTGTGAAAAATATTCAAGACAATCCCATGTCAATCATTGTGCCCTGTTTGGTGGGGGATTATAGAGATCTTCAATGTACAGTATAATTTGACACTCCTGCAAGGGAGGGGGACGGGAGGCAGGGAGTGACATACTTCACAGCAGCTGTGTCAGATATTATATTTCAACACCGAGTTATGAGAATATGATACATCCCAGTGATACACCAAATAGATTTTTGGAAACCCAAGAGAATGGGGAATGTCACCCAGGTTTTCAGCACAGTCCAGTGCGTAAGAAAAGGGAGATACGTGGAACAGCCTTGCTTGGTGCTTGGTATCCACGCATAGCAGGGGCCCGGCTGGATCCGATGACACCATAACCGGCTCCCTAGGACCATCCATTAAGGAGGTATAGCCCATTTTAGTTTTTGGGAGTTTTTAGCTGAGAGATACCAGGGGTGGAGATTTAGGTCCAACCAGAGGGCAGTAAGGGGAGTGACCCAGAGAGGTTAAGAGCTCCAGCAGCAGCTAGCTCAGTGTCATTATCCCTGGGAGGTTGTGATGACACATTGTATGGGAGAAGTCCTGCAACAAAGAGAGAGGGCCCCACAAGCCTCCCATGTGGCAGCTCCTCCCCCGAAAGCCAGGCCTTCCATCTGACTGGCAACTGACTCTTAAGTTCTGCTTATATCTTTTGTACCACTACTATTGTGTTGCATCTCTGACCATTATGTATGTATAACCCTTATGTATATAGTGCATTGTCTAGTGTGCCCCTAAGGTGATTAAATATATAATTTAACCTTGGGCTGCCCTTTTATCTCAATCCATGAACTCTCATGTCCGTTGTTCGGTCCAACGAACACGCTACCGGGCTGGTTTCTAGCCCGATATAAGTCCCGTTATATCTAATAGAAACTGGTGGCAGCTCTCCTAGGCCGACAAGGTTCTGCTTCACTGGAGCTAGTGAAGGATCCTCTCAGTCTGTCAGGGGTGTGAGCGAGTGGACAGGGGGTGTCTGTGTAGAACTGTACCAATCTGACCTTACGCGTCCTCGAGGGGGTGCGGAACGTCACGTTGGTGCAAAGGGCAGATCCGTATCATGTGATCCGTCTGACATAATAGTGACGTCAGGCGGGTGGCGGGGTGTGGATCCATCACAAGCGGTGGCAGCGGTGGGATTCTGTGGGGTCTCTCTGCTGCCATTTCTCCACAACTTTATTTAGATCTTTTGGTCCTTTTTATTGATCCTTTTGCTCTACCATATACTTTCAGCTTTTTTTAAAAATTTTATTGATTTTTAGTATTTTTTTAAATTTGTCTACAAATGTATATATTGGTTTTACAGTCTGCTACTATCTAACTCCTATAACAGTATGGCATCCTCATCTGATTTTGTGAGCAGGTGTACAGTACCCCCGTAATGCCCTTGAGTTCCTAACGGACCCATTTTGATTTTAAATGGCAGATCAATAGAATAGCTTAATTCCCATAACCTCTGGGAGTAGACATGACATTTTATATTAAGAGATAATGGGGCTGGGTAGGTGGCTTAAGAAGACAAAGATAAAAATCTGAAAAAATTGAAATCAATTAATATTAATGTCCAGAAAAATGGAACAGGAACAGGGGAAAACGGGGGACTTCTTGTGTGTGTTTTTTTTGTGTCCACAGGGGCTTTAAGTTCATTTGTTTGCTCTACAATCACTTGTTCAGAAAGCTGTACGTTGATGAGGTTAAAGAGATGCTTCAAGCAAGATCCTATTGATTTTAATTACTGGAAACGGCCCTTGGGGACTATGAGCTTTGTGCTGTTTATTTAGCCATCGTTGTGCTGTAGCATTGTGCAAAGAAAGATAGCATCACTCGCCCTCATTACTGCAATAAAAAAAAAGCTGGAAAAAAAAAGTATTTAAAAGCCCGAGGTGCGGAAAATGTAAGACAAAGAAAATCACAAAGCAATGTTCATTAAAGCTACCTCCAGACAAAAGGGGTACACAGGAAGGGGACAAATGGCTTGTAATCACAAGTAAGGAGTGCGTTATAGTGGACCCTTCACCACGGGATATAGCATAGGACTGGCGGCCTCTTTGTGGTCCACATTCAATCAATAATATGAGATAATAACGTGATATTAAAGTAACGATACATCAAAAAGCTGGATTTCCACTACACAACCCACGGCCAACAACGACATTTAACAAGTGTTCTTTTAATACTATGTTTACACTATGTGCCCACGATGCAGAAATGCTCCGGATTTTTCCTAAGTGTTTCGGCATCTCCCTGGCAGAAAAAACGCATGCGGATTGTACATGCGGATTGTACATGCGTTTTTCCTGCCAGGGACATGCGGATGTGAAGCGTTCTACACATGCATTTCCGCATGCGGGTTGACAAGCGCTTCCAAGCGATTTTAGCATCACTTGGAAAGTGCTTGACAACTTGGTCACACTATATAAATCCATGCAAACGGCATGGATTTTATATAGTGTGACCAAGTTAGTTAAAAAAAAGAATAAAAATGGTAAAAAATAAAAAAAAACATATACTCACCTTCCGATAGCCCCCGGTCTCCTTATCCGATGCGTCCGGTCTTCCCGGTGTCTCACGGTTGTGTAAAAGGACCTTCCATGATGTCATTTAGTCATGTGACAGGTCACGCGACCGCCGACGTCAGCGGTCGCGTGACCCGTCACATGACTAAATGTTATGCGGATTATCATTGGGGAACATGGCAGACCTTCTACCAAGCATTTTTTAAGCGGTTCTGCAGCGGAATTGCAGCTGCGGAAACGCTTAAAAAACGCATAGTGGGCACACAGCCTAAGACAGGCTGGCCCCATTTCTGATAAGCATAAAACAATCAGAAATAGATCGTTCTGTGTGCATAGACCGTCATTGTTCTCGGCAGCACATGTCCTGTTTACACAGGATGATCTGCTGTAGAGACAATGATTTTTAAGACAGCTTAAAAATAATTTCATTTCGCTCATTCGTCGTGGATAATTGGCCTGATTTTCAGGAAATGAGCGTTCCTAGGAAGGATCGTTCCCAATATTCTTGCCCCCCATCTCTGTAACAGAGGCGTAATTTTAGAGGGTGCTAAGATAGCAACTGCATCGGGGCATTGGTGCCTGAGGGAGCCCAAAGGTTTCTCTCTCACATAAGAAGATACCAGTATAATTATTAGCACTTGGTAGATCGGAGGACGCTGTTATGTTACAGATTTTTTTCATTCGTCGATAAAAGCTTCAAGTTACACCTCTGCTGAGTGATGTTGTAACATGACTGGCATAATGCAAATGCCAAAAAGGACCATGAGAATTCTTCTGGTTACTTTTTAAAAACTTTTCCCTGCTCTGTATTGAGCATCATTCCGAAGTCAGTATTTCTCACGAACGAGAAAAACAGACCGATTATTTTAATTAATAACAAATACCCCCTAGGATGAAAAGGGCCCTATTTTAGGGATTGTATGTAAAACGTGACTTTTATTATTACAAATTTAATAATATCTGAAACTAGTCCTATTAAGAAAATACCCTACATATTATATTACTGTCTTAATTTGATATGGGTATTACCTCAACTACCTAAACACTGTTTCTTATTATACACTATTATATTATAGCCTCAATCCCCTGATGATGCCTATCTATCTATTTATTTAGGTGAAACGTGTTGGGGATGCTATGAACTATTTTTAAATTGCTTATGCGGCTATCAGTGGTGTAACAAGAGTCTGATGGGCCCCAGTGCAAGATTTGGCACAGGCGCCCCGCCATCCTGAATAAATTATATATATATTGTGGGGTTTCTACTCACTTGAATGTGTCGGGAGGCAAACAGGAGGCATGTTCCTTTAAATGTCCATGTCGGTTTATTGCTTCATAAACCCGGCAAAAGCAAAAGGAAAACAAACAGCCTTTTGTGCAGGCAAAACAAAGTAAAGAGTCCTTAAGCCAAAGTCTCTGGCTAGCCAGTCCTGTGGGCACACAGGCTGGATAGCATTCAGCTCACTGGCTCAGTCTTGATACAACAATACACAGGACGCCTTCTCCCTCTAAACATGGAATATGTGCCAAACAACGGCCTCCATTTTATAGGTTGTTAACCACACCCAGAGGTGAGGCATGTAGGTAGCTGGACCCACCCATCTCTCATGGCTACCCATAACCCGGCCCCAGGTGCACCAAACAGTCATTTTGGTGCTTACGTGCACTAGATCAACACTCCGGGTTACATCACAGAGGACAGTCATCTCTGTGATACATACCTCCCGTCTACAATGCATCTGTTAGCCACCTTACAATATGCATCCTCCATCCTGATATATATGTCCCTCATCCTGGCCTCATTCTGGTATATATGAAAATAAAATTAAACTCACCAGGGGCGTAGATAGAACTCATGGGGCTCCATAGAAGAAGTATAATGCACCCCCCATAGTCCTCCATATAGTAAAATGCATCCCATAGTCCTCCATATAATATACTGCACAGCTCATAGTTAACCATGTAGTATAATGCACAGCCCATAGTCCTCCATATTGTATAATGCACCCCCATAGTCATCCATAAAGTATAATGCACCCCATAATCATCCATAGTAGTATAATGCACCACATAGTCATCCTATAAAGTATAATGCACCACATAGACATCCATAATGTATAATGCACCCCCAATAGTCATCCTTTAAAGTATAATGCACCCCATAGACATCCATAGAGTATAATGCACCCCCATAGTCATCCATAGTAGTATAATGCACCCTATATATTCATCCTATAAAGTATAATGCACCCCACAGACATCCATAAATTATAATGCACCCCATACTCATCCTATAACGTATAATGCACCCAATAGTCGTCCATAAAGTATAATGCACCCCATAGTCACCCATAGCAGTATAATGCCCCACATAGTCATCCTATAAAGTGTAATGCACCCCATAGACATCCATAAAGTAATGCATCACCATATTAATTCATAGTAGTATAATGCACCCCATTGTTATCCATAGTAGTGTAATGCACCTCCATAGACATTCATAGTAGCATATTGCACCCCCATAGTCATCTATAGTAGTATAATGCACCCCCCATTGTCAACCATAGTAGTATAATGCACCACATTGTCATCCATAGTAGTATAATGCACCACCATAGTCATCCATAGTAGTATAATACATCCCATTGTCATCCATAATAGTATAATGCACCACCAAAGTCAACAATAGTAGTATGATGCACCCCATAGTCATCCATAGTAGTATAATGCACCTCCATAGTCATCCATAATAGTATAATGCACCCCCATTGTCATCCATAATAGTATAATGCACCTCATAGTCATTCATAGTAGTATAATGCACCCCCATTGTCATCCATAGTAGTATAATGCACCCAATGTCATCCATAGCAGTATAATGCACCCCAATAGTCATCCATAATAGTATAATGCACTCCATTATCATCCATAGTAGTATAATGCACCCCCATAGTCATTCATAGTAGTATAATGCACCCTATATATTCATCCTATAAAGTATAATGCACCCCACAGACATCCATAAATTATAATGCACCCCCATACTCATCCTATAACGTATAATGCACCCAATAGTCGTCCATAAAGTATAATGCACCCCATAGTCACCCATAGTAGTATAATGCACCCCATAGTCATCCTATAAAGTGTAATGCACCCCATAGACATCCATAAAGTAATGCATCACCATATTAATTCATAGTAGTATAATGCACCCCATTGTTATCCATAGTAGTGTAATGCACCTCCATAGACATTCATAGTAGCATATTGCACCCCCATAGTCATCCATAGTAGTATAATGCACCCCCCATTGTCAACCATAGTAGTATAATGCACCACATTGTCATCCATAGTAGTATAATGCACCACCATAGTCATCCATAGTAGTATAATACATCCCATTGTCATCCATAATAGTATAATGCACCACCATAGTCAACAATAGTAGTATAATGCACCCCATAGACATCCATAGTAGTATAATGCACCCCATTGTCTTCCATAATAGTATAATGCACCCCCATTGTCATCCATAATAGTATAATGCACCTCATAGTCATTCATAGTAGTATAATGCACCTCATAGTCATTCATAGTAGTATAATGCACCCAATGTCATCCATAGCAGTATAATGCACCCCAATAGTCATCCATAATAGTATAATGCACTCCATTATCATCCATAGTAGTATAATGCACCACCATTGTCATCCATAGTAGTATAATGCATCATCATATTCATCCATAGTAGTATAATGCACCCCATTGTTATCCACAGTAGTGTAATGCACCTCCATAGACATGCATAATAGTATAATGCACCCCCATTGTCATCCATAGTAGTATAATGCACCCCCATTGTCATCCATAGTAGTATAATGCACCCCTATTGTCAACCATAGGAGTATAATGCACCACATTGTCATCCATAGTAGTATAATACACCCCATTGTCATCCATATTAGTATAATGCACCAACATGGTCATCAATAGTAGTATAATGCACCCCACAGATATCCATAGTAGTATAATGCATCACCATAGTCATCCATAGTAGTATAATGCATCACCATATTCATCCATAGTAGTATAATACACCCCATTGTCATCCATAATAGTATAATGCACCACCATAGTCAACAATAGTAGTATAATGCACCCCATAGACATCCATAGTAGTATAATGCACCACCATAGTCATCCATAGTAGTATAATAACCCCATTGTCATCCAGAGTAGTATAAGGCACCCCCATAGACATCCATACTAGTATAATGCACCCCATTGTCTAGTATAATGCACTCCATTATCATCCATAGTAGTATAATGCACCCCCATTGTCATCCATAGTAGTATAATGCATCACCATATTCATCCATAGTAGTATAATGCACCCCTATTGCCAACCATAGGAGTATAATGCACCACATTGTCATCTATAGTAGTATAATGCACCACTATAGTCATCCATAGTAGTATAATACACCCCATTGCCATCCATATTAGTATAATGCACCACCATAGTCATCAATAGTAGTATAATGCACCCCATAGACATCCATAGTAGTATAATGCATCACCATATTCATTCATAGCAGTATAATGCACCCCATTGTCATCCATAGTAGTATAATGCACCCCCATAGACATCCATAGCAGTATAATGCACTCCATAGTCATTCATAGTAGTATAATGCACAACCATAGTCATCCATAGTAGTATGATACACCCCATTGTCATCCGTAATAGTATAATGCACCATCATAGTCAACAATAGTAGTATACTGCACCCCATAGACATCCATAGTAGTATAATGCACCTCCATAGTCATCCATAGTAGTATAATGCACCCCATTGTCTTCCATAATAGTATAATGCACCCCCATTGTCATCCATGGTAGTATAATGCACCTCATAGTCATTCATAGTAGTATAATGCACCCCATTGTCATCTATAGTAGTATAATGCACCCAATGTCATCCATAGTAGTATAATGCACCCCAGTAGTCATCCATAATAGTATAATGCACTCCATTATCATCCATAGTAGTATAATGCACCACCATAGTCATCCATAGTAGTATAATACACCCCATTGTCATCCATAATAGTATAATGCACCACCATAGTCAACAATAGTAGTATAATGCACCCCATAGACATCCATAGTAGTATAATGCACCTCCATAGTCATCCATAGTAGTATAATGCACCCCATTGTCTTCCATAATAGTATAATGCACCCTATTGTCATCCATAGTAGTATAATGCACCTCATAGTCATTCATAGTAGTTTAATGCACCCCCATTGTCATACATAGTAGTATAATGCACCCCATAGTCATCCATAATAGTATAATGCACCCCATTATCATCCATAATAGTATAATGAACCCCCATAGTAATCCATAGTAGTATAATGCAGCCACATAGTCATTCATAGTAGTATAATGAAGCCCCATAGTCATCCATAGTAGTATAATGCACCCCCATAGTCATCCATAATAGTATAATTCACTTCCATACTCATCCATAGTAGTATAATGCACCCCATTGTCATCCATAGTTGTATAGTGCACCCCCATAGTCATCCGTAGTAGTATAATGCGCCAAATTGTCATCCATAAAAGTATAATGCATCCCATAGTCATCCATAGTAGTATAATGCACCCCAATGTCATCCATAATAGTATAATGTACCTTCATAGTCCCATCTGCATCTTTGTGAATAGGACTAGCTTCAGATGTTATTACATTTAAAATAATAAAAGTCAAGTTTTACTTTCAATCCCTGAAATAGGACCCTTTTCCCCCTAGGGGAATCTGTTTATAAGAGTTTGTTCCTCCCTATAGGACTTGTTTCACATAATGGTAGATTATTTTGATTAGATTCTGATCAGAGTTTGGTCCGAGGGACATCAGTTTTTCTTGTACGTGGAGAAATAATAAAAAAGTTTCTCCACCTTATCCTTTTTGACAGTCCGTGAAAATCAGACCGCAAACTGATGTCCGATTTTTTTCACTGACTCATAGACTAGCATGGCTGATTTTGAACCGACCTTCAGATCAAAATAAGAAATATCTCAGTGATTTTCAGCGGACTGCTTGGTCCACGAAAATCACGAACATGTGACTATCACAGATACGAGTGCTATCGGTGAAAAACATAGATTGGATTCGTAGGAGGAAATCAGACGTCGGCACGAGGCCTTATGTGTACCCTGCTGATATCAGGGATAATGATTTGAAGGTCGTATTTAGACATAAATCTGAACAGAATTATGAGTTTACACACCCTTCATAAAATTAAAATGGAACACCAAGTAAGAAAAGTCATGGAATTTTAGAAATCAAGGATAGATAGACATAGCCACACGTTACTCTTATTACTGTGAGCTGCCTGGGTGGCCTAAACATGCTACCATGGTCTGCAGCATCTCCAGACTTGTCTCCACATCTGGGACGTCATTGGTTGGTGATTACACAGGAGCTGCCAACAGCGAAGGTTCTTGATTTGCCCAAGTGCAATAAGCGCGGCAGAACTTTCTTTGGACGACCATTAATAACCGCAGTGATAGCAACCAAGGCTGTAAGTGCCAGGATTTCTTATGTGGTTTATTGTTTTTGCTTATACGAAATATTGTGCTGTCCTCATAATACTGATTTCTTTGCAAATTAACTAGGTGGTGGGTTGCAATGTCTGGTGAAGGCGATGCAATTGACTGCAGGAATGGCATTCTTTTTAGCTGTTAGTTGCAAGAGAAGGTACTAATGGTGGAATTGTGTGCTTAATAAGCCTTTTTTCACAAGGAGAAATGTTACCGCTTAGATACCAGTCAGAAGTCTCTCATATAGCCAAATCAGATCTCATGCTTTGCACCGATGAGGGACAAAATCCCGGAACATGTGTCTGCATGTGCCAAGGCTCGTTAAAGGGGTTGATATTGACTTTTAGGTTTGCTACTTCCAATAGGTGACACTCTGAAGAGGCGATTTGCATACAATGGTGGAATAGGCACAAGAAAAATTTAGGTTGCTTAAGGGATGTTCTTTTATGGCACTGATGTGAAGGGCACCATATTGTCACAAAGGGCCACTGAGAAGAGCGGCCAGGAGTAAATGAAACGGACAGAACAGATGGTTCTGGTGCAGTGTCTTTTGGATCTGCAGTTGACCTATGAGAAAGCTAGAGTTGAGACCAGAGCCCATACATCGGGAATGGTATTGGATTGGAGGCCAGGAGCAATTTCCATGCTGAGCTTTGGCGATGGGCTGGAAACCAGAAGGAATGATACTTCTAAAGAATAGGCTAGGAAAAAAATCTAAGCCTGATTGTCACAGAGCAGATGGGAACCACTCGAGAAGGATTCACCCACACAACACGCCAGCTGATTAGGGATCCCCCTCCGGTACTTCAACATGACTTGAATTTTACTAGAGGCTGTCTAACACATAAAACCTTGTTAATGGGTCAATAAAATATGTGTCAAACTGTCAATGTGTGTTCTTTAAATGTCAGCAAACAATATTTTTTTAAGTGATGGCACTGCAGTTCCTTCGCGGCCCCGACCCGAGGGACAGGCATTAAAAGTACAGTTACATCTCCGATAGAAGCAATCACTCTTGCCAGAGGTTAATTTCAGCACCTTGGACAGCGGCAGAAACTATAACAATGAAACCAATGACTGGGACTTTCAATAAGGTTTGAATTATGTCATAAGTATTGAAGCAGCTGGTGATAGTGAACATCACAGGTCAGATAAATCAACAGTGACAGCTCCCCCAAGAAGCACAGTGGAGGTTCTGACTCAGAGCTAAATGAATACTGATTTATTTCTCTCTCTCCGTCCAGCCTAACTGTGGCAGGCGAGCTCTCTCAGTTTCATATTTTGCTGTTCTGGTAATATTAATCATTATGTTCTTCGATCCCAATGAATTTATTTACCATCACTGGGGATATGACCTTTGTATGGAATACAGTACTTGATTGTTGAATGCCTTGCAATGTTCGGAGTCAATATAGAGCTTTTCCTCAAGAGACTCAAGATACATCCAAGTTTAACCAATTTGGCCATGTTCTATAAAAGAAAGGCTCAAAGGTCCCCGTCTGAAAGAGCTTACAATCTATTCTAGCCATTTTACAAGAATGGAAAATTATAACTTAATTGTACATCAAAGTATATAGGCAACATTGTTTCTATGCGAGAAGTCTTCTGTAATATGGGACTATACGGAGGCACCACATGGAGCACCCTACAGTCCATGACGCATACCGCTCTGTCTAACTCTGTCTCCAATGAAACATGAAGTTCTATGGAAATAAGGATGAATCCCAACATTTACTGAATCTAAAATGAATGATAAGATCCTTTGCCTATAATCAACGTTTTTTCAAAGAAAAATTGTATTCAGGGATCACCCATTGCTTGTGGGTTTTTATCTCCTTTGCTGACTAGCCTGATGTGTTTTGGATTCAGATTTAGTTCTTCAGTCTCATTTTGAGTCAATTTCCTACTACATTTCAGATTTTTTTTGTCATACTTCACTCCAGTCTTTCCCTCTGCTGCCCTCCTTCCATCTGTGGTCCACTGTACATGGTGACCTACTCTCCTACTCTCCCATGTCAGTCTCCTGCTTGGAGCCTTTGTGCCCCTGATGTCGTTGCGATTCTCCTGCTGATGGGTCCTTTAAAAACTTCCGGTAGAGTCAGAGCATATTAAAGTATTTGCTCCCCAGCCACTGTCCACTAGTCAGAGTCTTTTTAAGGGCCCTACAACCACTTTTCAGCATCTGAGCAAAAATAAGAACCAAGATACAATTATTATTGGAACTTAGAAAAGAAACCAGAGCCCCACAGTAGGCTTTCTTGCATCTTGAGGACAATTCCAGTTGGTTGACCATGATCTGTATAACTTGGCTAAAGAAGAATGTCTTGTTGGTGTTGTCCTTGGCATCAGGTAACAATAACACATTTTTTTTCAGTAAAGAACACTGCCAAGGGGCTTTTGATTCCAGTTAAATTGACATTGACCATGCTTATCCAAACATGCTTATGCTTATCCTTATCTTTGCCCATCTACCATAGTACCTAAATGCAGCTGACCCTGATATTGGGATGTCTACTATTGAGAATGAACTTCACATGCCCCAATATTTTGCACTCTACTTTTGATGTATACATCAGCCATAGCGAATGGAGACTACTCTGTGAGAAGTAACTTGGGAACATCCTGCTGTGAAGAACATAGCTTCACATAGAGGTTAATAGAGGGTGAATACCAGGAAATTCTTTAGCCTGCACTTCCATGTTAAGTCCAAGTCAAGTCTGTTATCAACACTGCAGGTCCATATCTTACCCATTATGCCTCGTGGCATTTCTTAGTCCTGGTTTTCATAGCAGCAAAGTTATTTGAGGAGGTGCTGGTGAAATGTGTCATTGGTACTGGATGCCAAGGAAAACACCAACAAGCCCTTCTTCAGCCAAGTTATTGAGATCTTGGTCAACCAACTGGAAATTTCCCACAGGCGTAGTAAAGCCTATTGTACAGCTCTGCTTTCTTTTCTAAGTTCCAATAATAATTACACCTTGGTTCTAATTTTGTGCTTCAATTGTCATCTTGTTTCAGACAATGTTTTGTTATTATTTTTCTTGTCTTCTTCTTTATGCTAAATAAATATAATGTTGAACCATTCAAAACATAAGGTAAAACAGATTCACGACCAGAGGCAGGTGTCATGATAGTCAGTTTAGGGGTCTCATAATGTAGATGTCTCCCTTTGATCCACCATGAATCAATATCAGCTCCTTCACAATTCACATCATCCAGTGGAATAATCCTCCATGGCTACTTTTATAGGAAAAACAGACATCAAACCATAGTGTAAAACAATAAAGTCCAATGTATTTTTACAAACATAGATAAAGCAGCACTTTAAGATCATTTAAAAGTAAAAAAAAAAAATGCATGCTTCAAGTATGTTACCTGACCCAGGGTTTCGCCCTTTCAGCTTTGTCTAGGGTCCAAATAAATCAATCCTTACACTAAGGTTGGATGTCTGTTTATCATATAGAAGTAGCGCTGGAGGATTATTTTCGTGGATGCTGTGTTTCCCTGAACACTTGACTTTGGTAATGAGTGGATACTAAATTTGTACCTTATATATTGTAGTGGTCCAACATTTTATTTATTGTGACTTTCCTTTGAGGGCTTTTAAAAGCTTTCTGCAACATTATTGTGCACCTGCTCCATAAGAGATTATTTTTAATGAGTGTATTTTTGCACTGTTTAGGGATGTTTAATTATTTATCCTGTTAGGTGTTTGCTGGATCTGAAATTGGTTCAGAATTATCAGTGGATTCTGTGGTCTCCCATTCCAGTCCAGCCAGGGCAGATGCTGCTCAGCATCATTGTCAGTCCCAACACCTAGCTGGTACATGAGATGTACAGGCTGTCTCTTGGGTCTTGGGTCTTTGTTTCTAGCAACATGAAGGATAGGTTGTGGAGGGAAACAGGGCCGCTAAAGCCCAAGTCCAGGATTCACTGCACTGAGCATGCCCGTGACATGGCGGACCGTGATTGGTGGTTTGGGAGTCAACTGATCCGGTGACCTGGCACCGCCTGATTGGTCGCGGGTGACGTCACCAATAATGCGACGGTGGGCAGGGCTTAATCTTTAAATAACCCGCCCACAAACATGGCGGCGTGCTCTTGTCATTGAGCTATGATGGTATAATTGTGTGGACGCTTGGTCGTTTGGGCTCCACGTGTGCTTTAGCTTCTGTCAGGCAGGTTTAGCAGGGGATAGGCAGCCTTAGATGGAGGGAGGCAGGTAGCTTCGTCTGACAGTCTGGCTCCGACAAAGGGGTCGCCATACGCCCCGAGCAGTCTGCAGACGCTGTATTCCCGGCACCACCTGTAAGCCACATGGAGAGATATTCCTCAGTCCGGTAGCACGCCGGCTGGGAGCACATATACGCCGGCGTGAATCACACACACATCCTAGCGCCTGCTGTGTAGTCCCTGTGCAGTAAACAGGGCTACAGATACATTATTTGTCGCACATCTCTCGTGCGGTTAACGGAGATAGTGCGAATCCCTATTCCCATTCTGGTGTGCAGTAACACGGAAGGGATTGTTATTTCTGTTGGTTGTGTTACCTTCTACCTGGAAGGTGTTCAGCCGCAGTCTTCCAGGCTGCATCGTGGATCCCGGGTTTGGTTGCTTTCCATTATTTAATAAATAAACATGGCTGACAACCAGCAACTGCAGCGCTATATACAGCAACTTGAGGCCAGACTTAGGACACTGGAACAAGCTGCCCCGGTCACTGATATCACTGCAGTAGCTACCCAGGCAGCTTCTCAAGCGGCCAATCTGGTTAACACGGCTGCGGTGAATGCTGCGGTGAATGCTGCGGCAGCGGTGAATGCTGCGGCAGCTGCAATTGCCCTATTACCCCGTTTTGCTCTCCCGGAAAAATTTTCTGGTGACAGCAAATCCTGCAGAGGTTTTATTAATCTGTGCTCCATTCAGTTGGAGATGATGGAGGCACGGTTCCCCTCCGAAAGGGCCAAAGTGGGTTATGTCATCTCGCTACTCTCCCACAGGGCTCTGGAGTGGGCGACCCCTCTGTGGGAGCGGAATGACCCGGTAGTAGCTAATGCAGGTCTCTTTCTTAGTGCCCTAAAGAGTGTTTTCCTAGGTCCTTAGGTCACGCATGATATGGCTCTTAAGCTTCTTGCGTTGGTCCAGGGTTCGGCCACCGCCAGCCACTATGCCATCCAGTTCAGAACCTTAGCGGCTGAACTGGATTGGTCTGAGCGGTCGCTAATCCCGGTGTTTTGGAGGGGGCTGGCTGGGCATATTAAAGATGCTCTAGCTACCAGAGGGATCCCAGCCTCTCTGGAAGAGTTAATCACTCTCGCTAACCGAATAGATCTGCGTCATGCAGAAGGCAAGTTAGAGCTGGAGGTTTCCAGACCTCGGTTTCGGTTGGCACCTTCATTCTCTAGACCAATCTCCAAACCCGCGGCTCCCAACCAGAAGCCTGAGGCTATGGATATATGCCAGTCTAAGTCTAAGTCCCCTCATTTCCGACCTGCGCATCTCTTGGAGTACCCCATTAATAAGGATTCCAAGCGGTCGGGAAACGAAGGTGTCTAACCACCGTTGGAACGGGTGTGTTAGATTCAGGGGCTTCTTCCTCCAAATTATTGTATGAGATGACGTTGTCCTTTGGAACAACCACAGTTACTGCCAGGGTGTGGGTGGATTCTGATGCCGATGGCAATTTTTTGTCATCAACATTTGCCCAGAGGCATGCCATTCCTATGGAGTTACTGCCAAAACCAATGAACATTAGGGTGGTCAACGGTTCACTGCTGGACACACAAATCACTCACCAGTCGGTCCCTCTAACCATGTCGTTTCCTCAGGGTCACCGGGAGGTTATCTCCTTCCTTATTATCCCCGGGGGATTAGATGAGGTACTATTGGGTCTTCCATGGCTATGTCGTCACACTCCACACATTGACTGGAATACGGGGAGAATTTCTTCCTGGGGTGAGAATTGTGTCTCTCAATGTATGGTTACAGCCGCCCTGAGGGTAGTCTCAGAGCCTTCTACCGACTTGTCCGCTCTGCCTGTGCAATATCAGAGTTTTGCAGACGTCTTTTCCAAAAAGGCTGCAGAGACTTTACCTCCCCACCGACCGTATGACTGTCCTATTGATTTGGTCCCTGGCACGGAGCCTCCTCGCAGTAGGGTTTACCCCCTGTCTGTCCCCGAGACCCAGGCCATGTCAGATTACATCAAAGAGAACCTGGCCCGGGGGTTTATCAGAAAATCGGTCTCACCTGCTGGAGCGGGGTTTTTCTTCGTTCAGAAGAAAGAGGGTAATTTATGTCCCTGCATTGATTACAGAGGACTAAATGCCATCACCATCAAAAATAAATACCCTCTGCCCCTTATTTCTGAACTATTTGACAGGTTGCGAGGGGCTAACATCTTCACTAAATTGGACCTGCGAGGGGCATATAATCTTGTGCGAATCTGTGAAGGTGACGAGTGGAAAACAGCCTTTAACACTCGTGATGGTCATTACGAGTATCTCGTCATGCCTTTCGGGTTATGCAATGCCCCTGCTGATTTTCAAGATTTTGTCAATGATATCTTTCGGGATTTGCTGCTATCATCCGTGGTAGTCTATCTTGATGATATCCTTATTTTTTACCCGGACCTCTCCACACACAGAGAGGATGTTCGCAGAGTTTTTGAACGATTGCATGCAAATTCTCTGTATTGTAAACTGGAGAAATATCAGTTCGAACGAGAGTCCCTACTGTTCCTGGGCTACATCATATCCAGTAAGGGATTGGCCATGGACCCACAAAAGTTGGTGGCAGTACAGAACTGGCAGGAGCCCCATTCCCTTAAAGTGGTACAACGCTTCATGGGCTTTATCAACTACTACCGGCAGTTCATACCACATTTTTCCACACTGGTGGCTCCTTTAGCCGCTTTAAACAGGAAAGGTGCCAATCCCAAGAATTGGTCTAAGGAGACATCCGAGGCGTTCCGGGAGATTAAATCCTATTTTTCTAGAGCTGTATTTCTCCGTCGCCCGGATGTGGACAAGCCATTCTTCCTGGAGGTCGATGCTTCCTCTGTCGGAGCAGGAGCGGTTCTCTCTCAAAAGAATGAACAGGGTCGGACAAGACCATGTTTTTTCTTCTCCAAGACCTTCTCTCCAGCAGAGAAGAATTATACGATTGGTGACAAAGAATTACTTGCTATTAAGATGGCTTTTTCGGAATGGAGGTACCACTTGGAGGGAGCTAAACATCCTTTCGTGGTATATTCCGATCATAAAAATCTTTCGTACCTACAGATGGCGCAGCATCTTAACCCGAGGCAGGCCAGGTGGTCTCTTTTCTTTTCCCGATTCAATTTTTCTATTCACTTTTTAAAAGGGGAAAAGAACCCTCGGGCAGACGCTTTGTCCCGATCAATGGATACGGATGAGAACGATGACGAGCCCAGGCTTATTGTTCCTCCGGAGTGTATGCCGACGGTGGCTCCAGTGACCCTAAACCAGGTTCCCCCCGGGAGGACGTTCATTTCTCCTAATTTACAAAATGAGGTGCTCTCCTGGGCACATGCCTCTAAGATCGGAGGTCATTTTGGGGTCAAACGTACCACAGAGTTTCTCCAACGGTCGTATTGGTAGCCTCGGCTACCCCAGGACGTTAAAGAATATGTTCAAGCGTGTGTCTCCTGTGCGAGAAATAAGTTGTCCCATCAGAGGCCGGCTGGTCTTCTTCATCCGTTACTCGTGGCGGATAGACCTTGGGAGCTGATTGGGATGGATTTCATTGTCGAGTTACCTAAATCCCAGGGAAACACGACAATATGGGTGGTTTCTGACCATTTTTCTAAGATGGTTCAACTGGTTCCTTTGCCTAGGGTACCTTCTTCCCGGGTTCTGGCATCACTGTTCATTCGTCACGTTTTCCGTCTCCACGGAATGCCTGATAGGATTGTCTGTGACCGGGGTCCACAGTTTTCCTCCCGGTTCTGGAAAGAATTGTGTAATTTGCTTAGCATTGAACTGAATCTTTCTACTGCCTATCACCTGGAGACCAATGGTCTGGTGGAACGCACTAACCAGACGCTTGTGACATACTTACGCCATTTCGTTTTGGCCAATCATAATGATTGGGCGATATTGCTTCCTTGGACAGAATTTGCTCTAAACAACACAGTGGTGGATTCCACAGGTCAGACTCCGTTTCTTATAAATAATGGCCAACATCCGCGAATCCCGGTTCCTATGCCAGTTTCCTCAGTGGAACCTGGGGTCAGAGATTGGGCTCTGGAGGCGCGGGAGGTTTGGGATCATACCCAGGATGCTATATTGGCCTCCAAGAATCGGATGAGAGAGTTGGCTGACACTCATCGCTGTCCAGCCCCCGTATTCTCTCCGGGCGACAGGGTGTGGCACGTGGCTCGCAATATCAGAGTATGCGGGGAATCTGCTAAGTTTGCCCCCCGTTTTATTGGTCCTTTCAAAATTTTGGCCCAAATAAACCCCGTAGTGTACCGGTTACAGTTACCACGACACATGAGGATTCACGACACTTTTCATGTGTCGCTCCTTAAGCCGGTTCGCCTGACAAAATTCTCGGAACCCCAACTCACTTCAGACTCCAGGGGTAATGATCTCGAGATACAGGTGATCGTGGGGTCCAAGATGGTTCGTGGCAAAAAATATTACCTAGTACACTGGAGGGGCCATGGATCTGAGGATTGTTCCTGGGAACCAGTGGACCACATTCATGCTCCCCTACTCATTGAGGAATATGAGCATCAAGTGGAGGGGGATGTTAGAAGGGGGGATAATGTTAGGTGTCAGGCATTTGCTGGATCTGAAATGGGTTCAGAATCATCAGTGGATTCTGTGGTCTCCCATTCTGGTCCAGATTCTGCTCAGCATCATTGTCAGTCCCAATGCCTAGCTGGTACACGAGATGTACAGGTTGTCTCTCGGGTCTTTGTTCCTAGCAACATGAAGGATAGGTTGCGGAGGGAAACAGGGCCGCTACAGCCTAAGTCCAGGATTCACTGCACTGAGCATGCCCGTGACATGGCGGACCGTGATTGGTGGTTTGGGAGTCAGCTGATCCGGTGACCTGGCACCGCCTGATTGGTCGCGGGTGACGTCACCAATAATGCGACAGTGGGCAGGGCTTAATCTTTAAATAGCCCGCCCACAAACATGGCGGCGCGCACTGATCATTGAGCTATGATGATGTAATTGTGTGGACGCTTGGTCGTTTGGGCTCCACGTGTGCTTTAGCTTCTGTCAGGCAGGTTTAGCAGGGGATAGGCAGCCTTAGATGGAGGGAGGCAGGTAGCTTCGTCGGACAGTCTGGCTCCGACAAAGGGGTCGCCATACACCCCGAGCAGTCTACAGACGCCGTATTCCCGGCACCGCCTGTAAGCTACTTGGAGAGATATTCCTCAGTCCGGTAGCACGCCGGCTGGGAGCACGTATACGCCAGCGTGAATCAGACACGCATCCTAGCGCCTGCTGTGTAGTCCCTGTGCAGTAAACAGGGCTACGGATACATTACTTGTTGCACATCTCTCGTGCGGTTAACGGAGATAGTGCGAATCCCTATTCCCATTCCGGTGTGCAGTAACACGAAAGGGATTGTTATTTCTGTTGGTTGTGTTACTTTATACCTGGAAGGTGTTCGGCCGCAGTCTTCCAGGCTGCATCGCGGACTCCGGGTTCGGTTGCTTTCCATTATTTAATAAAGTTGTTTTGCAGCCGTCCCCTTAACATAGCCTTTGTGTATTTTCGTATTTTTTTGTCTTTTCTGCAAACCATAGTACTTTTATTCTCCTTTTTACTGCAACTGGTTCTGACTACTGAATGATTTTGATGCAGTTCTTGTATTCTCCAACTTTCAGCTTTCCATTAACTCTGATTGAGCACACATGTTCTGGTCTGTAATCTGTTACCTCCAGGGTTGGACTGGCCCACCAGAGAACCGGAGAATCCTCCGGTGGGCCTTGGCTTCTCCTTCAGTAGAGTTCATAGCACAAACCTTGCAGCTGCTATGGGGATCTTGAGTGGGGGAGAAAGGTGGGCCCTCAGAATTAAATCCTCTGGTGGGCCCAATGTTTTTCAGTCTGACACTAGTCACCTCTATTACCAATCAACCATACTCTCTTTTTGGGGCACTGTTGAATACAACCTGTATGTTCAAATTTTGTCTCTTAGGCCTGATATTTCCTCTTATCTTGCCATATCTGGCCATTCTTTTTCCCTTGATCTGCAAAGGACCCTTGATGTGTTCCTCATCTTTATGGAAACTCTTTTATTCTGCTCAATTAGGCTGAGTGCCCACGTAGCGTTTTTCAAGCGTTTATGCTGCGGAATTTCCGCAGCGGAAACGCTTGTGAAACGCTAGGTAATCCGCACCCCATGGTCCCCAAGGGGATTCCGCATGTTCTGTGCACATGCTGCGGATTTTTCCGCAGCGTTTATGCTGCGTACAAAAATCCGCAGCATGTCATTTAATTTTGCGGAAGTGCAGCGGAACTCCCGCCATTGACTTGCATTGAGACGCACAGAAACCGCGACTGTACATTTTTACAAGCGGCTTCTATGCGTCTCTATGTGCGGATGGTACCCAGTTCTGGAGGAGAGGAGACTCTCCTCCAGACCTGGGTACCATTGTACCTGTAAAAAAAGAATAAAATAACAAATAAAGTTTATACTCACCTGTCCGGCGTCTTCTCTCTGAATGCCAGCAGCGCTGAAGGACCTTCGGTGACGTCACAGTCATGTGACCGCAGGCCCTTCACCGCTCTGTCTCGCGATATGCCGGCAGCCGGGAACCAGACAGGAACGAGCGCTGCTGCACACACCGGGGCCTCGGGGGTGAGTATAGCTTTATTTGTTTTAATTTTTACGGTTCACACTGTATAAATCCATGCTGTTTGCATGGATTTATACAGTGTGACCTAGTTGTCAAGCACTTTCCAAGTGATGCTATCGCCTGGAAAGTGCTTGTCAATCTGCATGCGGAAACGCATGTGAACCCGCATGTGGATCCGCATGTATTCTGCTGGAAAAACGCATGCACAATCTGCATGCGTTTTTTTCTGCCAGGGAGATGCAGAAATGCTGCAGAAATTTTCTGCTTCATTTCTGCATCGTGGGCACATAGCCTTAATGTCTTTGAACATTTAAAACATTTGTAACAGAGGTGGTGCCCTATCATTGTAGATACCCGGATGACTGTAATATGTTGCTATTTATTATATGGCATCTTGACCATTTCCATTTGGGTGTTCCATTCCCCGAGCCAAATCTGTGGAGTCAATGACAAATGTGATAAAATCATTATACTTGTCTATTTTAGAGCTCTTTAATCAGATTTGCAATTATTTCATAAACCCTAGAAAAATTAGGAATCTATGAAACACACAAATCGATAGGTATTGAAAGCAGCATTGAAATTCTCGACATCTTCTGACTGTTGTTTGTATATCTATATTGGAAAAGCAGAATATATTGGCTTCAATTCAGAAGAGATGGCATGTCTAACGCCATGAAATTGACCTGCTTAAAGGTTTTCTACTATGTGATCATGACCGGTGACATCTGTTTGCGATGGTAATTGCTTACCACATAGCAGGGAAGGAAAGCCACCAGCCAGAACAGCAACGACAGCAAAGCAATCAAGATGTTGGACATGCATGGAGGACAGGTAGACAGTTCAAGTGTCTGACTGAGATAAGCAATGCAGATTAGGTATGAGAACTCTATCTGACCACTTTACCTTAATAATCTCTCTCCAGCTCTTATTTACAGCCATGTCTAACAGCCAGAAAAGCCAATGTGGACTGAAGCTGGTCTCTACCTCTTGTAGCAAATCCGTCCCATCACCTTCCAAAATCTGGATGATGTTACCATATAGTTAGTACAGCATATAACAATTTCATGGAAGATTATAGGATGGAGAATGGAAAAAATAACATAGAATGATTGATACAACTGAAGGAAAATGAGGAAATATATTCTATCAAGCATTGAATTTATTCAAAGAAACGTTGGGCATCTAGGTTAAGAAGCCTAAAGTAAACCACTTCTTTCTCCAATATTTTTAGAGTTTAGTAACTTTTCCATCACTTTTTTATCTTATATTAGTCTGTATATATTTGTCTTTAAAGTTCTGCTGGTTGTTCCCACTATGTCTTACTATATGATAAAAGGAAACCAGTAAGTAATAAAAAATATGTTTCCCAACTGATCTATCCAGGCGTTCATATGTATAGGGGAGTTGGGACAGATCCTGTGGTTGTTGTTAGCAGAACGATCGTTGGGCTGACAATCATCTAATGTTTATGGGGACTGTAGGGATTCACATTCTTTGGCAGCCGGTAAAGTACAAACAGGGATCTAGATCTAAGATCTATTAAAAGTCCATAAATGATCACAGCTCACAAATAAAAAAAGCATTTTCTTCGCACAAATGTGTGACAAAATAAACAAAACAGTTTACATAGCAGATACGAGCTCACCCATTTAGAATAAAGTCCCCTCTCTCTCCCACTAGTAGAAAATGAATAGAACAACAAGGTCCTTTTCTCCTCCCACACGCAGACAGTTCTGAGTCTGCTCAGCTGCCTTATAAAGCACCTGGACAGCCTGGACTGGAGAAAAGAGAGAGACCATTCCCACCCAAGCTCTTCTGGTCGCTCCTAAAACCCGGACCCAAAATCTGGTCCCATTACAAACTTCTCAGCAACCTACTGTTGCTGGAACTTCCTCTCCACATCTTACATCACAGTGGCTAGCCACCTCTGTGACATACCTCCCATCCAAAACTTTACCAACTTGCTCTACTACAGGACCTTTAGTTAAAGTTAATTGGAAATTAATTAACATACCTTTAGTTGACTTGGGAACATAGTGTCATATTGACTTTCCCACTAGATGTTATGAAAAGGATTATCTCCTTTTTACAAGTCCCCAAAATAAACTGATAAGATAGATTTCGATCAATAGGGCACACATAGTGTAGTGCATGATATTGAGAATGATTTATCCACATGTTTCACTTATGTGGGACTTTTCAAAGGTTTTGATAAAAATGTATTCAATTGATAGAAGCAGTATAAGGAATTTATCAATAAGTTCAACCGTCTGCCCCCAAAAAACACATATATGGGCATGCAGGTCTTGGAAATGTAAATCCATCAACTCTTATATACCTTTTATCTGTTGCTGTCTTCCTATAACATTTATATTTTAACTCATATGTGACTTAGGTTTTAAGAGCTTTGGGCAAGACAGAGTACTTCCCAAGCCTCTGTAGCTTGATTGACAGCTCACTGACAAATAATTGCACAAATGGATGATATAAAGTTATTCATGTTTATATTTCAAAAATGTACATGGCCATATATATAGTTTTTCATTTTTTTTGAGGGGGAGGGGTTGATCTTTCTGGATAAACCCTCAAGTTGGAAAAAAATCTAGATTCTTAATTTGTAATTTTTGCCTTCTTCCATTTCTCTGCCCCGAATCTGTTGTGCGGGAGGATTTATGATTATAATATAATATTGTATTCTATAGTAGATCTGCTTTAATCTTTGTACAAATAAAAGAAATTAAGAAAAAAGAATAAAAAATTGATTGACAACAATGTGTATGGCGATCAGCTGTAATGTGAGGGAACCTGTTATCAAGTGTTTAATTCTGCTGCGGCGCCGCCCCAGGGCAAATAAAACATTACATGGTATCCATTAAAAGTCCTGGGTCCTCCAGAGAAAGAGACACTCTTTTTATTCCATCTAATTAATAGAGATCCCTTAATAGGGTATTTACAAATGGATTGTATAACCAGACCATCTCTTGAAAAAGGATCTTTCATCATTTTTAGCCTGTTAAACTGGAATAGATGGAATAGCTGCATAGATGAATAAAAAGTAAGTATTTTTTAATTTCTCATCTCCGTTTGGAAAATACTAGCTTATAAAGCTTAGATTCTAATTTTTGCCAAGACAAAGGGGGCATTGCAGAGATTCTTCACTTTGGGTAGTTACTTTTTCCCCTGTATGACATTGCCCAATCGTAAGCAGGAGGGAGAAAAAGAATACGCCCCAGAACATGGCAGAACAGGCTTTCTCCTGTGAGACGTGTAATTACACACTTCCTCTTCACTGATGTCACTGCCGACATCTACTGTGATTACAAGCAGGGGAGGGGAGTAGAGCTGGGCTGTGTGGCATCACAAACACCTCTGGCAGCTCTCATCTCACAGCACTATCAGTGAGGGGGGGTAGAGCATAGCTGACAGTGTCCAGAGAAGGAACTGCAAAAGGTGTTTGTAATGACACATAGCTCTGCTGTACTACTACCCCCCCACACTGACTGCAGTGAGATGAAAGCTGAAAGAGGTGTTTGTAATGGCACATGCCTCTCCTCTACTAGCCTCCTCTGCTTGTAATCACTATAGGTGTTGGCAGTGAGATCAGTGAGGAGATCAGGGCTGCCTGTCTGACATTCTCTGGAGGCGTGTTCTTTTTTCCCCTGCATGAAACCTTCTGCTTACCATTGGGTAATGTCATGCAGGAGAAAAAGTACACACCCCCAGAGAGGAATCTCTGCTAACGCTCCTTTGGTCTTAGTAAAAAAATTAGAATCTAAACTTTACAAGCTAATATCTCTGTAACAAAGATGAGAAATTCAAAAATAAAATATGTGTTTTATTTAGCTCTGGAACCACTATTCCACAATGTAGCCTGTTTTATCTGCTCAAACTGATGAATGGCGCTCTTTAATAACTTTTTTAAAGTTTTAACTATCCGTTTTTTCCCTTTCCTTTCTGTTATCGTATTTTCTTCATAGTTTTGAATCCTGTTCTGATCTAGGAGTGGTATGTAACATATTCTAGCTTGGCTCATGCCTTTCACTCCTGTGCATTGAAAGCGGAGATGATAACCCCCTCCTCTGAGATTACAATTTCTCATCCTTTCTGTCCTTTTTTTGTAAGCAAACCCAATAATATATTGATATTGCCAAGTAAAATTTCCTCATTAGTGATTGAGATTAGTCTTTAATTTCTATGTAGACTAATCTATACATATAAATGGATGTAGGGACTGCAATAGTCGTAGGCAGGAAGCTTCTTTGAGGCACTATGTTCTCAGCTCACAGTAAAGCCGATATAATATGGAGCGCGGCGAGTAAAACTGAGGACAAAATTTTCATAAACAAACATATGCGGCTCAACTACCCCAAGCATTTGTTTTTTTACTCCTTGTCATTTGTCTGTGGGCTGAAGACGTCTTTGAACCTTCTTGGAGCCGTAATAGAATTACGGAAGTGGAGTGCAGATAAAGCTTTTTGATGCTTCTAACTACATGTGAAGCAAAGGCGCCCTGTATCTCTTCTATAATTACACTACATCAAGCTATAAAAAACAATGGTATTTTTTAGCCAAATGGTCTTCAAATAACACTAAGACAAATGTTCGGAGATCAAATGCATTCAACATTTTGCTCTATGAAAGGAATGAGAGTCTCTTATCAGTATTTTATTTCCACTTGTGTGTCTTTAATTTCCAGCTCGTCATCCCGTTTTACAATTGCACTGTAAATTCTCATTCCATGCACAATTACTTTTTTTTATAACCACGAGTGCCGCCAATGCGTGCTGACTGTTTATGGTTATTTTCGTAGGTACGTTCAGCTCTATCCATGATATGTGGTGCACATCTAAATGACACAATTGGTTGTTTGTTAACTCCATGGCTTCAGATTACAATATCAAAGTCGTTCTTTAGATCCATTAAAAAAAAAAAATGATCAAGGTAATGTAATCCCTGGAACGTCTTTGTGACTAATTCCCTTGTATACTGCTTTTCCGTTACATATTTTGTTTTTTGTATATTTTTTAGAAATTAATAAATAAATTTGCATGACCCTGGTCCAGTAGTCGGGTCCATATTCTGTGGCCGCTGGACAGCATCCCAGTTAACCACCTCTTACCTGTCGGCATCTGTGGCTCCTCTTTTGATTGGTCTGTATGGTGCGATGTTGTGTATGCATCACTCTGCAACGATGACATCACGCCAGGCCAGCTAATCAAAATGAAAGCCGAGGATGGGAGCAGATACAAGGCATTTTGCAGAGCTTCAATCCAACTGACAAGGATGTTGGTGTCACGGGTGTATCAAGTGTGACAGACAGTCGCTTTGGATCCGGCTGTAGAAGGTCACTGCGCTTGGCATTGCAGATGCTTTCTTGATCCTCTTATCTCTGTAGTGCAGTGATATCTTTCTCCCCTTAGGACCCAGCAGCAATCTCCACCTTCTGCTGCTAATTGACACACCCTAGCTTGGTGTTTAAAAACTCTCAGTCTCTCCAGAGAGTAGCCGGTGATAGTTCTATGCTCCTCTGTCCATGCCTGAAGTACTAGTAGTCGGCTAGTTTCTTCTTGGACTTCCCTTGGAGTACAGTTGGCATTATCTCTCTGGTGTCTTCTCAAGTTAAGTGTATCCCCTTTGTTTGTTTACCCTGTTGTCTTTAGCTACAGTGGGGCCTGACTAGTGTTCATCTCGTCCACTCCCTACCTAGGACCTAGCTCTAGGGACATTCAGGGATTAGGTTCCTGCTCGGCGATAGACGTGGAACCTATATAGGGACGATAGGGTAGTCAGGCTGATATTAGATCTGTCTAGGTGTCTCCACTCCCCCTTTCCTTAGTTGTTGGGCTCCCTTCCCCCTCTTCCCGTTGTTGTACACTTGTTCCTTCCCTCACCTTGCGTCACAGTTGGACCAAGGTGCTGAGAATCAATAAGCTCATCCTTAACATTTTTACATCTAAGAGCTCATGAAAAAGGCAGGGCGATGGGTTTATAGCCTGAATGGGCAGTGAACAGAGGCACTATGGCTGCTTGATGCAGAGCTGCACAGCCTCTATCAGCTGCTGTACAAGCATCATCATGTGCTGGTCATACAGAGGTAATCTTGCCTGGTAGCATATGGAATCCATTGAAGTATGGCACAATGCTGTATGAAAATGGGGGCATATGAGGGTACAGTAGAAAACCCATGCATCTTCATAGAAGGCTATTACCCCAGTCAAGGAACCATCGAGACAATTATCACTATTAAAATGGCTCCATCGAGGGGTGTAGCAAGAATGAAAGGGTCACCATTGGCACCAGCAACAAGGGTGCTTAAAGGGACCCATCATGATGATTTTCTTTATAAAACTAGTAGTATGTCTGTATAGGTCATAGAACAACAATACAAATGATACCTGTCTTGTACAGGGAAAATATATATCTTGTACCGTGTTAGCCAGTAGATAGAAAAATATTTAGATTTGAGAGTCCTCAGTGGCTGATACCATCTTTTCAGTTAGCCATTAAAAGGTAACAAATTTCAAGCTTTCGAGACTAATCAGGTCTCTTCATACTAAGAACTATACAGACATACCGCAAGTTTCAGTAATAAAATTGTCCTGGCAGGTTTCTTTTAATACGTATTATTGAACAAACTAAGTCACTTTGCATGGAGTATGAAATAGAATTTACAGAAATCTGTATACTCCAGAATGCAAATTTTTTTGTAATTTGCTCCACAAAATGGCTACCCTACGACGCGCACTCTGGTCTGGGACTTCTGCTGCGAATAGGCCTGGTACGTCCCTGCACATGCAGGGCCTAGTCGCGGCCAGAAGTCTAGGTTTAGAGTGCGCAGCGGTGGTTAGAAGAGGCACAAAGGCCCAAAAGGGGGACACCGAGCAGCAAAGTACTGGTTATATATATTTTTTTGCTACATCTTACTTTTATTTTGCTTTGGGATCTCTCCAGACCCTAGAGCACAATTAGGGACATTCAATAAATTTGTTGCAAATCAAATTTCTAGGAAAATCAAATGGATTTTGCAAATTCGTATTGCGTCTGATCCGCTCATTTCTAGTTATTAGCATTGTTTGCTGAATAGGCCTCTATGCTATAGACTAGTGCATGTAGAGACGAATGGAGGGCCTGTATTGTACTATGCAATAAGAAACCTAAAGATCTCATTTATGGATGAACGTTTTTAATGTAAGACTTTACATGTCACTCTATTCTACTTAGCCACACTCACAAACCACTAGTTTATATATTGTCAATAGCATCGTATAATGGTCATACCGTGTGAACATTGTATGAACAAGGCAATGATGTCACCACTAGGAAGGTTTAAGGAAAAGAAACAAAATGGAAGGGTACACGAGCCGGGTCAATAACGGGAGAAAACAAACACACAGGCACAAACTGGACGCTAGCAGAGCAAACTCATTAGGAACCAATGTTCGGGCAAAGAGTGGTGGGTGGAGTTGCCTGATATAGAGCCTGCTTGCACAGGATAGGCTGGGGAACCTAATCTCTGCCGGACACAGCAGGGTTAAATTCCTGCAGAGACTGGCCACGCTCCCCTAAGTCACATGGGGACACCTACAGATGCAGCAGTACAGCAAGAGGCAAAACTCAGCGAGCCCGGCTGACACGAGAAGAAGCCACGTGGTGACCACGATGAGCAGGGCGGCAATGAGGAGGCATGTAGGTTACCGTTGTGATCGTCGTCATGTTGACAGGACTTTGACTTCACCATCATTGTGGGTTTCCATAGTCTTTCAGAAAACAGAAGTGAGTTAATAAATGGCAAGCCTCCTCAGCCAGCCATTTGTGGAAAAGGCTGACATTTTCATTTAGCTAGAGTGAATTTTTTGGCCAAAACTGGGGAACGATCCATCCATGGCAAAACTTACAGGTAACACTATCAGATGTTATCTTGCGTAACTGGGACATCTGTGGTGGGGGGTTAAGGAGAAGTTTTTTTTGTGGTCTAGGAAAGCAGATGGGTACATGAAACTCAAGTACTTGGTGCCTGGTGGTTTTCTCCTCTGGCTCCAGCAGTCCACAGCTAGGCTAAGAATGTAGGGATCCCCCCATACAGAAGTCAGGGACAGGAATTACACTTTGTTTTTTAACATAAGCTTCTCTATATCCCTAAACGTAATCAACTTAATGCTTTTAATTTCAGGTAGTTAATGCCTCCTGATCACACTCCAAAAAATTCAGACCCTACAATGAATCCAAGACCAGACTCTTTAGAATAAATTCAGATCACATAACAAACCTCCAAAATAAATATATGTTTGGCTTAATCTACTATTCTGCCACATTGTTGTGTTATTTCATACAATACCCATACTTATGACATCATCATTTTGATGACATCACCAACCTTAAAGAGACACTGTTAGGGGTGCTGGGTGATAGTAGTGGCGAGGGACTGTTGTTGTGTTCCTACATCCTGGCTCCCTGACAAAGACAAATGTCCCAATTCTCCTGTGCTGTGCGTGTGGTGCAGAACAGTCACGTTTTGGTCACAGATCTCTGCTGTCTTCGGTTTTTCCACTTTAGGGACAACCGCACACACAATAGGGGACTTCCACTCCATTTTATAAAAAAGAACTTTACTTAACAATCCAACTTCAACATGAGGGAACATGCAGTATTGGGTACATCCTTTTCCAGGTTCACAGTTCATTGCACATCATATTTTAATATTCACCGTCCATTTGTCTTGAGCTGTCCCTTCCATAGTCGATCTCTTTGGCCTCTGAGGAGCTCACAGTTTTAAGAGTCCTGTTCCATTTCCTCTGTACTATTTCCCCATTTGACTTCCCCTTCTGGGGAGATTTTGAGACAAGCTACTCTGCTGACTCTGGTTGCTCTGCCCTGGCTCAAACTCCTCCCGCTTTTGACTGGGCCAATCACCAGTCCTCCTTAGGTTGCTGGGCAGACTTCCCTGTTACTACCCAGCTCCTCCTACACTGGAGCTATTGCTAAACACATTAGCTGCTTCTCTCCTAAACTATTGTGCCCACCACTGCACTGTACCCAGTTCCTAATCTAATACTCTATCTATATCTAACTATACTGACCCTATAACTAACACATCAAACATTAGGTCACATACATACTCATATATAAACACAGAGTACAGCAATATGTGCAGTAAGAGGGAAGAGGCGCATGACAGTCCCGGTCACCCTCTTTCATTCCTTCCTCCTAAAACATGGTCGTCCCGACTATGACAACACCTGTAAGAACACCAAAGCACATTTAAAACATTTAACACACATATTTATAACAAAATGCACAAAAGATGAATATATTCTTTTTCCAGTGTTTTTTTCTGGTTATCCTTGACTTCGGTCCCACTTGGTTGGTACCCTGGAAGACAGAGTTCAAGTCTTTTCTTTAACACAGGCTATTTTGGCCCACTTTAGTAGTTGCCCAAATGCATAAGGGCAAATTCCTTCAACCTGGCATGCACATCGGGTCATCCGAACAACTAAACGGACCCAACTGACACCGGTCACCTTGCCGCTGGGACCCACAAAAGAGTGCATTTTCAAACACAATAGGCCCAGGTTTACCAAACACAGGAATTCCTTTGGTTTTAAAATTCAATGGCCCACTGGCCAACTTATATTAGCTCCGACAGTCCAGGAGCAGTGACTTGGCACAATCCTTGGGTTGTCCTGACAGTTTCCCCCCTCCCTCCTTTTTGCTGGGTAAGTTCCCTTTAAAACCTAGGTGTTGCTCTGTAGCTCCTATTGCAAGGTAAAACAAGATCATAGTCCATTAGAGCAGTTACAAATGGTACATTTAGTGAGAGATGTTTAACCCTATCAGGGTCCAGTCCCGTAATCCAGCAGGGGAATGTGCAACAGGCACAAGAACTTGGAGGGGGGAGTGGGAAACAAGAAACATTTTTCTCTTTCAACTGGGGCCGGACTGGCCAATACCGGAGGTTCTCTGTTTTCACTCAGAGCTCCTGCCCACAGAGACGCTGAATAGTCTCATTTTCCAGGTTCAACTAACACAAGAAGACACACATTTTTCTTAAAGTGACCACTTCACTTAGGGATCTCCCTGCAGCCGCCATACTTTATACTGCAGTCTTAATCTCTCTAGTCACTTAGGACCGCTCCATGACTTGCTGCTCCTTCCCTATCATTCTCACCAGCAAAGCCGCCGGCCTGCTCTGCTTTAAGCATACTCTTCTGGGGTGGGTATTCATCTGTCTTACCTGCTTGTTTCTTGGGAGTCCCCTCCCATTCTCCATTAACTTGCAGCAAATGGTGGGATTTCTTTTTCTTCTATTGCGCCCACCTGGGGCGGGCACCACTCACGATGGGTGATCTTCTGGGCACAGGCGACTGCCCAGGCCAGACAGATTTTCACGTCATTTTGCTGTTACAATGCCCATGATGGGCGGGGCTATCATCAGCCTCCGCATCACCATTTTAAAATCCACAACAGCCACCATTATGAGACAACTAACGGCTTCCATTTTAACTGTTTCAGGGGTACCTCCGCTCTCTATATGCGAGGACTCTGCATTCTGCTGACTGCACCAATTTTGTGAGGGGTGCAGGGTGGTAGTAGTGGCGAGGGACTGTTCTTGTGTTCCAACACCCTGGCTCCCTGACAAAGACAAATGTCCCAATTCTTTTGTGCTGTGCGTGTGGTGCAGAACACTCACGTTTTGGTCGCAGATCTCTGCTGTCTTCGTTTTTTCCAATTCAGGAACCGCCCCACACTCAATAGGGGACTTCCACTCCATTTTATATAAAAGGAAGAACTTTACTTAACAGTCCAACTTCAACATGAGGGAATATGCAGTATTGGGTACATCCTTTTCCAGGTTGACAGTTCTTTACACAGCATATTTTAATATTTATTGTCCGTCTGTCCTGAGCTGTCCCTTCCATAGTCGACCCCTTTGGCCTCTGAGACGCTCACAGTTTTAAGAGTCCCGTTCCATTTCCTCTGTGCTATTTCCAGTCCGACTTCCCCTTCTGGGAAGATTTTGAGACAAGCTACTCTGCTCGCTCCTGTGGACTGTGGGCCCCGAACGTTAAGGGAAAGTCGTTTTAGAGTTCCTGACTAACGTTCCTCTGCTGCTGGACCGAACGTGCTTCTGTACCCCCTGGACCACCAACTACTGCTCTGTCACATCTCTCCCTCAGACTCTAACTAACTAACTGACAAGAAAAAAACGTTGCTCTGCACTGGTTCATCAGGCAATGTCACTGAAACTTCCAAAAATGAAGTCAGCACCTCAGCAATGACATCATCTACACTGGAGCCCTACAGTGGAGCCACCAATCTATTTCCCGGGACCATATTTACCACCACTGATATACTTAACGATGACAACGCCATTGCAATGACATTTGCTTTTAAAACAAGAGCATCAGGACATAGGAATTGGTATTTATTGCGGCGGGGCACCAAACTGAAATTTTGCCCCATGTGAAAAAAGTCTTTGACTTCATGCCGCTTGTTATTTCTGACTTTATTTCTATGTCCTTTACTAGATCTACAGAAAGAAAGATGCAAAAAGAGGCCATCTGGACACATAGAAGGGAGTGGAAAATGCACAGTGGCGTTGTGCAAGGTACTGGTATTAATGTGTAAAGAAAGTAGGTTTTCAAGCAGGATTATCCTAGCAGATACATATGATAGTCCCCCAAAATACAGATATCTCCCGGGGGAGCAAATCACTGGACATGTTGAAGTCGAATAGCAGAAAGAAAACAATTGTTTATTTATTCATACCTTTACAGGGGGAATAACAGAGCGACAACTCAATGCAGATACTTTAGAATTTATATTTCTTACGGAATGCAAACATTTACTAATCCACATGGCAGGGAATTGAATTCCCACATATGGGCTGGAGCCATTGTTGATAGCAGTGATGCAGACCTTAAATGGAGCCTGAAGGCAACAAGAAACTTAATTTCACTTCTACCAGACTCCCATTTCTCCAGTATATTACCTGAAGCCCATTCAGATTGCACGGGTTGTCCCACTCCTCCTGGGTGGCACAAACCTCGGCACAAGAAGGTTTGATGTGTCTCCCAGCACAGTTTCAAGACCATAGAGCAGATATCAGGACATGGCTGTTATACGAGAAAAGCTGAACAGGACTGTAGAAGGACATTAACCCAGGAGCAGGACCGGTATCTGCTCTTATGTGTGAGGAGAACCAGGAGGACCACTGTCAGAGCCCTACAGAAAGACTTCCAGTGGCTACCGCTGTACATGTTTCTGACCAAACTATCAGACACAGACTCAATGAGGGAGGCCTGAGGGTCTTACATTCTGTAGTGGGACCTGTGCTCACTAACTTTCAACAGAAGAAACAATAGATTGGTGACATTCATTGACTTTTAAATTGAGTATTGTTGTAACGTGGTGTGGGGCAGTACCCGAGGGTGAGGCATTCATCTTCAGCACCCTGGCACATTACATGAAAGTGTGGGTCCTGGCTGGGTGTGTGGACTTTTGTTGTTACCCCCTTGCAGACCACATGTATCCGATGGTGTAGGCTTGCCAAGACCGAATGTTGCACAGCTCAATGAGGGAGACCACCATTCCAAAATAAAGTCTTTATTGTACGGTAAATTGGTAAGGGTTATATGTGAGGGATAGCGGGTACAAAGTCTTATGGATGTTTCCTCTACGTTATGAAGCATCTTTCCACCAAGTATCCTTCCTCTGTAGTTTACTTTGCTTTCAAGGCACACTGTTACTCCCTAATTTGCCACAACCCAGCTTTATTGCTTCAGTCCTGATCAGCAAGTCTCCTTACATGCTCACCATTTCCGATTCCTATTTCTTCCACTACTGTTGCCCTGGATCACCCGCTCGGGACCCTTCACTAGTCCCCATCTCTCAGTCCTGCTGTAAAGACGGAGGGTCCTAGAGAGATCCAGTGAGTCACAAACTGAGACAGTGACAGAAATAAACAACACTTTCTTTACTAAAACAGGGATTAGACTAAAATTCAGTATTGCATGAATCAGTCTCAGGTTCTACCTGGGACACTGTCTCTAATAAATACACACAATCAGCAAAAGCTGAAATCAATGTGCCAATCTCAAGGTTTCCAGTTTATGTGAATTATTCTAAAGATCTGGAACAATTTTACCTAAACACAGTGACAGTCTAGTGAGGGCAGTCTGTAGGGACCCCTGAGATGGCACAGTGAGTACAATCCTACCACTATTAACAATAACAATGCATGAAACTATACCAATTGCTCTTATACCCCTAGTACAAGGATACCCGGGTATCTTAAAGTTACGGTACCGTTAACCTCAGATGTGGTCTATCACAGGCCTGTGAATCGCGGTGGCTGCAGCTAGTCCCGGAAAACTTTGGCGCCAAATAACAACAAAGTTCACAAACACAGCAAAGGTTCCTGGTCTTGTCGGCCAAATAACAACAAAGTTCACAAACACAGCAAAGATTCCTTGTCTTGTCGGCCGATGCCGAGCCCACACGCCGGGGACTTTAGTCCTGTAGCCTCAGGTTAAGGTCTGGGAATAACTCTTCACAATGCTTGTCAGTGTCCTCTCAACGTGAATGGCACCGGACCCCTTCTCTCCTCTCGCAGTCACTCACTGTTTTCCAGACCACCGACCATGTGCTCCGTCACAGAGATGGAATCCTGAGTCTCTTTCCCTCTCACACGACACTTGGCTCCTTCAGCACAAAGTCTCTAGTCATTCAGCATGGCCTCCCACAAAACTCAAAAGAGCCACACAGCTTTCCCCAGCTCAGCACTCATTCTTAAGCAGGGATGCAGCTTCACCAGCGCCAGGGGTTAACAATCTCCACAGGAGAGTTTGTAGAGAGAGCGTCTTGTTGCAGTTCAATTCTCACAGACTTCCTGTCTCGCGTCTCACACAGCAGACACCCTCAGAACACACAGGGTCTCCTGCTCTGCCCCTGCTCTGAGCTCAGCCAGGCAAAAGTCACAGGGTCCTAATGCTCTCCTGCTGCTATCACAGTTCACACTCTCACATGTCACCCCACTAGAGGTTGGCGTCCTCGACACACATCCCCACTCAAAGTTGTCTTGTGCATAGCGCTGTGGAGGTATACCCGCCGTAGCTCGAGTAGTTCTCCTGGGACCCACCCCAACAGGCTCGGCTCCTGAGGGGGCAGAAGTCTCTTCAACGGGAGCCAATGAGGCTGCTACCTCCTGAGGTGTGGCGCCCTGTGCCACATCATACGGGTCAGGTAACTGACCTGATTCCCCGTTCTCTGAAGGACATACCACATTCTCAATACTATCTCCACACGGGGACAGGGGGCAAGTAAGCAGGTGCAGAGGCAGCCCCACCATCAAATTCAAGAGCATTAGGGATGCACACCCCTCGGGACACGGCCTGTGGATCGGTGGAAACGGGGACGGCATCTTTAAACCAGCACCGTTGTAGCATGTTACGATGAAGATTACGGGTTGGTCCCCCTGTCCCCACCGGCTCGACCTCGTAGACTGGAATCTCAGGGCTAACCCGTTTTTTTTACCAGGTACGGAGTCGCCTCCCACCGTTCACTCAGCTTTCCGAACCGTTGTTTGATTCTCACCAACACTCTATCCCCCGGGGAGAAAGGCTCAGTTTGCACGGGACGCGTGTCCCTATGGGTCACCTGACTGAGTCGATCACCCACCACCTGATACACCACCCTCAATAGTCGCTGGTGTTCCCGAACCGATTCTGATGCGGTCCGAAAGGGATTGGAGGAGGGATCTGGCATGCTCAAATCCTCAATGTCCTGCCCTGGCCTCCCGAACATCAACATGTGTGGTGAGTAGCCAGTACTGCTGTGCACTCTATTACTGTAGGCCCACATCAATTCGGGGAGATACTCAGACCAGCGTACCTGTTGTTTACCCTCTAACGTCCTCAACATCTGCAACAGAGTCTGATTAAAGCGCTCACAAACTCCGTTACCTTGGGGATGGTAAGGTGTCGTTCTCGACTGTGCGACACCATACAGCTGGTACAGCTCCTTCATAAATGCCCCCTGAAAACATGCCCCCTGATCCGAGTCTATTCTTCGAGGACACCCAAACAACTGGATGAAATGTCGACACACGGCTTCAGCCGCCAACTCCGCCGTCTGATCTCTTGTCGGCACTGCTACAGCATACTTGGTGAAGTGGTCTGTCATTACCAAGCAATAGGAATACCCAGACGTTGAGTATCCTATCAAGACATAGTCAATCATGAGCAGCTCTAAAGGAGCGGAAGTCTTAATAGATTGCATGGGCGCCCGCTGCTCAGGGCTCTTACTGAGCCCACAGACCCGACACTGCCGACACGCCTCTGTCACCATCCCCCCCAATTCAGGACAATAGAGGAATCGCTGTAGCCACTGGAGTGTCTTTTCACTCCCAAAGTGGCCCCCCTTCTCATGCGCCTCGCGAGCGACCACCGGACCCATCCCCATAGGGATTACTAGCTGGTACCGGTGCTGCAGCTCAGATGGCAGGTACACCTTACGGTACAAGAGGCCCTGTTCCACACACAACTTATACCACTGTCGCAGTAGTTTCATTCCTTCCGCGGACAGCTGGGCCTTTTCCTCTGCACGCGGCCAGACCCCTTTTTGTACCCAATTGCGCACTAGTGCAATGTCAGGGCAACCGTTCTGGTCCTTCGCCCAATCCGAGGGTGTTTTTCCCTGAACACACGGCATCCCTGACGCCACCCCACTTGAATGTACCACACTTCGGAAGATAGGTACCTGCCCCAAGTCAGGGGTTTCAGTGTCCTCAAGCTGGTCATCAACATTTTCCCCTGAGGACCCAAGGGGCACCCTTGAGAGTGCATCTGCATTTCTGTTTTCCCGCCCAGAGCGAAACTTAATTCGATAGTTAAACTTAGCAAGGCGAGCGACCCACTGCTGCTCCAATGCTCCCAGCTTTGCATTTTCTAGGTGAGCCAGAGGGTTATTGTCAGTCATGACTAGCACCTCAGCTCACGTTAAATACTCGGCAAAGCGTTCTTTCATCGCCCACACCAGGGCCAGTAGCTCTAGGCGAAACGAGCTGTAGTAAGCTGGGTTGCATTCAGTGTCTCTTAAAGACCTGCTGCCATAGGCGATTACTCACTCCTGAACATCCTGCACTTGTGCTAGTACAGCCCCCAGCCCATGCAGATTGCCATCGGTGTATAACAGGAAAGGGGAATCAAACCGGGCATACGCTAACAACGGAGCACTCGCTAGGGCGGCCTTCACCTCCTCAAATGCCTTTTGCTGCTGGGGTCCCCATGGGATGGGGCGATTTTGGGGGCCTTGTACCGTCCCTCTTAAAAGCTCATTCAGGGGACTCACTACTTGTGAAAACTTAGGTACAAATTGCCGATAGTACTCTGCTAAACCTAAGAAGGCCCGAACCTCTCGCAGGGTACGGGGGGTGGCCACTCCTGCACGACCATGACCTTACTGGTCGCGGGCAGAACCCTGTTCGGAGTCACCACGTCACCTAAATATTCAATCTGCCTCTGTAACAGCTGTCACTTCTTTGGTTTTATTTTCAGGCCGTAACAACTGAGCCGTCGGAGAACTTGACGTAACTTCTCAAGATGGTCTTCAAATGAGGTCCCGAACACCACAATGTCATCTAGATATATCAGGACTGATTCAAAATTCAGATCGCCTAAGCAATGTTCCATCAGGCGTTGAAAAGTTCCCGGAGCGTTAGTGAGCCCGAAGGGCATCCGGTTGAATTCATAGAGCCCCATTGGTAGGACAAACGCCATCTTGGCCCGATCTTTTTCGGCCATTGGTACTTGCCAAAAGCCACTTGCTAAATCCAATGTCGAGAAATATTTGGTCCGACCCAATGCCGACCCAATACTCTTGTATGCGAGGCAATGGATATGCGTCCCTCACCGTGTGAGCATTTAATTTGCGATAGTCCACACAAAACCGAAGGGTCCCATCCTTCTTCTGCACCAAGACCACAGGGGCCGCCCACGGGCTCTGGCTCTCTTGGATCACTTGGTTGTCAAGCATACTGGCCACCATGCGCTTCACCTCTTGATAGAGCATTGGGGGAATTTGACGATAACGTTCCCTAATAGGAGGAGTATCCCCCATGGGAATCTCATTCTCAATCGTCCAGGAACAACCGAAATCCTCCGTATGTCACAAAAAGGTCTCTTGATGTTCCCACAAGACCTTCTCCAGCTGCTCCAATTGCACAGGAGTCAGTTCCTCCCGATCCAATCCCATCTGGTCCATGATCACACGACCATTCCATTCTTCGGTAGGAGGTTCGGTCCGGCCTACTGCGACCGCGAATGTCCAGGAAGACTGTTCATCTGGGCGAAGTTCGAACACTGCCTTATCAGGCACCTTCCCTGCTGACACGAACAGTTCAGCCAGAATGGTCCCAGCAGGAATTGTAATAGCCTCATCTAGAACGTTGATACATCTGACTGGCACCCGTCCATTCTTTACAATCGCCAGAGACCGGGCCACATGCGCCTTAGCGAACGAGGACTTCTCTGGGGCTGGCTCGATGAGTACTTCAAGCCAATTTAGTCTCTGTGCAGCCCACACCGGTAGCATTAAGAGTTCTTCATGCCGGGGCGTTAGCGAGATCGTGGTCCGTGATGGCAACCGGACCAGGCCCACCAGACCCCCAGGGACCGCACTCTTCAGGAGATTGCAACTCAGCACTAGACGGTGTAACATTCTCTGGGTGGGTTGATGGTGGGTAGCAGGCGCCCAGTATTGGGGTCCCTCACTGGCATACATCTGATGATTTAAATCTCACAGAACGTTCATTCCGAGAGTCACCTCCATCCCTCTTCTAGGAGGGTGGTCCACCAGCACTATCCCTTTCTGACCCAGCTCTTGACCAAACATTTCCAGTTGCATCCACACGATCCCCTTCACCGTCAGTTGGCCATTGTTAGCGGCTGTAAGCCTTATCACTCGGCCGTCCTTGGGAACCACGAGTTGACTGAAGTCCCTTTCGTACACCTCTAAGGGCATTATGGTACATTCGGATCCTGTGTCAACAAAGCATCTCATCTTCCGCCCTTCAAACTCTACTCTACTTCCAGCAATGGACTGCATGCAAACAAATCTTGTTCTTCCCGTCGAGGGCTTTGTGGGGGGTGGGCCGCTGCTGCTCGCCCTCTCATGGCAGCGGCTGGGAGTTTAACGCCGGCGAAGGAGGTTCCGGTGCTGCAGACATCCGGCAGTATCGGGAGATGTGCCCCCAACGCCCACACCTCCAGCAGGTGACTGCTCCTTGTGGACGAGAACTTAGATCATTCGAGGAGGGCGACCTGGCAGACTGTGGAACCACCATTCCAGAGGATGGGGCGGGTGGCCCTTCCGTGGGAGTAGGGACCGGCCAGCTCTGAGTTTAGACATCTCCAGCTTTAGCTCCTTCAGTTCGGCACACAGAGCCTGTACAACGTTTACCAGTCCTCCCCCTCCTGAAACTGGCGCCGGACCTCCCTCCAGCTGTGCACTGTCAACTGTCCCCTCGGCCACCAGAGTAGACTCCTCATCCCTTTCCACTGTGGCCCGAAAAAATCTGCCAGAAGGATAATTCCGGCGTAGCTCGGGACATCTCCATCACTCTGTCTCGAAGGAGTCTATTGGCTAACCCCATTATGAATTGATCCCGGGGCAAGCGGTCTACCTCTCGGAATGTCCCCATGGCCCCTGGGTCTAGTCGCTGCACCTCATTCAACGTTTCCTGTAAAGTATTCGAGTACTGCATCAAAGTCTCACATTCCCTTTGGGGCTGATTGAAAAATAAGGAACGTGTTATGATGTGCAACATGTACTAAGGAAAGATAGGGGAAAGCTGTCCCTACAGTAAGACTAAACTGAATCCATACAATGTAGCGGGCTGCCTGTTCCTAGTGAACAGACCCACCTTAGTCCTCGGCTAGTCTGAACGAAGACCTATAGAATTAAGCGAGGGGTCCCTAAAAGAACTAAGGACTGCAACAAAAATGGGACACCTCCTAAACAGAAGTTGTTGCAGATCATAAAAAGACAAACTGACAAAAAGTACTAGAGGTCCCAGAGGACCAAGCGAACTTGACAGAGAAAGGCACAGAAGCACCAGGCTAGAGAGACAGAAAAACACTGAAGTCCAGCACAGCCAGAAGGGCGGAGCTGTAATATAAAGGCAGATGGTTACGTGACCGCAAACCACAAGATAGAAAAAACAAACAGGAGCGCTCTAACAGTACCCCCTCTTTTATGAGGATCCTCCGGATCCTCCAGGCCCAGGCCTATCCGGAAGCCTCTTGTGGAAAGCTTTAACAAGCCTAGAAGCAGAGACATCATCCGTCCTTACCCAGGAGTTGTCTTCGGGAAAGAAACCCTTCCAGGAGACAAGATACTGTAATCTCCCTCTATGCCATCTAGAATTCAAGATACGAGAAATTTCATATTCGCCGTCTTCCACCACAGGAGGAACTGTGACAGTGGCGTCCCTATCAGATATGTCAGCCGTTTTCAACAAGGAAACATGAAACACAGGATTAATCTTCCAGGAACTAGGGACATCCAACCTAACAGCAAACGGGTTAACAACCTGAAGCACTTAAATGGACCCACAAACTTAGGACCCAGTTTTTTAGAGGGAATCTTCAACCGCAGGTTCTTTGAGGACAACCAAACCATGTCACCCACAGTAAACAAAACCTCTTTACGTTTCCTGTCAAAATAGTACTTGGACTTCTTGTTAGCCTCTTGAAAGTTACAACGTACATTAGTCCAAACTCTCTCCAAATCACCGGAAAAATTCTCCTCCTGCGGCACCGCCGACCCCAATTTGGAGAACGAACCAAAAGACGGATATCTCCCAGTACAACAAAAAAAAGGAGAACACCCAGCAGAGGAGGATGTATGATTGTTAAGAGCAAATTCTGCGAGAGGCAGAAACTCAGACCACACCTCTTGATTGTCCGCCACAAAACAACGCAAAAACTGTTCAACATCCTGGTTCTTTCTTTCAGTCTGTCCATTTGACTCAGGATGATAACCAGACGAAAATGACAAATGGACTCTCAACCTGTCACAAAAAGCACGCCAAAAGTGAGCCACAAACTGAGGTCCTCTATCAGAAACAATATCTGTGGGAACGCCATGGAGCTTAACAATCTCCTTAACAAATGCCTTAGCGAGTGTCTTGGCGCAGGGCAACTTAATGAATGGAACCAAATGACACATCTTACTAAAACGGTCCACGACCACCCAGATGACAGTAAAACCCTCGGATACAGGAAGATCAGTAATAAAATCCATAGTGAGATGCGTCCAAGGCGCACTAGGAACCTCCAGAGGGCAAAGCAACCCTGCAGCAGGAGTATATGAAGCCTTTGACCTAACACACACAGTACACTGATGCACTCACTTGATGACTTCCTTTTGCCATCCAGGCCACCAAAAACTGTGACTGATAAGTCTCTTAGTCTCCGAAACTCCTGGATGACCTGCCAACCGAGACTCATGACACTCCACAAACAAATCTCTCCTAAAGGTTCTAGGCACGAACAACCTCCCATGGGGAGTGTTAGATGGAGCATCATCTTGAGCATTCAGAATCCCATTCTCCAAAACGGAGTCCAAAGCCGCCACCACAACTCCTTTCTGTAAAATGCTCTCCTCCTCCTCGGCACCGACCGTAGGAGAGAAGCTGCGAGATAAAGCATCGGCTTTAACATTCTTAGTACCAGGGATATAGGTAACAGAAAAATGAAACCGAGAAAAAAAAAGTGCCCACCTAGATTGACGGGCATTCAAGCGCTTGGCAGCATCCAGATAGATCAAACTCTTATGATCTGTGAAAACCTGAATAGGAAATCTAGCGCCTTCCAAAAAATGACGCCAATGTTCAAACGCGAGTTTAATAGCCAGCAACTCCCGATTTCCAACATCATAATTCAGTTCGGTTTCCGAATTTTTTTTCGAAAAGAAGGCACAAGGATGTACTCCACCCTTGTTCTCCTGAGACAAAACTGCTCCGACCCCAACCGATGAAGCATCGACCTCGACCAAAAAAGGCTTGGTCTCATCAGGCTGCATAAGGATAGGGGCAGAACTGAACCTCTCTGAGATACTCAAACGCTTCAATGGCCTCAGTAGTCCACTGCGCCGTATTCGCACCTTTCCTAGTGAGATCGTTTAGAGGTTTAACAATTACAGAAAAATTCTTAATGAATTTCCTGTAATAATTGGCAAAACCCAAAAATCTCTGTATAGATTTCAAGCCAATAGGCCTAGGCCATTCCTGCACAGCCTGAACCTTCACAGGGTCCATCTCAAAGCCCTCGCTGGAGACAATGTAGCCTAAAAAACAAATTTTCTGCACAGCGAACTCACATTTCTCCAGCTAAGCAAAGAGTGAATTATCACTCAATAACTGCAAAACTTCACGTACACTCTGCCAATGGGACTCTAGATCTGGTGAATAAATCAAAATGTCATCCAAATACACAACCACATTCTTACCAATCAAAGGTCTCAGGATGTCATTAATAAGGTTCTGAAAAAATGCAGGTGCATTGGTAAGACCAAAAGGCTTCACCAGATTCTCAAAATGACCTACCGGAGTGTTAAAAGCAGTTTTCCATTCATCACCCTCCTTCACACACGTAACAAATTGTATTCCCCCCGGAGATCAATTTTGGAGAACCACTTGGTTCCCACTAACTGGTTAAACAAGTCAGGAATTAACGGCAATGGGTAGGAATTGCATACGGTAATCTTATTAATTTCACGAAAATCCAGACATGGACGTAAACCGCCATCCTTTTTTTTAACAAAGAAGAATCCAACTGCCACAGGCGACTTAGAAGGTCTAATGTGACCAGCAGCCAGGCTAGTCTGTATGTACTCCTCCACGGCCTTTCTTTCAGGGATAGTCAGATTAAACAAGGACCTTTTGGGAAGAGTAGCACCCAGAACAAACTCAATGGCACAATCATAATCCCTATGAGGAGGTAAAACTTGCGACTCCTCCTCCGAAAAAACCCTCCAAAAATCTTGAATAGGTACCGGTAATTCCCCTTTTTCCACAGCCGCAATGCGACCGTTTCAACATTTATCATAGCACTTCGGACTCCAAGACTTAATCACACTAGTAGACCAGTCCAATAAAGGATTGTGCAGTCTTAACCAAGGCAATCCTAGAACAACTGGAGAGGGCAAATTATCCAAAACAACCAAGTCCAAAATTTCTTGGTGAACACCATTGATAGTGAGGGAAAATGCAGCAGTCTTGTGAGTAATACATTTCAAAGGAGTGTTATCAATTGCAACCACAGAAATAGGTGTTGACAAAGGTTTGGATTTCAATTTAAGGTTTTCCAAAAACCCTTTATCAATCACATTGAGTGTTGAACCACAATCCACAAATACCTGAAATTCAATCAAATCTCCCAGAAAGAAACACTCCTGCAGAGCATAAACAAGCAATACGGGCATACCTGACCTTTTTTTTTCTTTACTTAAACGACGCTCACAATACTTAATCAAATGGTCAGCTTTACCACAATAAAGACACAATCCCTCGGCGAATCTCCAGTCTCTTTCCTGAGAGCGGAGTGACATCGCCCCAACCTCCATCGGTTCCCTGCCATCAGAGCAGATTTTCTGGGGACTAGGACCTGACATTACAGGAGTCTTTACCTCATTGAGCCTGCACCTCAGTCTCCTGTCTATATGAACAGCTAACTGCATAGCTTCCTGCAGAGTCTCAGGTGCAGGGAATGCAATTAGTAAATCCTTAACCCTTTCACTCAGACCAGTAAGAAATAAACATCTCACGCCGGATCATTCCACTTAACTTCTGAAGCCCATCTCCTGAAGTGTGTGCAATAATTTTCAACATCATCTGACCCCTGATTCAAACGTCTGAGTTCTGATTCAGCAGATGAGATTCGATCAGGATCGGCATATAATAGCCCCATAGAAGAAAAAAATTCTTCAACAGATCTTAAACACGTATCATTAGGCTGGAGGGAAAAGGTCCACCCCTGAGGTTCATTGCGGAAATGTGACATAATATAACCAATGCGCTTTGATTCATTCCCAGAGGATCTTGGTCTCAAACAAAAATATAACAAACAAGCATTTTTAAAGGAAAAAAAATCTAGCTGCTTACCATAAAAACATCAGGCAGTCCTACCTTGGGTTCGACAAAATGCGCTCCAGGACAGCTACTCATGTGTTGCTGAAGCTCGGCCACCTCCAGAGACAATTCCTGCAGGCGTTGAGCCAAATCCTGGACGGAAACCATACTGATCCCCGAATTTCTTTCCTTTTAGTTTTTTGGGCTGGACTTACTGTTATGATCTGCAACTTGTACTAAGGAAAGATAGGGGAAAGCTGTCCCTACAGTAAGACTAAGCTGAATCCCTATGATGTAGCGGGCTGCCTGTTCCTAGTGAACAGACCCTCCTTAGTCCTCGTCTAGTCTGAACGAAGACCTATAGAATTAAGGGAGGGGTCCCTAAAAGGACTAAGGACTGGAACTAAAATGGGACACCTCCTAAACAGAAGTTGTTGCAGAACACAAAAAGACAAACTGACAAAAAGTACTAGAGGTCCCAGAGGACCAAGCGAACTTGACAGAGAAAGGCACAGAAGCACCAGGCTAGAGAGACAGAAAAACACTGAAGTCCAGCACAGCCAGAAGGGCGGAGCTGGAATATAAAGGCAGATGGTCACATGACCGCAAACCACAAGATAGAGAAAACAAACAGGAGGGTTCTAACAGAACGAAGCTGGGCCACACGAGCCCAGCCTCCTGAACTCCCCTCTAACAGCTCCAAGATTTTCTCTAACGTGCTCCTCTCTGACTCTGGACGTACCATCACCATCCGCCTAGCGTCGCCCTCTAGTGCATTTAATGCCAACTCTGCTCGTAACGCGGGGGCCAGATTACACATCCGCAGAACACTCCGGACCCTCTCAGCCCAATCCTGCAACGGCATGTTACGCCCGTCGTATTTCGGCATGTGCTGGAGTAAAGCTCCTACCGGCACATATCCTCCCACAGTCGTCGCGGCTGCCAGGGGTTCCGCTACCAGCGGGGGGGCTGCTGGTGCGGCAGAGTCATTTCTTCCCTCGCCTACGTCCATGACAAGCACTGGATCCTGCCGACTACGCCAAAAAATGTAAAGACCGAGGGTCCGAGAGAGATCCAGTGAGTCACAAACTGAGACAGAGACAGAAATAAACAACACTTTCTTTACTAAAACAGGGATTAGACTAAAATTCAGTATTGCATGAATCAGTCTCAGGTTCTACCTGCGACACTGTCTCTAATAAATACACACAATCAGCAAAAGCTGAAATCAATGTGCCAATCTCAAGGTTTCCAGTTCATGTGAATTATACTAAAGATCTGGAACAATTTTGTAGCGCCCCGAGGGCTCAGTCGCTACAGAGGTATTGCACCTCTGCCAGAGGTGTGATATTCCACTCCCGGGTAAGGATGGAGTATGGACCAGGGCTCAGGTAGCAGCATGCATCACACACACCCCATTTCCAGGGGACAGCTCAACGGTGCTCCCATTAGACAGTAATACAGGCACGACAGAATCTGTCCCTGGCTGGAGTGGGGAGGGGGAGGAAAACCCGGTGATGTAGGAGCAGGAGGGGACGGTTCTTGTGCGTAGGTAGGAGCCCATTGGTTGCTGGTCACCTGAGCTCAAGTTCTAGAGGGAAGTATAAAAGGTGGGCACCATCTTAGGACAGTGGTCAGTTGAGAAGTACAGTGAAGTACAGAGAGAGGAGAAGACAGGGAGCAGAGGCTCTGTAGGAGCTCTGCTCAGAGGCAGGCCTAGAGAAAAGGCCGGGGCCTGAGAAGAGAAGGAACAGGAGAAGGGAAAGAAGTGGCCAAGAAACAGAAGGGCTCAGGAACAAGAAGGTGGAAGGGACCCTAAGGACCAACGTGAATCGGATGACGGGTCAGGCAAGAAGAGGGTACCGGATCCCAATTTGGTGGAAACTAATAATCTTCAGCCAAGAACCGGAGGTCGCGACCATCACTTGGTGCGACCCCTTGCTAAACCTTGCTAGGAAGGCATACCATATAGGGTAGCGGGAAAAGGGGCCCACGTTTGCCCGCATAGACCTGCGGGAGCTGGACAAAAGCTTGGTCACTGGCGGGGCATGAGCCGAAGGAAGGATAGGAAGGAGCTCTGAACCATACTTCTGACGTGCCTGAGGGTTGACCGAGTCCCACACCTGGTGGACACCGCACGGCTTGGGTGGTCACTGCTTGCGCTGAAGTGACCCGGAGCATATGAACTGTGAGTAAAAGCTATTGGACTGCAGTACGTTGTCTGTGTACTCCTTGCTCCTCCAGCACTAACGGCACTGGGACTCTCTACACCATCACCCCCACCATCCTCTACACTGCCCTGGGGCTGCACTCTTCCCGTGGGGAGTAACACTACCTCAGCTGCAAACACCATCAGCCTCAGCGGTCTGCCTTGCAGTGGCGGTTCATAATAGCCGCAATCCACGGGTGGCGTAATCGGACATTACCTGCAGCACATCATAGACTACCACTGGTCTGACCACCCTGAGCCACGGGACCGGGTCGCCACTACTACTCCCAGCATTGCCCTGAAGTCCCGATCTCGAGTGCCCCACGGCCCAGGGGGCGAGTCAATTTTACCTAAACACAGTGACAGTCTAGTGAGGGCGGTCTATAGGGACCCCTGAGATGGCACACTGAGTACAATCCTACCACTATTAACAATAACAATGCATGAAACTATGCCAATTGCTCTTATACCCCTAGTATAGGGATACCCGGGTATCTTAAAGTTACGGTACCGTTAACCTCAGATGTGGTCTATCACAGGCCTGTGAATCGCGGTGGCTGCAGCTAGTCCTGGAAAACTTTGGCGCCAAATAAAAGCAAAGTTCAAAAACACAGCAACAGTTCCTGATCTTGTCGGCCGATACCGAGCCCACACACCGGGGACTTTAGTCCTGTAGCCTCAGGTTAAGGTCTGGGAAGAACTCTTCACAATGCTTGTCAATGGCCTCTCAACGTGAATGGCACTGGACCCCTTCTCTCCTCTCGCAGTCACTCACTGTTTTCCAGACCACCAACCACGCGCTCCGTCACAGAGATGATATCCTCAGTCTCTTTCCCTCTCACTCGACACTTGGCTCCTTCAGCACAAAGTCTCTAGTCACTCAGCATTGACTTCCACAAAACTCCAAAGAGCCACACAGCTTTCCCCAGCTCAGCACTTGTTCTTAAGCAGGGACACAGCTTCACCAGGGCCAGGGGTTAACAACCCCCACAGAAAAGCTTGTAGAGACAGCGTCTTGTTGCAGTTCAATTATCACAGACTTCCTGTCTGGCGTCTCACACAGCAGACACCCTCAGCACACACAGGGTCTCTTGCTCTGCCCCTGCTCTGAGCTCAGCCAGGCAAAAGTCACCGGGTCCTAATGCTCTCCTGCTGCTATCACAGTTCACAGTCTCACACTGCTAAGGCCCGTTACTTTCTGCGTTACAAGTTTAAGGTCTCGTGGTTAGGTGTCCTCTCCAAGGACCCATCTACTGAAGGCCACTCTGTCTCGTCGGTCACTTTTCCTCAGGATTAAGCTATGCAGGAAAAAAAAAATCACCAGATGTACAAAAAAAAAAATATATGCATAATACGTATACTTTGTGATAGTTATACGTGTTTTTTTAGGAATTGCATTTTTTTTAGCATTCCTTATATAATAATAGCAATTTAAAATTTGTACAACTACACATTAGAAATAATTTTGACCAACATTTGTAAATAGGTCAAATTATAACAACTGAATCATAAACAAACAAAAAAAACCCCAAAAAACAACAACCGCTCTTTGGATAACACAGGATCGACCACTCACAATAGGTGATGTCACAGCTCACCTCCTCCTCTTCCTGTACAATGACTGAGTGATAACCCCTCTATATACAGTAGATAAAACAGGATCCACCATTCACAGTAGGTGATGTCACAGCTCACCTCCTCCTCCTGTACAATGACTGATAACACAGGATCCACCATTCACAGTAGGTGATATCACAGCTCACCTTCTCCTCCTCCTGTACAATGACTGATAACACCTCTATATACAGTAGATAACACAGGATCCACAATTCACAATAGATTATGTCACAACTCTCCTCCTCCTTCTGTACAAGGACTGATAACACCTCTATATACAGTAGATACCACAGGATCCACCATTCACAATAGGTGATGTCACAGCTCACCTCCCCCTCCTCCTCATGTACAATGACTGATAACACAGGATCCACCATTCACAATAGGTGATGTCACAGCTCACCTCCTCCTCCTGTACAATGACTAATAACACCTCTATATACAGTAGATAATATAAGCTCCACCACTGACAGTAGGTGATATCACAGCTCACCTCCTCCTCCTGTAAAATGACTGATAACACCTACACCTAACATACAATCGATAACACAGGATCCAGCTCCAAAAAGGCAACTAAAAGTTAAAAACTCTCCCATTTGACCGTCAGACTGAACTCACTGACAGATTCTCAGTTAACTCAATCTGCACCCAACAATAGACAGCGCACCACAGAGTCAATAAAAGGTGAACGGTGCAAAATGTTTAATAAGACCCATTTACAAAAAGGATTTTTACCACCAAACACATGGATGGCCCCTAAAGCTGGACAACTCCTTTAAGGAGCAGGCCCCGCAGATCATTTACATCGCAATATGGAAAGATGGCCCTTCCCCCAATAAATACTTTTGTGATTTTAAAGGAAGTCATAAAAAAATGTTTTCATATCCTCTAGATAAACTTACATGAAATTACTGATTATATGGCCGCTCCCGGGGATCTTCTCCATTTTAAAAACACCAAGCAGAACAGAATGAAATGAGCGTAAGCTGAAATTAAATATTTTAGTATGGTAAAATGAGAAACGTTAATCAATTTATTATAATGAACATGAAAGTGTTATCAGGAAGTGGTTATTGTAAACGGCTTCAATTTTGTCAGTTTATTATGCAATTTTCAGACTATAAATGTAAGTACGCATCTAAACACGGCGCCGAAATCACACCGAGGAGAACCCCCATAATTATCGGCCCTCTTACAATTTTATCTCTAGACTTTCCCTTCTTATTTTCAGATGCAGAAGTTTTTATCATTTTTTTTTAAATAAAAAAAATGACATTTTAAAATCAAAACAAAGCTACTTTCAAAAATGTTCAACTTAATTATCTGTCAAGACTACGTATACGTATACTACCGGAATATTCTGGAGCTCCTTTAGTTTTATAACTAGCTGTTTGATTGGTCATATTTCATACGATCCATTTATGTTCTATAAAGTCAGACTTTCCTTATATACCTTCATTTTTTTAGCTTATTTTTCTTTAATTTTTTCTTCATTTTTATTTTCTTAATACTAGTAATTTTTTTTATAATGTTTAGATTTTTATCTTAATAATGAAACTTTTGTGTTTTAGATTTTTATAATTTATTTTTAAAATTCTACATTGTGTTATATGTAATAATAGTATCAAATACATTGATCAACATAACAACAAATATATATATATACATTATGCAATTACACTACTTATATATTACAATACATTTATAGATATATTCCAACATATTCACAGATATACAGTATATAGATTTATATATGTGTGTATATAAATATATATCTATATACTTCTTTCTCTATCTATCTATTATCTATCTATCTATCTATTATCTATCATCTATCATCTATCTATATATCTATTATCTATCTATCTATCTATCTATCTATTATCTATCATCTATCTGTCATCTATCTATCTATAATCAGATGGAAGCAGCTCTCCAATGGAAATATGTGAAAAAGGTGATTTTGTATCTGTGTGAATAAAATCAACTTTTTTCACTTATTTCCATTGGAGAGCTGCTTCCATTCTATTTTTCTTTACATTTGGAGCCTTTTGACTGGTTGATTATGGAAATTTTTCTCCCACAACTGTAGGACTGTGCTGCTATTTTTTATCGTGTATATATATATATATATATACACCCAATTATACACATATATATATATATATTTTTTCATTTACTATATATGTTTGTATATTCAACATGGACAGCATGGTGGCTCAGTGGTTAGCACTGTATGGTGGCTCAGTGGTTAGCACTTCAGCCTTGCAGTTCTGGGGTCCTGGGTTCAAATCCCACCAAGAACAACATCTACAAGGAGTTTGTATGTTCTCCCCATGTTTGTCTGGGTTTCCTCCTGGTTCTCCGGTTTCCTCCCACACTCAAAAGACATCCTGATAGAGAATTTAGATTGTGAGCCCCAATGGGGACAGTGATGATGATGTCTGTAAAGCGCTGTGGAATTAATGGCGCTATATAAGTGAGTAAAATAAAATAAATGCAGATATATGTATATATATATAGAAATGTTTTATATACGTATATAAAACATGCATGTAATATATGTATTCATACAACAAATATAGTATGTATGTCTATAGATATAGACATACATATATGTCTATATACACATACAGTATATGTATTTATATATCTATTTACATACAAAACATATTATATATATTTATAATATATATTTAGAGTATTTATGTATATAGATATACACGTACATATATGTATATATCTATATGTATAGGTTTATAGAAAATAAGTATGTGTATGCAATATATATATACACTGTGTTCCAAATTATTATGCAAAAAGTGTTTAGGAGTGATAAGGTAAGAATTTGTTTGTTTGTCAGTTAAACTCATTGATGGTGATGTGTGTCAGGGCTCTTTATATCACTGTAAGCAATTGCAGACACCTGTGCTAATTAGTTTGGCAGGTGTGTCCAATGAAAGGCATGACTACTTAAGAAGGCTGTCCCACGTTATTAAGCAGCCTACATTTTCTGCCAAAATGGGAAAGAAAAAGGATGTGTCGGCTGCTGAGAAGCAACAAATTGTGGAGTGTTTAGGTCAAGGCATGACTACAATCAACATTGCCAAGACACTTCATCGTGATCATCGCACAATCAAGAAGTATGTAGCTGATTCACAGTACACACGTGTGCGTGCTGATAAGGGAAAATTGAGGACTCTTTCCTACAGGCAATTACGTCAGGTTAAAAGAGCAGCGGCAAAAAAGCCTTGTCATAGCCTTTTGTCCAACGTCCCTCGAACAAAAAGATGCAGGGTCCTTCAGAGGTTTGCAGCTGTGCGTAAGCCATCCTGTCGACCTCCTCTATCCACTGCACACAAGCAGAAACGGCTCCAGTGGGCCAAACAATACATGAAGACTGACTTCAAAACTGTTTTGTTCACCGATGAGTGCCGTGCAACGCTCGATGGTCCAGATGGATGGAGTGGAGGATGGCTTGTTGATGGACACCCCATGTAAACTACGGCGCCAACAAGGAGGAGCTGGAGTAATGTTTTGGGCTGGAATCATGGGGAGAGAGATTGTCGGCCCCTTTAAGATCCCTGAAGGGGTAAAGATGAACTCCATAATGTATGTTGAGTTTCTCAAACAGCACTTCCTTCCATGGTTCAAGAATAAGAACCGTGCATTCCGCAGCAAGATCATTTTCATGCATGATAATGCACCATCTCATGCTGCACATAACACATCTGCATCTCTGGCTGATATGGGCATAAAAGGGGACAAACTTATGGTGTGGCCCCCATGCTCCCCTGACCTCAACCCCATTGAGAACCTCTGGAGCATCATCAAAAGGAGTGTCTATGATGGCGGGAGGCAGTTCACATCTAAGCAACAGCTCTGGGAGGGTATTCTGTCCTCATGCAAATCAATTGAAGCAGAAACCATCCAAAACCTGACAAATTCAATGGACGAGAGAGTTCAGAAGCTCCTTTCGAACAAGGGGTCCTATGTGCAAATGTAACATCACCTAGAATAAAGTTTTGAGTTGAAAACTGTTTGATTTCAGTTTGTAATAACCTGCTAATGCTTATAATTTCAAAAATGACCATTTTTTTGTTCTTTATTAAAATGAAAAGGTTGAAAACTCTGCTGTGCATAATAATTTGGAACATGCATTTTGAGTGCAGTTTGAGTTTTTTTATTTTTTAAAAAATATACTGTTATCATAGGCAGTTTGTACAAAAACCTTTCAATTGTACTCTAATAGTTATTTGACTGGAAAATTACAATGACTGCAATTCATATAGGTAATTTGGGAAAATCTGAGAAAATATTATTTGCATAATAATTTGGAACACAGTGTATATAGCTTATATCTATAAACATACCTATTATAATGTGTATATATATATATATATACAGTATGTTATTGTGTATGTAATATATATAGTATGCATATATTTACACACATACCTAATATACTCTATATATATATAACATGCATATATGTATATACAGTATATTTGTATATTTACTTGTGAATCTCTGTATATTATGCTCTTTCATACTTGTATGTATGTGTATATATATACAGTATGTTATTGTGTATGTAATATATATAGTGTGTATGTATATATCCATACCTAATATATACATATACTGTATATTGCATGCACATATGTATATATATATTTGTATATATATGTATATTTACTTGTGAATATGTTGAATGTGTAGATTTTGTACTCTTTAACACTTTCATGTATGTGTGTATATATATGTTATGGTGGATGTGATTTTCGACGTCACCCTTATCTGTATCTCAGTAAATGCTGGCGGCCACATCTCTTCTTCAGAGGAGTGTCTGTATGGGGCCCGATAACTACATGACAATGTATTCCCCTCCTGCTTTGCATTGGTGTGCGCTGCATGTGGCTGACACCGCAGTGTGATTGGAGCCGCTATACTAAACACTTACCCTTTCCGCTGTTGTGCCGCTGTGGGCAATTTATCTATGTCTCACCTCTCTTAAAACACTTTTATCAAAATTGGCGGTCAAACAGAACTGAACCATGGTGGCCTCAATTTTAAACACTGTGGTACAGATTTTAATTTAGGAAAGATTAATGCTTCCTCCAGCCTTAATGCTACAGCTCTCCGTTATCTGCACTGAACGTGTCAGCTAATTTCTGCAGAAGGCTGGGAAGCAGAATGCTGCGCGCTGATGTTTGAGCGGCCGCAGCCAAGCTTATAGGAAGGCGAGATAATAGAGAGGCGAATGGACAATTTTCTCAAATTTCCTCTAAATTACAAAATGCTTCCATGTTTGTCTTTTTTTTTTTACCAGCAGCCACAGTTAGTTTATTTTGACCTGGCTATTAGAGATGTTAGAAACACTGAATTTAAGTGGAATAAAAAATAAATTTTACATTATTGTTTCCATTATAGAGTATGGATATATCAAATTTTATTTTTCTTTTTTAAATCTATTTTATATATTTTTCTTCTTCCATTTTTTTTTGCTATATTAATTACCATTAGAAAGATATATGCAAACAGTGACCTACGTCATATGAAAATCAGGCTGGGAAGCTGCTCACCAAATACCAGACCCGGCCAGAATATGCCTACTCAAAGGAATGTATGAAACAAGAGAGGACATGAGTATCATGGCATAAAAGCAATTTTATTGCTTCTTGAGAAAGCCTCTATGCTTGCGGGCGAAACGCGCGTTGAGGCGTGCTTCTGACCACCGCAATACTCCTGTGACGCCTTACGCTGTCTTTAGGCCCCCTTATTTGGTGAGTTCATGGGACACTTTCATACTTGACACCCATGATATGATATGCCTTATGCTTGATAGTTGTGCCAATTTATGGGAATATATATACTTCTTGCTTCTCACCACCCACATGGGATACACTTGGGCTCTCTTTTCACCGTGCGGTGTCACAGTGTCTGATCCACTACACCCTATGTCTTGTTTACACATTGCGATTTGTTAAATAATGTATTTTAATACTATTGTTTCTCAATAAAATTGTTTTTAAGCCATGATACTCATGTCCTCTCTTGTTTCTTACATTAGAAACATATGGCTGAAGTGAGTATATTATGGCAGTGACGTAGAATAGGAAAATAATATTGTGCGCACATATCATAAGGCCTCATTCAGTTAACAGTATTTTTCACATATGCAAAAAAATGGTACCGGTGTCCAGTGTCAGACTGGGGTGCCAAGGACCCACCGGTAACCAACTCGAGGGCCCCACTTTTCAGCTACAATCAAAAGTGACATTATCCTCAATCACAAATTTATATAACAATGAACTGGGTAGATTGTTACATGAATAAGATGCTGCCTTTGTCTGTACACAGAGATTCAAGTATATAGTGTCAAATATTGCTCATATAAGAGGGTGGTGGCCCACCGGAGGATTCTCCTGTTCTGCTGCGGGCCAGTCCAAGCCTTCCAGTGTCATCAGTGTTTTGGATCTGTGTATCATCTGTATTTTCACGGATGGATAAATAAATAAATAGATAAATTAAAAAGCTTCTCCTATGCTATGCCATCCAAGTTCTGTATTTTTCATGGACCCATAGACTTGTATTGCCCATTTTCAGAAAAAAATGTCAGTTTTGCTTGGACACTTAGTCCATGAAAAATAACGAACATGTGATAGCACCATAGACTATAATGGATACCTGTTGTATCCGTGAAAAACAAGGATAGACCACGTACGTGCAACAAGAACATCTAGTTGATACCTAACGGACAAAGAAATGTGGGCTTCTTATAGCCAGTGTCCTCCATGTACTGCCCTGAGGACCAAATGGTCATCCCAAACTTATGCAAGACTCTCATCCTCTCAAGGATCTTAAGGGTAGGTGGGTGCACACAATTTTTTTTAAGGTGGTCAAAAAACACAAATATTCTAGTGGAATAAGGTTCACACCACTGGCGCACACCACTTAATGAACTCGGCACATTTTATTAGTTTACGCACCTCCATATGCCTCTTCAGAAATGTAATTCTAGTCAGTGACTGGTGTAACATTTCTGTCGTAAGAGTCACTGGACCTTTTGCTGAATTTGACAGTGAGCGTAGCCTCGCCGTGTCCCGGCTCCTCCCCAGCTCCGCCAATTTTGCTGGAGCTGCTTCAAAGCAGTGTAGAAACTCCACATTGTGGAAACATTTCACAACTTTTCAAAGCATTTTATGCCACTTGATGAATCGGGGATATCATGTGCACACAATCATGGAAAACTTTTTGGAGAAGTTTTTAATTTTCTGAAGTGGCTCTGAAGATAATTTTTTACGGCCTTTAGATTGAACAGTGTCCAGCTTGGAGCAGATTTAATCTGGAGTCACATGCACTTTCTTTTTTCCTGCCAGGTGTTTCACAAAACATATAGTATAATGCACCAGATAGTCCTCAATATAGTATAATGCACTCCCCACACGCAGAGTCTGTAGTATAATCCCCCATAGGCAGTCTGCAGCATAATCCCCCCACCCCCCATCGGCAATCTGTAGCATAATCCCTCCAACCCCCATAGGCAGTCTGTAGCATAATCCGCCACCCCCATAGGCAGTCTGTAGCATAATCCTCCCATCCCCATAGGCAGTCTGTAGCATAATCCCCCCCATAGGCAGTCTGTAGCATAATTCCCCCCAACCCCATAGGCAGTCTGTAGCATAATCCTCCCACCCCGCATTAAGAAAAAATAAATAAATAAGCACAATACTCACCTCTCTCTCCTCCTTCCCCCGCTGCTCCAAGCGCCCGACCCGCACACATCTTCAGCACAGTGGGTTGGGCGCCAGGTGATAACGTCATTGACGTCAGACACAGAGGACGCTATGGGGGCTGATGGGAGAGGGAGCGTCGCTCCCTCTCCCATCACAGAGCTTGTAGTTGCGGTGATGGGTGGGGCACGATGCTGGCATCGGGGGCCCCCCCTCCTTCTCAAGGGCTTCATATCAGCCGCCGGGCAGTGCAAGGACATCTCCCTGCTCTGCCCGGAGTGTAACTGTAGCATAGTGACGCGCCCCCTTGGGCCATGGAGTACTCGGCGCCGGGCCGGTCGGTTCTTTTAGGATATGACCCGGTCCGTGGCCCCGGCTGGTCAATAACAGAGGGGAATAAAGTTTTGGGAATAAAGTTTTGTGACGCCACCCGTGGTATGCGGCTCTAGGTGGCAGCCACTGGTGTTCAGATCCACTGGGGCCGTTGGTGACGCAGCAGAGATGGTTCGGCTCTCCACGGGTAGAGCTAGGCCCCAGGGCAGTTAAAGAGGTAGCTTTGTTGTTGTTGTTGTAGTGCAAGGCAGGTGACGCAGCAATTAAGTCAAGGACACAGCGGGGTGCAGTCTTCAAGTTTTTACTCACAGTTCTTATGATGTTCCAGGTTGCAACTGCCAGCAGGTTATAACAGCCCACCGAGTCCTGTGTCCTCAGGTCAGTGATCCAGCCAACTCTCAGATAACTTGGGTGCACTTGATTGGGACCCTCTTTTTGTGTACCTTTCCCGGGTCATCTCTCTCTGCGCTGGCTCTCGCCCTCCTGTCCTGCGCCTAACACACAGTGTCCCGAGCCAGTGGCCGCAGGCCTTGTAGGGGTGACGTCCTCTCTGTCCCCCTGGTCCTATATGGCCACCTTTTCAGCGAATGTGTGTGGTTTTGGCTACGGCACTTAGAGATACCGCAGCCTCCGGTTTACTATCTGAGTCTTGCAGTCCTCCACTAGTCTGGGGCCGGCCCCTACTGCGACCTGGTCCCTTCTCCCGACTATGGTCGGCGTGAATTCGGGCGCACGGGTGGACTCCACACTTCCCGTGCCCCTAGGATCCCTTCTCTGTCTCTGGAGCCCTTCTCTGACTCCCTCGCTCCTCTCGTTCTCTCTCCTACTGGGCCCCTCTGACTGGACCCTACTCCTCAACGGTCCTCACTCACTGGGCCCTTCTAGATGTTTCTACCTGTCTTTTTATACTGTCTGTCATGTGACCCATGTCACTAACTGTCACTCTACGTGGTCCCCTCTACCTTCAGTCCTTCCTTGTGTGCTCCCCTAAACTACTTCCTCCACCCACCTCCTCTACCTAGTTCCCTCCTCCAGACAGGGACAGGGACTGTGCTCTCCCTCAGGCACAATCTCGCCCTTCCCTACTGGAGTGATGTGTTGTTGGATTTGGGTGTGTGGGTCCCGGGTAGTGCTCCCTCCTTACCCGAGAGTGGGGTACCACACCTCTGGCTGCGATGCAGTACCTCTGTGGTGACTGGACCCGCAGGGTCGCCACAGTAGCTCCGGGTGGGCCCCCACAGCTACGCTACTGGCGTGCACATATCCCTCATTTATCTGTTTTTAGCTTGACTTAGGAGTCCATATGATGCTGAGATTCTACCCTTTTATTCTCAAAACTAGCACAAAATCCATATTCCACATGTTGTTGGTCCACTTTAGCTAATTTTAAAACCTTTTAAGGTTCAGATGTTTTTTTTTCCATGTCCTGATAAAACCATAGAATTGAGAGAGGGTATACTTATTTTTTTCTCATGACTCTACGCACATACATAATTCGTATATAAAATATCTATCTATCTATCTATATATGTATATACATATATATATACATTCATATTTATAAATATTATTTCTATATTATTTTAAATTATGTATATATATATATAATTTTGGTCACAGAAAAATATAGTTCTAAAAGAAGAGAAAATTAATAAATGAAAAAAAGAGAGAAATAATTTCTATGTTTTCTATATCTAAGTAACAAGCCCATTACAGAATTACTGAAAAAAAAATCTGTGACCGCCATCCTAATAGCTTATCAATGATTACAAGTAATTAAAGTATACATTTTAAATTTAAAGGGGTGTGACCCATTAGGAACACATGAGCACCCAGCTGCTTCTTGTGTTGACCTTTCTAAGCCAGGAGAATGGACAGATGGTATCACCACAGATCCAATGCAGGCTAGAAGAACAGACAAGCATTTATCTACAATAGAGGATATTGTAAAATTAATTGCTACATTTCTATTATTTGGAAGCATATATATATATATATATATATATATATATATATATAAAAAATATGAATAAATAATTATATCCCTTATGGTAATTTTAAACAATGTTCAAAATTGGACAACTTTAATTTCCAGCATTTAAAGTGTAATAATAATAATAATAATAATAATAATAATATAGTAGAATTGGATGAGATAACTGCCTCCCGAATGAGGCGAATAATCACTTGGCCGACAGCTATCTATTACAGATGAGTCGATCTCTTTGCACAAATCTGGTCCACCATCCAGGACAGTGCTCTCTGGCTGTAGATGGGATCAGAGTGAAATTCATGAACTTCCGGATTCCCGGTGCAGAGTTTGTTTCGCAATTCTGACGTGACATCATCTATGCGGCATGCCACATACCGGTGATGTCTCTCCAACCTGGTTAATCATAAGCCGAGCCTGGGATCTGGGAGGGTAAGAAAATTCGTGCAGAGAGCACTGTCCTGGACTGTTGATTTAGGTTGAGCGAAATTATCCGCTCATTTGTACTACCTATAATGTATGCGAACCTGATAGGAACATATCTTTTTACAATCAATGACTTTGAGAAAAGACTATCCACAGTTATGTCCTCAGTTGTGCAGCACTGCAAGTCTAAAAGCTACTGCTCTTTAAGAACCCTCAGAACATGAAACTCCTCTCCAACCTGCCTGGTTCTTCAGTCAAGCCTTTCCATCTATGCATGTTCCGGACATGGATTTAATATCTCCTACTGAAGCCTTTATGTACCTTTCAAAGATGTAGGTTCATATACATCGGTGATTTCCAAATTCTAGGCCTCACGGCCCCCAACAGATCGTTTTCAGGGTTACCCTAGTATTGCACAGGTGAGAGAACCTGTGGCAATTTCTGATACCTTGATAATAATTCCATCACCTGTGCAATAGTAAGGAAATCCTAAAAACATGATCTGTTGGGGTCCGTGAGGACTGGAGTTTGGGAAACACTGATATACATTGACTGTGTTTGCTTTGTAAGGGAGACGTACAGATGGTTTATCTTTGTTTTCCCTCACTGAATGCCTTTGACTCGTATGTGAGTTTGTTCGTATCTGTTCACTTGTAGCATTTGGACTTGTGCGCATATCAGCCAACAGCCTTATTATCAAAATATTATTTAGTATTTATACTAAAATATTACGTGCGACTTGCATTCAGGCCTATTGCAAGTGGGTTGTGCGTGACTTACGACCAGCAACAGAAAATCCAACTGAATGGGAAACATTTGCGACTCTGTGCCGCAGTCACAGTAGCGGGCACTTGCCGGTAATATTGTGACATCATAGGAGATCACTAGATGTGATGTCGCAATACGACACTGCAATTTCAATGTCACATGACACATGTTGCCGTGTAGCCCTTTAATATCCCTTTAATAAGGCTATTAAAACAGTTGAGCTGCTTTAGGGATGTGGGCTGTCTTACCCTGTTCCTGCCCCAGAAGACAACATACGCCTCATGTGAATACTGCGGTTTTATATGTAAAAGTAATGTGTGTCTTATGTAATGTATTATGGTGATGTACAGTATGTAAAGTGTTAATGCGTAATGTGAGCATTGGATAGGATAAGCTTAGGATAACATAGGACATAAAATAAGGATAATAGGTTTAAAACACAGTACAGACCAAAAGTTTGGACACACCTTCTCATTTAAAGATTTTTCTGTATTTTCATGACTATAAAAATTGTACATTCACACTGAAGGCATCAAAACTATGAATTAACACATGTGGAATTATATACTTAACAAAAAAGTGTGAAACAACTGAAAATAAGTCTTATATTCTAGGCTCTTCAAAATAGCCACCTTTTGCTTTGATGACTGCTTTGCACACTCTTGTATTCTCTTGATGAGCTTCAAGAGGTAGTCACCGGAAATGGTTTTCACTTCACAGGTGTGCCCTGTCAGGTTTAATAAGTGGGATTTCTTGCCTTATAAATGGGGTTGGGACCATCAGTTGTGTTGTGCAGAAGTCAGGTGAATACACAGCTGATAGTCCTAGTGAATAAACTGTTAGAATTTGTATTATGGCAAGAAAAAAGCAGCTAAGTAAAGAAAAACGAGTGGCCATCATTACTTTAAGAAATGAAGGTCAGTCAGTCCGAAAAATTGGGCAAACTTTGAAAGTGTCCCCAAGTGCAGTTGCAAAAACCATCAAGGGCTACAAAGAAACTGGCTCACATGAGGACCGCCCCAGGAAAGGAAGACCAAGAGTCACCTCTGCTTCTGAGGATAAGTTTATCCGAGTCACCAGCCTCAGAAATCGCAGGTTAACAGCAGCTCAGATTAGAGACTAGGTCAATGCCACACAGAGTTCTAGCAGCAGACACATCTCTACAACAACTGTTAAGAGAAGACTTTGTGCAGCAGGCCTTCATTGTAAAATAGCTGCTAGGAAACCACTGCTAAGGACAGGCAACAAGCAGAAGAGACTAATTTGGGCTAAAGAACACAAGGAATGGACATTAGACCAGTGGAAATCTGTGCTTTGGTCTGATGAGTCCAAATTTGAGATCTTTGGTTCCAACCACCGTGTTTTTGTGCGACGCAGAAAAGGTGAACGGATGGACTCTACATGCCTGGTTCCCACCGTGAAGGATGGAGGTGGAGGTGTGATGGTGTGGGGGTGCTTTGCTGGTGACACTGTTGGGGATTTATTCAAAATTGAAGGCATACTGAACCAGCATGGCTACCACAGCATCTTTGAGCGGCATGCTATTCCATCCGGTTTGCGTTTAGTTGGACCATCATTTATTTTTCAACAGGACAATGACCCCAAACACACCTCCAGGCTGTCTAAGGGCAATTTGACCAAGAAGGAGAGTGATGGGGAGCTATGCCAGATGACCTGGCCTCCACAGTCACCAGACCTGAACCCAATCGAGATGGTTTGGGGTGAGCTGGACCGCAGAGTGAAGACAAAGGGGCCAACAAGTGCTAAGCATCTCTGGGAACTCCTTCAAGATTGTTGGAAGACCATTTCCGGTGACTACCTCTTGAAGCTCATCAAGAGAATGCCAAGAGTGTGCAAAGCAGTCATCAAAGCAAAAGGTGGCTACTTTGAAGAACCTAGAATATAAGACATATTTTCAGTTGTTTCACACTTTTTTGTTAAGTATATAATTCCACATGTGTTAATTCATAGTTTTGATGCCTTCAGTGTGAATGTACAATTTTCATAGTCATGAAAATACAGAAAAATCTTTAAATGAGAAGGTGTGTCCAAACTTTTGGTCTGTACTGTATGAGATAAGGAAATGTCTAAGGACAGAACTAACCCAGTGGGTGGGTACTAGTGTTAATAAAAGGAGGCACTTCCTGGTTAGAGGAGGCCAAGTTCAGGTGCGATGGGATGCTAGGGGCAGCATGTGTTGCTTGTTCCAGGTAGTGGGAGGCATTACTGGGATCCCGAGAGCTTGCTCCTGTCACTTCCGAAACCTAAAGTCTGGCATAGGGCTGCCGGACACAACGTGTCCTCTGAAGCACAGTGGAAGATGGACAGGGAACCGCATAAACGGAAGGTGATGGCCGATCCTGGGTGCGCTGCCGAGGTGGATGAGAAATCTCTGAGACTGACAGAATCAGTAGGCCTGGGAGTAGTCCATGATGAGCTTGCAACAGGACTGAAGAGGAGTTGTACTAAGAAGGAAGAAAATGTGAATTGCTGTGCCCTATCCCACCTGTCACCACCTGATAAACTTGGACTGTTTAGTAAAAATTTGACTGTTGCAAAGAACTTGGCGTCCCATGGGTTGTGTGTGGCGGCTACTGAGGACAGAAGCCTGGAGGCAGCGGAGGCCTGAGGTCTACAAATGAGTGTGATGCACCCTACACCCTACAGTATACTGGGACACCCCTTGTCTGTAAAGTGCCAGAGTGAAACCGGACAGCAGCTCGGTCACGACTAGCGCTCTTCAGTACTTTACACTGCAATACCGGACAAAATCAGTGGATGGGTCTGGCTAATTCTGGCAAACATTTTTAGTTACAGTATTTGAGCGATAAATACCCTTAACTCCTGAGGTTTTTTGGGGTAGCTAGTCAATAAGATTGAGGACTATGGCAGCGAATTGGATCTGTGCTCCAGATCAGGATATTCTAATACTACACATATTTTATTTATTCACTTTAACAATTAATAGAGGAAAATCTCAAAGAGACCCAAAATTGATATAGTAAGTGGTCTTTAAAGGACTGGTCAAAAAAGAGAGACAACAGCTAAAGGTGAAGAGTTGCCTGGGCATATGGGCCAGGTTCTTCATATTAAAGGGGGGCACCATTAAGCCATTTTGCCTTCCCCAATATAATTACATACTAGGCTAGATCAGTGAGCTGAAGCTTTGCCCCACGTAAGGGCATTCTCATACTTCCCATAATTTGCTCATCAACATGTCTCCATTTTTTAAATAGTCAAGCCCTATTTGAGACAAACACCCAAAGTTGAGGTGGAAAATAAATTTCTCTAAGGTGGTTTTCCTAAAGACTAAAAACTTTCATAAACATTAGATAAAAGTTGGCCTAACCTTCTGATTTTCGAAGGGACGTGCCTACCCTGTGATGTTTATTGAGGCTTCCCAACTCTCCGCCGACAGATTATCCTGGGGTAAAGAACCATCAGAACATTGGAGTTTCAATGGTTGATCCTTTTGTCTTCAGGAGAAATGATTCGCTGCCAGGAGTGTCTAGTAGAGGTTTTCTCACCTTTTTCTGTTAACTGAGCGCTCATAAGCGCATAACTAAGCGCTCATATGTAGAGGGGAGTTAGGAACTATAGCTGTCTGTTTGGCTAACTGTTATTTCAAGGGGTATGTCCAGCTTAACAATAATGGGTGTAGCCAAGAAGGAGTTGATGGGCGTGGGACTCTGATTTTCACTACTTGTAGAACACAACTGAGACTCATCAAGTGATATATAGATGGTCAGGTACATCCACCGAAAAAGTCCAATTGCAATGTATACATAATAATAGGCAAGTAAATAGGTAAACAAACTCCCAAATATTAGATAAATTAGCATGTGATGACCCTTAATGCTCACATATAAACATAGAACAAAACCAAATAGATAATATTAATAAGGAAGGGCAACATCGGATGAGCACAACCAATTCAATAACATTTTGCACAACTAGTATAATAATAGCCCAAATCAGACGTAGAACGAAGATCTCATATTGAAAATATAAAGTAATAGATTATACAATAGCTCTCTTAGATTAGTCTGCGAAATCACCATATATTATAGTAATAAACACTATTCTCGACACTCGTTTCGCTGTGTCAACAGCTTTGTCAGGAGCGTATAATGGGAACGTTGGAATCAGGACTTTTTTGTAGGTTTGAAGCTACTCTATTTGGATAGACAGCAAACTAAATCTGTGCTCCATATGATGGGAAGCCACGCTAGATCAAGGGTGGTCTTCTAAAGTTGGTGCTTTTTTGGAGGGAGGTTTCCCTGCAAATGTGATGTGATCAATGAGATTTGGCCCCTATCAAACCCATACTTAACTATAACACAATGCAAAATAAATGTAGTGTTAATATGTGAATGGGTAAATTGCAGTTTAATGTGCGGATTACTCAGTCTGGCATAATTGAACTCGCTTAAATGTATTCAGCATCTTTCAGAGTGAAGCCTTCAAGCTTTGAGACTAAATTCAAGCACTTAATAGAAATATGCAGGTGAAAGTACAATTAATTCTAATTACCAGACCATACATTGTTAGTTGCACAGCCATGAGTAAAATTAAAATGGCAATCACAATTAGAGAGCTGCAACCTCATTGTACAACAAATTAGTCACAAATTAAAAGTCTTGGAACTATTATACGTTCAGTCTATTGCCTATTGTCACAACTGCCTTGCCAGGCATGTAACACCTATTATGCATTGAACGCCACTTTAATTTTCTAATGTCTTTTGTTTTTTATATATTTTTTTCGTCTTTTCAGCATTTTTCTGATTTGAGGTGGAGAAGGTAAAGTGCTGAACACTTTCAATTTTTCCTAGTTCGATAAACAACTGTTAACATTATCGAAGAAAACACGTAAAACTTCACAAATCGCATAAACTGATAGGAATGTGGGTCCTCCAGCATTAAAGCTGATAGAATTATTGTTTAAGGAGTGCAGATAACTTTTTTTGCACATGAATAGTCATAAACTTTGCATAAACCAATTTTACAATTATTTATATGGAACTTTGTAATTTTTCTTATCAGAGAAATCTTCTTTCTCCACTTATGAGCCACTTCTCCTGTGTTAATATGTTTAAAGACCTCCTGAAAGTCTCAATATACTTGATCCTCTTCCCAGTGTAATATGGGCTCTTCTACTCATTGAAATAAATATTCACATCTCTACATCTCTAGATCCAAGACGGACAACACAAAATCCCATGATTCAAACATAAAGCGATTAGACCAAGAGGTTAAATTACGTTGATTAAATTTTCCATTTTATTGGAATTCTGACCCTTTGGAGTATCTGGGTGTGAAATTGATTTCTGAATCCACTTCATTGGCTTTAAGCAAATTGTTGCAGTGATCAAAATGTAAATGACCCTGATATATATTTATACCATAGTATTTCTTCAGCTATCCAAATATCCTCCTCAAAGAAGATGAGGACAGAAACTTTAGCAATTCTAAAAGTCAATATCGACCCTTTAAAGGGCCTTGCCACATGACTTTGGATAAGAAGCCAAACCAGAAACTCCATTTGGACACACTTGTTTCTGAGTTTTTGCCCCTCATCAGTGCAAAGCAGGAAAACTGGTTTGGCTGGGTGAAATACCTCTGAGAGAGGTATAAAGGGCAATCTCCACAAGGAAAAACTTTACCCCTTTCTTCATCTAGGAATATGAATGGCACAAAAAAAACACGTTTTCTCCTTAATGAGGCATATCTCTACTTACTTGAGCTTCTGTAGACTTTTATGACTGGTTGATGCACTGTGGTTGCTATAATTCCTAACTTATTTGGTCCACCCCACCAATACAAGTACACTCATCAGCTTGGCCCAAGACTGAATGTATTATTTCAATGGTAGGTGGGGATCTAGTCATTGTCAGACAACTTTGACTGGGGCTTATCTCCCCAAATAAATGAAGAATCCAACTTGCTCAATTTTTTCTTTACTTGACATCTTCCAATGGAGAAGAGTTGAGATGTTTTCATACTCATTAGATGTATATCCAATCCAGCCAAAAAGTTGTGTGTTTGTTTAACATGTATTTAAGGTGTATGGTCCCATTTGGATCTTTACTAATCATTTATGAGATACTGAGCATGTGCGACCACCAGCACTGAACACATGAGGTGGACTTTCTGAGGGAGAATCAAATTACCAGCAAGAGCCCAAATAAAACTGTTTTTACAGATGAATCCAATTTCTATTGTTAACCCCTTTGAACACCCTGACGAAATAGTATATTCATGGCCGAAAGTGTTGGCACCCTTGAAATTATTCCAGAAAATAAAGTATTTCTCCAAGAAAATTATTGCAAATACACATGTTTTGTTATACACATGGTTATTTCCTTTGTGTGTATTGGAACAACACAAAAAAAAACAGAAAAAAAGGCAAACTGGACATAATTTCACACAAAACCCTCAAAATGGCCCGGACAAAATTGTTGTCACCTTTCCATAATTGTGGGTAAACAACTTTGTTTCAAGCATGTGATGTTCGTACAAAATCACCTATGGCAAGTAACAGGTGCGGGCAGTATGAAAATCACACCTGAAACCAGATAAAAAAGGGAGACGTTGACCCCATCTTTGCATTGTGTGTCTGTGTGTGCCACACTAAGCATGGAGAACAGAAAGAGGAGAAGAGAACTGTGTGAGGACTTGAGAACCAAAATTGTTGAAAAATATCCACAATCTCAAGGTTACAAATCCATCTCCAGAGATCTTGATGTTTTTCAGCCCACGGTGTGCAACATAATCAAGAAGTTTACTACCTACTTGCTATTTTTTTATCCCATTGTAGAAAAATATATAGTCTTAGATAAACCCTTTAAACAACTCCCTCTTTCCCCACCATTTTTCAGAATTTCATTGCACTTTGTTTGTTTTTTTTCACCATTTTTCGGTACATTGTATGATGAAGTGAATGGAGTCATTCAAAACTACAACTCGTCCCATGAGAAAACAAGCATACGGCTCTATCGAAAGAAAAAAAAAAACACGAAAAATGAAAAATGTCCCATTCCTGAAGGGGTTTACATTTGTGTGCTGTAACAGTTAAATGTAATATTTTGATTCAGAATACCCCTTTAAGGCCTATTTATTCCAGCTGTTGTAAATCATTCACACTCTAATACACAATTCAGACAATGCAAAAAGGAAATGTATCCCCCCCCCCCCCCACTATGGCTGCCACCCGGAAATGAGGCATTCCCTTTAATGACTATCCATTAATCAACTAATTTCCTAGGGTGAAATCTAAGACACTTCATTTGAAAAAAAAAAAAAGAAAGAAACGATGTCTAAATGCAACGTAACTATTATATTGGATGGTACAAAGAAAAATGCTCATGAGGGACTTCATGGAAACGGAAAGTTTGTGTGGAGGATAAAGAGAACAGGCTTAAATTATTAAGCAATATTTTCTCTGTCAAGATATGAGAAAGTGTTTTTAAATGGGTCCTTGCGGTGAGTTATTTCGGTATAAATGCATTTGTGATGGTGAGAAGGATAGTGCAAATGGACTTACAACATAGTTCTATACAATAGAAGAAAATCAATTTAAAGCATGCTGAAAGTGAAAAATAAAAACGTCACCGTTCTCTTAGATCCTCCTGTGCTCACCTGCATGAACCGAGGACCTCTCCTCTTTGATAAATCACTAACAGGGAGTAGTTTTTATTATTTACCATGTTGCAGATATAATGGAGCTGCAGCTCGATCTCAGCCCCTATTTCTAGAAGCCTGGTAGCTTACATTACACTCCCTTCTTCTCTTACTTGGTAACGCCCATCAATAATCTCTTTGAGACTATTTGCCTGAAACTGTGCAGAGGCTGCTGTAATCACATGACTCCATTAACCAGCAAATTTACAAACAAATTGCTGGCGATTCTCTGTTTCGGTAATCCAATGTTAAATACTTTTTGGTTAATAAACACAAAGGTATTATGTCACGGGTGTGTCAGATGTGACAGACAGTCGCCCTGTAGTTGGTTGCAGGAGATCTCTTCATTTGGCATTACAGACTCCTTTTTAGAATCTGTCTCACTCTAGGACCCAACGGCTACCTCACTCCTACTCTAATTAACACCATGGCCTGGGTGTTTAAATACTTTCAGTTTGCTTTTGGGAGGGGCCGGTGATATTCACATGATCCTGTTAAGGAGACGGTTGCAAACAACTTTATTAAATAATGGAAAGCAACCAAACCTGGGGTCCGCAATGCAGCCTAGAGGACTGTGGCCGAACACCTTCCGGGTAAGAAGGTAAAACAACCAACTAATGTATAAATCCCTCCAGTGTTACTTCACACCGGGACGGGAAAAGGGATTCGCACGATCTCCGTTAACTGCACGAGAGATGTGCGACAAATAACGTAGCCGTAGCCCTGTTAACTGCACAGAGGCTACGCAGCAGGCGCTAAGAAGTGTGTGTGTGACTCACGCCGGCGTATACGTGCTCCCAGCCGGTGTGCGCCTGGACTGCGGAGAAACTCTCCACGTGACTAACAGGCGGTACCAGGGATATGGAGCCCGCAGTCTGCTCGGGGTGTATAGCGACCCCCTTGATGGAGCCAGACTGTCAAGCGGAAACTACCTGCCTCCCTGCAGCTAAGACTGCCTATCCTCAGCTAAACCTGCCTGTCCGAAGCTAGGCCTGCCTAAGCGACCTGTGCTAAACAGCCGAGCGAACTCTGGCATCTGCAGGTCATGGAGAGAGCAGCTAGAGAGCACGTGGAGCCCAAACAGACAAGCATCCACACCGAAACACAACCTTAGCTCAATGATCAGAGCGCGCCACCATGCTTGAGGGCGGCCTATTTAAAGACTAAGCCCTGCCCACTGTCGCATTATTGGTCGCACTACTGATGACATCACCCGCGGCCAATCAGGCGGTGCCAGGTCACCGGATCAGCTGACACCAAAGCACCAATCACGGTCCGCCATGTCACAGGCATGCTCAGTGCAGTGCATCCTGGACTTAGGCTGTAGCAGCCCTTGTTCCCCTCCGCAACCTATGCTTAACACTACTAGGAACAAGGACCTGAGCCTGTACTTCTCGTGCACTGGCTAGGTGTTGGGACCAACAGCGATGCTAAGCAGCATCCACCCTGGCTGGACCAGAATGGGAGACCACAGATGATTCTGACCCAATTTCAGGTCCAGCAACCACCCGACACCTAACAGACCCCTTGTAAAGTTCTGGAGCTCTTGCAGTCTGCTTACTTCCTCTCTGGTGCTAAGAGGTTGTGTGTGTAATCTCTCTGAAGTCAGCTCAAGCTAAGCTACTTACCCTCTGTCTGTCTCCCTTCTTGTTGTTAGTGGGGACTGACTAGTGCTCACCCCCCCTTCCCTATGTAGAAGCTAGCTTTAGGGAAATACAGGGTTTTAGTTTCCTGTGCGGCAATTGGGGAGGAACCAATATAGGGACGATAGAGGAAACAAGGTGATATCAGATCAGCCTTGGAGGTCTCCACTCCCTCTTTCCCTAGTGTCTGGGCTACCTTCCCCTCATCCCTTCGAGTTGCACTTAGTCTTTCCCACACCTTGTGTGACATATTATAGGAGTGATATATGTTAAGGCACAAAGACTCCTTCATCAGGAAAGCTTATAATAGAATGTCTAATGCCCACCATAAATATTAGACTAATGTTGACAGCACTAACCAATATTGACTGGTTTGGTTCATACCTCTTTTAATTCCCAGACTTTACATTAAATTCCTTCGCAAAGAGACCCATCTGTGGACAGCTGTTTCTGGGCCAGTTGCCAACTGGTGTAGGTACTTTTACAGATAATGTTCTTTAGGAAAATATTATGTAAATTAACTCTCCTCTGCAAGGAAGTCCTTGATCTTTGTCAAAGACATATCAGTAAGTCAACCAGTTCCATGCTCTCTACTAACAAGGTGCAGGATCCAACGAAACAGCTGTCTACAGATAAGTGTCTCAGGTTTTGCTATAACCATTGCTAAAACCATCTTAGAAGACTCCTTGTTTAGGCTCACCTGGGGAGATGGATCCTCTAAGCCTCTGGTCCGGGTGGGTACATGGACCCCGGGCATTTGTGTGCCAAGCAGGAAGGCACGTGTCAAGTAAGGATTTGGTATACTCAAGAATTTTGGGAGCAGCAGGATGGATGAAATGGAACCCAGCAGGGATGGAAGGAAGTTAAAGCATGGCGTGCACAGAAACAGTGGAGTACACCAAACAGAAGTCTTGCGTCTCAATCCTAAAACACAGGTGTGTGTCCTAATGGGCCATAAGTAGGATTATGGAGCTGAAGTCACTAAGCCACGCCGGGCAACCTGCAAAACCAGATGTGGAGCACAACAGAGGGCAGCGGTCTGATGTAAAGGAAGGAGAGCACAGGATATCCGGGACAGGTGTTACACTCCTGAGTGGGTTGGATTATGACTTGCAGAGTAGCTACATATTTGTGGATCTAGAGAGACCATACTCTTCCTTCTGGAGGAGAGCTAACGTACAAAATTTTACCCAATACACATTGTCTATAGGACTCCCTACACCAGAAAGATCTTCAAAAGGAGAAACAGTATTCCAGAGCTTTCGATTTCAATACTTGGATTATGGGACTTGAGTTTTGGGTATATGGGTGTTTGCAGGTAAGATCTGGGTGCTGTACAATGCAAAGGGAGAATCAGTGTTTAAAGCTCCATAATACAAATCCATTGGGTCCAAGCACATGACTCTGACTTGTCCATGAGTCCTTACATGAATGGTTTTCTCTCGTGAACATTTTGATAGTATTTTTAGATAATTTTGATATGTAAAGGTATTGTCTTATCTTTTTTTTTTCTAATGCGCCCAATTTCTCAATCTCCCGGCTTCCTTCTTGCAGGGGGGCGGTGCATTCCTGCTCGATTGACAGTTAAGGCTAGCGGCATGGTTGCCTTGTTTCCCCAAATTCTGCACATTGGAGGAGCACAGTAGCACTGAATCAGGCTCGGTCAGGGGCTGGCTGTGTGCTCCAGCAATCCCCGACTGCTTCAGAGCAGTGCTTACAAGCTATTTAGAGAAGAGCTTGTAAGCAATGTGTATGCTTACCCACCGCTGATAGACTACAGTAATCAATAAAATTATAAATCCCTTTGATCTTGATAACAGAGAAAATTATTAATAACAAGTAAATATAAATACCAAAGTTGCTTATTCTTACAGGTTCTTTCCATCTTTATCCATTCAGTATACTGAGAATAACCCTTTGAAGACAATATTTAGCTTTGTGCCCCCCTTTACAACATTGTCTAATTCTTCCTCTTCGTGTACCTATAGCAGTAACTTGCTGTTGAACACGTCTTTTACCATCTTTATGACCACAATGTAGTTCGCTATCTTCTCATCAGCGGTGTGTTCTTTCAATCTGCTCCTACTATTATATCTTCCTGACTTTTATTACATCCCTTGAACAAATCTTACACTAAGGATAAAAAAAAAAAAAAGAAACTGAGGTTTAGTTGGCAACCATGCCTTGATAGGTCCAAGAAAACTCAAGCTGGCAATATAGTCAATACCGGAAATTAAGGAACGGGTTAAGGAGATGTTGCCTTTTACATGTTTGCTGGAAGCAATGCAGCAATATGTATTCTGAAGTGCTCTAATGACACCACTATATGCTGCTAACCAGTCTCCAGACAATACCACCGTCTATTGTGCACATAGCAGTGCCACCATACATTGTCCAGCATCATACATTCAAAAAATGTCCACCATACATTTAACAGTACCCATAGAGTGCTTAAATAATACCACCATATACTGTTCGCATAACAGTGCCAAAAAGTCTCCAAGTAGTACCACTATTCACGGTGCCACACAGTGGATAAATAATACTATGATACATTGTTCTCATAGCAGAGCCACTTCTACCACACACGTACCAGTGCTCATAGAGCGCTGAAATAATACCACCATACACTGTGCATATAACAGTGCCAAACAGTGTCCAGCTAATATCCCTATTCATTCACTAACAGAAGAGTGCCACAGAGTGGACAAATAATACCACCATACATTGTCCTCATAACAGTGCCATTCAGTGCCAAAACACTTTGACTACATACATAGCAGTGCCTATATATTACGCCAATAATACCACAATATACTGTCTGCATAACGGAGAGGAAAAATTATCCAAGAAATACCATCATCCACTATTCAACATAAAAGTGCCACACAGTGTACAAATAATACCACTATACTGTCCATATAGGAGCACCATGCCAAAACACTTTCGCCACATGCATAACTGTGTCCAAAGCTCACTCCAAACTACTGCATATGTAACAGTGCCGAAAAGTGTCCAGATAATATCACCATCCACTGTGCAACATAAGAGTGCCATACAGTGGCCAATTAGTACTTCCATACTGAGCACAAAAGAAAAGAATGGAAATTAATAGGTAGAGATGAGGAATCGATTCTCAGGAACGTGGGGCAGTAGCCAGGTCAGTAGTCCATGGCTGATGGATGGGAGCCCCGAGAAACACCTCCTACCTGTTCGAATCTTTGGATTTATAGATCTGGTGCGGTATCATCGTTGCAGTGTGATGCATGAATGACGCTGCACTTGGACTATTAATAAGAAGGGGACTCAGAAATGCTGGCAGGTAGAAGGTGGGTTGCAGAACTCTTTTCCATCGGTCATGTACTACAGATGTGACTGCTGTACTAGGGTCATGCAAATCAATTCGCTCATCTCTACTGATAGGCATGATGTGTGATGCGCCTTGTGTAACCATTTTCTATCCTTGAGCAGAGAGATATAAGGGATCTAGACACTTTACTTTTGACATTCGTGAGAATATTTCTGTAAACCAGCAGTGAGCAGCAAGAAAAAGTCTTGAAACTGATGGGCTCACTAATGGTCTTCTGCCGTGGTTTCCTGGAGGTGTCTAAATGGTATTGTGAAGCTCCAGCGCTATGTAGTGTCACCTCCTGTGATAAAGAATCTGTAGTAAATGACTTCTGACAAAAGATCAATAATTATTCATTTGCAGATAGTTGAGTGGGTGTGATTGTTTTGGGACCAACAGTCTGGAAATCCCATGAAAGAAGAATCCCAATGGGACAAATGCTTCCGTAGACAAGAGAATGATGAGTAAATTCAACAGGACTGCACTAAGATATTACAGATGTGTAGTTTATTGCACTATTTTGCAATTAAAGTTCATACTTACATAGTGCTGTGGATTGGTTGGTGGGGCCCAATCCCAATCTGGAACCTGGACCACCAAACCCCAGAATTTTAGGGGTAGCCAGTGACTCCTGGCTCCATTTATAAGGGCCACTGGACACAGGCATCTTAAATGGAACCTCCACCTTTGAGTAAAGGGGTTGACTCCCTAAGACAGGAAAAAGTAGAATTGGCCAGTGTCCAATAACTGACCAAGTATGGTCCTGCTGAGTCCTCCAGATTGAAAGATGTTCCTTGTGTCTGCTCTACATTTTGACTAGTAGAGTGGGTTCTTCTATACACACAATAGGCATATTTATAGGCGTAGCCCTTTAATGAACTGCATACCTAGTGAATATAAAATGAAATACTGAATTTTATTTTTGTGGACCATAAATTGTCTGAAGAAGAAAGTAAATTCCTACCTACTTGTTATAAAGAATCCCTCGAAAATAAAATGTTCATCCAGTAACCAACTGTAACTGGAGAATCGTGCCAGGAAGTTTCCATTTTCCCTGCAGTGCCCACCACAGGACAAGTGAAGCATTGCACAGGTTCTATTCACATCAATAGGTTGTCCGTGTAATATAGGACAGGATGAGACCTCCAGAGACAGAGATGCTTTTTGGAATTATTCTCCACTCCCACCAAGAGATGAGGATCCTGAACATAGAGTCTAGAATTAACCCAGAATTACCAAATTTTCTAAACTAGATAACCCTTTTAATTGAAGATAGAGCTTCACTTTAAAGGGGTTGAAATTACAGGAATAAAATCATGGGAAAAAGATTTGTAAGGGGCAAGGAATGCACTTGGAGGGTGGAGGCCTCTAAAGGAGGGCATGGCTATGAGTAAAAATTTTAGTTCCCTGTGAGCATCTCTCTCCTAGAACGGCACCGATAAAAATGTTAAAGTATTAGATGGGAATATTTCCCTTAAAAAAAGTCACCTATTTGTCTTCTACTGAATCAATTGTTAGTTGCATATCAACCGTATCAAAAGCAGAATACAACCGGTAATTCAGAAACTCATCCGCTTTGACATAGACATGTAAATAAAAAAAATAAATAAAAAAAATTCCCTGCAGAGATCTTTTGGAGCAGACATCCCATCAGATGCTTAAACAAGAAGTATAATTACAAATCTGCATGGCAAATTTATTTCCTTTTCAACAAACTTAATTGAATGTAATACTGAACATGTCTGTGAACATGTAGCTCCGAAATTAACAAGACAAAATAATGGTTTTTCTCCTTTCTAATCGTAGAAAGGCGACATCTTAGTGATTTTTATTTTATTGTGTGGAGGGGAGTATGCTCGAATGAATTCTCTTTATTCTTCTTACTGGACTGAAGAAATAGAATAAAAGCAGACAACTCTCCAGAGCCCCTCACGCATTGATATGGTCAATGGTCCATTCGAAAAATACTCACCGAAGACCTCGAAGTAGAAGTTAGCTTTAATTGGTTGAAAATTAAAAAAACATTCATACCAAACAAAATTGTAACCTTCGACCTTGGGTGTCAGATCTGTCTGACACCAAACTTGTCTCTGATTGCTGGAATCCTTCCCCCATTTAAATGGGGGTTCTCAAGGGACTTGGTCGTGCTTGAGTTGTAGAAGCAGGTGGCACTTCTGAGAGTGGGTCAATATTCAATGCATTACGAGGCTTAGCTGTGATTTGATGGGATTCATCACTTTACTTTAAAGCTTGTCCAAAACGGAGTCTTGTGGAAAGTATTACAATTACATTAATATAATTAGTGAAATATAATTCTGTGAAGACTAGAAGTGAGCATATCTGTCAAAATTTGATTTTCCAGAGTTTGGGTGGGAACTTCAAATTCCTGAAAAAAGCTATTTTTATGTCCTGAGGTTTCGTCAGACCTCAGCACCTAATAAATGGAGGGATTAAAGAAAAAGAAAAAAATAACTTTATGCCCTCACCCTTCACCTGTCCTGGTGCTGCACTATCTGCTTGATCCTCCATTGGCTCTCTTCTTTTCTGCGGGTCAATTCTTCCCTGCTTTCCTTTTTACTTTCGGCACCTAAGACCAGTGACGTAACTTAAACCTCATGGGTCACCAACAGGGCCCCCAACTATCACAAGTTTTTACCACAAGTCGCAGGATTTAACATTTTTATAATTTTTAAGCCTTCGAAATTTAGGGAAAAGCTTCCTAGACCTAAGTTTAAGCGCAGATTTTTTGAGGAAAAGCACACAAAACCCCCACCAAAAAGACAGGAGCCTTCCTACATCTGCGTTTAGCACCTCTTTTGGGCCAGTCACTAGCAACCAAAAAACCCCTTTCGACCTCCTTCCAAACTTTAATTAAACCGGAAGAACATCTCTCCTCCTCTGGCACAGAGGACTGTAACCCAAAAAAGTTCCCAAACCTTGGATGAAAACCCCTGCAGCAAAAAAAGGCGAGGTCCCGGTAGCCATAGAGGTACGGTTATTCTGAGCAAACTCGGCAAGGGGCAGAATCTCCACCCAGTCTTCCTGATTAGAAGAAACAAAGCATCTCAAATACTGTTCTACCTCTTGGTTCATCCTTTCAATTTGCCCATTAGTCTCAGGATGATAACTTGAGCAAAAAGACTATCTGGAGCAAAAACTACGCCTAAAGGTAGCCAGAAATTGAACCTCTCTATCAGAAATTATGATTTTGTGAACACCATGCAATTTAATGTGAAAAATGAACAAAGTTGCTAAGTTCTAAGCAGTTGGCAACTTTTGAAGTGACATCAATTTAACCATTTTGCTAAAATGGTCCACCACCACCCACACGACTGTATTACCGCCAGAGTTAAGCAAATCGGTGAGAAAGTCCATATACAAATGAGTCCAGGGCTGCGACGGAACATCGTTAGGCAAGAGATAATTTGCTGGAGTTTGATGTGAGGCTTCAGATCTGGTACAGACTCTCCATTTACGACCATACTCTTTAATATTCCTATGAGCATTCTGCCACCAAAAGGACCTAGAAAGAGACCTTCAAATGGCAGATGAACTCGGATGGCCAGCTAAAACGGAATCATGTACTTCATTAAGAATATCTTTGCGTAAAGAGGGCAGCATTTAAAGTTTATTTATAGGTAAACCTTTTGGCTCACTGTCCTTAGCATCTTGAATGGGCTGCCTGAGATCTACCCCCAGAGCACCAACCAACACCCCTCACTTGACAAAATTTTCGGCCCTCAACTCTGGGACAAAGCTATGGGACAAAGTGTCAGCCTTGACATTCTTAGGTCCGGGGAGATAAGTAGCAACAAAATCGAACCCAGAAAAAAAACTGCCCACCGAGCCTATCTGGTGTTTAACCACTTAGCAGCGTCAATATATAACAGGTTCTTATGATCAGTAAAGACAGTCACCTTACGTCTTGCCTCCTCCAACCAATGTCCCCATTCCTCAAATGCTCTCTTAACTGCCAGAAGTTCTCAGTCACCTATATCATAATTAGACTCAGCTTGAGAGAACTTCTGGGAAAAAAAGCACAAGGATGAAAATACCCACTTTTTTCTGTGAAAGAACAGCTCCCATCCCCATAGCGGAAGCATCTACCTCGTCAATGAAAAACAGATCGACCTCAGGTTGGCTGAGAAAAGGAGCCTGAGAGAAAGCTTCCTTGGGAGCAGAAAAAGCATTTACCGCCTCTGTTGACCAAGCAGAGAAATTTGTTTCCTTCTTGGTCTTGTCAGTTAAAGGCTTGGCTATGACTGAAAATGAACTTCCAATACAAATTTGCAAAGCCAAGAAATCTCTATAATACTTTCAAGTTTCTTGGCTGGACCCAATCAAAGACCCCTTGAACCTTAACAGGGTCCATCCGAAACCCTCATGTAAAAACCAAATGTCCAAAGAACTGGACCTGCTGTACTTCAAATTGATATTTCTTTAGTTTAGCAAATAAATGATTGTCACGTAGAATCTGGAGAACCTGTCCAACATGTTCATTATGCTCTTCCTGAATATGCAAGTAAACCAGTATGTCATCCAGATAAATTACCACAAATCTATCCACCAGGGGGCAAAAAATGTAATTTACGAAATTTTGAAAGACCGCTGGATCATTGGTTAAGCCGAACGACATCACCAAATTTTCAAAATGACCTTCCGGCGTATTGAATGTGGTCTTACATTCATCACCCTGATGTACGTGTATAAAGTTATATGCCCCTGTTAAGTCCACTTTGGAAAACCATTTAGCTCCAGATAATTGGTTAAAAAGGTCAGGTATAAGGGGCAAAGGGTAAGGATTGCGAAACGTGATTTTATTAATATCTCTAAAATTCAAGCACGGACGCAACCCTCCATCTTTTTTCTTAACAAAAAAGAACCCCACCGTGAATGGAGAGGTGGATATGACCCTTAGCAAGATTCTTTTGAATATGTTGTTTCAAGGCCTCCCTCTCTGGAAGAAAAAAGTTAAACAGACGAGTTTTAGGAATCTTAGCTTCTGGTATGAAGTCAATAGCACAATCATATGACCTATCCGACAGAAGAACATCACACTCAGTTTCAGAAAAGACATCACTGAAGTCCTGAATGAATTCTGGAAGGTGAGCATTCACGGAAGCCAAAGATCTCAACAGACATCCAGAAAAGCAAGCGTCACCCATGACCTGATCTCTTGAGTCTCTCAGTTGATTACAGGATTGTGCTTAATTAACCATGGCAGGCATAACACTAACTTTGCAGGTAGAGGAGGAAAAACCATGACTTTGTCTCTTATTCAGACATCCGAGTTTTTCTTACAGGTGTCCCTGGAGACTATCTCAGCCTCTTAGAACCTGCATCTTCACTTTTTAAAGTCTCTTTTTTATTTAGTTTTGAAATTCATTTTTATGTTTGCAACATTGTGTCACGCTGGTGGATAACGGACCCACTGCCCCACGTGTCGGGCTTACCCTAGAGGGGCGTGGCTAGGCGGCTACCTGATTTTCACTGGAGCCTCTGATAGTGGAGTTAGGCTTGAGCTGCAGGTAGCCGCCAGGTACTACTCCAGGACAGTCCCCGGTACTGCAACAGCAGATCCCAAGGGTCAGAAACGCAGATACGGGCTTGGAGTCCAAGGCAGGACTGGACACTGGTGCTGGTTCAGACAGTGGGGTTCCTGGAACACGTGACAGGATGGACACTGGTGCAGGTTCAGACAGTGCAGATCCTGTAACATTTTACAGGATGGGTAAACCTGTAAATCAGGTGCTGGTTCAGGCTAGACGTGTTCTGGAACACAGGTACTGGATGGACAACAGGTTCAGGTACAGACAGGGCAGACTCAAGTTCAGGTACAGACAGGTAACAGGTTCAAGTTCAGACAAGTAACAGGTTCAGCTTCAGATACAGACAAGGTTCAGGGACTGACAGAGTGGTTTCAGGTTCTGGGACTGACAAGGCGGTTTCAGGTTCTGGGACCGACAGAGTGGTTTCAGGTTCAGGGACCGACAGAGTGGTTTCAGGTTCAGGGACCGACAAGGCGGTTTCAGTTCCAGGGACCGACAGAGCGTTTTCAGGTTTGGGGACTGACAAAGTGGTGGGGAGCTCGCGCATGCCCTAAACGCACTGACAGGAGACCTGTCGGTGTGCGCAGGTCCTGGGACACGGGAGCCAGAACAGAGGACATAGCTGGGTGGTGAGGCGGTGTGCATGTTGACGTTGGCTGCTGGGAGGAGGGGGAAAAACCATGCAGGGATGCCGGCATTATACATTGAACCATGAGACGACCTGAAAAACCACAATATAAACAAAAATGAGCTGATGTTCCTAATTCTGTACCCTCTCTGGGTTCTCTGCAGGCACCAATTTTCATAAGTTCACAAGTTTCAACTGACAGTGATGAACATGCCACTGAAACGCCTTTAAATGTGTCTTTATCTTTCAGGTATCTATCTAAATGAACAGAAAGTGTCATATCATCTTTCAACGACTGAGGCCAGGAACTTTAGACTTAATCTGATCCGAAAGTCCCTGGAAGAACTGACTCTGAAGAACGAGGTCGTTGCAGGAGGTATCTGCTGCCCAGCGTCTCAACTGTACAGGGTGGGCCATTTATATGGATACACCTAAATTAAATGGGAATGATTGGTGATATCAACTTCCTGTTTGTGGCACATTAGTATATGGGAGGGGGAAAACTTTTCCAGATGGGTGGTGACCATGGCAGCCATTTTGAAGTTGGCCATTTTGGATCCAACTTTATTTTTTTCAGTGGGAAGAGGGTCATGTGACACATCAAACTTATTGAGAATTTCATAAGAAAAACAATGGTGTGCTTGGTTTTAACATAACTTTATTCTTTCATGAGTTTTTTACAAGTTTATGACTGCTTATAAAATGTGTTCAAAGTGCTGCCCATTGTGTTGGATTGTCAATGCAACCCTCTTCTCCCACTCTTGACACACTGATAGCAACACCGCAGAAGAAATGCTAGCACAGGCTTCCAGTATCCGTTGTGCGGCTGAGGCATTTACTTGATCCATGCTAACACCTCAGAACGCAATAATGGGCTGGCTATAATGTTATGAAAGTGTTCACAATCATACCAGGGAAACACTGCACCTACACCCAACTAGTCCCCGTACAGACTAGAAAAGCCCTAAAAAACACCACCTCAGACCTGGCTCCCTAAAAGGCCATCGAGGGGTTTCTTACACCTCCTGAGGAGACAAAGGAGAGGCTGCAATACACTACCAACAAGGGGAAAGGAAAGTGTGAGGAGAGATATGAGAACCCAAGGTGAGAAACTATAACACATTCAAATAAGGTGGAGCGGTGAAGGTTAAGGGGAACCAAAAATAAAATTAACAAGAAGACCTCACAAGAACTTAACAGTGGTAAAAAGAAAATGTGCTGGGAGGGAAACAAACCAACTTCAAGCAAGAATGCAAGTAGAGTTTACCCAGCAAGTTAATCCCTAAGATAAAGACCTGGAACTCCTAAGTATACATCCACCAGGAAATATAGCCAGCAAAGAAGTGCAGAGAAGGAATACTATATAAAACCTCACCCAGAATGTGATAGGGCAAACCAAAGTGGAAAAATATAAATCACCTGGAAAGGAGCAAACCAAGAAGGGAGAATAAGAACTAAGGAAGAATCAGCATTTGGACAGGGAAAGAAAAGAGCCATAGCTCAACAGGCAGAAGAACTGACCACGAAGCCACAAGTCACCGGACCAAATCTCCAAACTGAGCCATGACACAGACAAGACGCATAGCTTGCAGTCAGTGTGAAATTAATGATGGCAACAATGATAAGACTGGCTGTGACGACCAACCCTGCAAAACTTTGCTCAAAAGGAACCAACATGTCCCTTGGTCAAGCTGGTGAGTGTAGTGCCGGCGTCCCTGCCCTCTGCTAGGCAGGGACGCTGTTCCCCTCACCGCTCTGCTCCGTGCCCGGCGTCCCTCTCCCGCTCTGCTGGCAGCGCGCGCTCCTTCCCGGCCACTGTGCTTAGGGCGCGCGCGCGCGCCCTCCCTCCCTCTTAAAGGGGCCGCGCGCGCCGTCCTAAGGAGTCCCCGGCCAATGGCCGGAGGACTTTACCATATATAAGGCACCTCCTCCAAAATGGAGGTGCCCGAGCAATGTTGTTGCACCGTTCTACTCTGCTTCAGCCCTCAGGTCCCGTTGCCAGTTACCTGCCAGATTCCTGCCAGCTTGCTGTCCTAATCCTGCCTGATTTCCTGTTACCTGCCTGCCTGCCTGAGGTCCGACGGTCTGCCTTACAACTCCGGTCAGTCTGTCTAAGGACCAACTTGCCCGCTCACCTGGGAGCGCACATCAGCTACCTGCCTGCTTGCCTGAGGTCCGACGGTCTGCCTTACAACTCCGGTCAGTCTGTTTATGGACCAGCTTGCCCGCTCACCTGGGAGCGCTTCTCCGCTACCTGCCTGCTTGCCTGCCCGGAGGCTCCGCTGTCACGTGCTGTGACCACCAGCTATTCCAGACTCTTGCCCGCTCACCTGGGAGCGCTTCTCCGCTACCTGCCTGCTTGCCTGCCCGGAGGCTCCGCTGTCACGTGCTGTGACCACCAGCTATTCCAGAGACTCTTGCCCGCTCACCTGGGAGCGCTTCTCCGCTACCTGCCTGCTTGCCTACTTGGAGGCTCCGCCGTCACGTGCTGTGACCACCTGCTATTCCAGAGACTCTCGCTTGCTCACCTGGGAGCACACATCCTCCATCTGCCTTGCTAGCCTACCTGGAGGTTCAGCCATCACAGGTCGTACCTACCCTTTACCTAGAGACTGCCCCGGTCACTTGCCGTGACCTCCAGCCCGTTCTTCCAGAGACTGCCCCGGTCACTTGCCGTGACCTCCAGCCCGTTCTTCCAGAGACTGCCCTGATCACTTGCCGTGACCTCCTGCCCGTACACCCAGAGACTGTCCCGGTCACCTGCTGTGACTGCCTGCCTGGTCGCCACCCGCTCCCTTACAAGGACCGCTCCCTTGTATAGTAGCCCAGAGGTTCCGCCTCCCAGACCCGTTACAGTGAGCATGACAATCTGCATGCTCAATTGCTTGTGGGACAACAGGCATATTGTTAGCATCAGCAAACTATTGGATAGCCATGCCTTCACATAGACCTTCACCTTCATGAGAAATCTAGTGTAGAAGCTACATACAAATCAGGCTGGAAGTTCACTGGGGGCGTGTCAGTGCACTTGGACAACTTCTTCCAAGTGCATTGACACACCTTCATTGCACTTCCATTCTGATTTTCATATTATTTCTATACTAAATTTCTCATGACTGGCACATTGCATCTCTACAAAAAAGGTGTCATTTGTATTGGGGTACAAATGCCTATACAGCCATACCACTACTTGTATATCTAAAAACGTGCTGGCAGGTTCCCTATAAGCTTCTTGTGCTCAAACTGTAAACCTAATCCTGAATTCTGAGGGCTTTTTATCTGTATCATTAGCATCTAAGTCAATTTGGATGACAGAGATACAAATAAGTGAGGAATGCATTATACAAAAAAAATCATGATTTGTATAATTTCAGACAATGGGTTGGTTAAAATTAATATCTCTTGCTATCAAAACTAGTGAAACATACTGGAATAATAGTAGGTGAATTGTACCTTTCAGCTATAATAGGTGTCTCCATGAATCACAAGAACATGGAAAAGAATAGAAAATATTCTCCGGTTTATTGAAATTCACCGGTGCCTGTATGATAATGTCTCCACCTAGCAGCGGGGAAGCATTGTTAATCTTTTAATGCCATCAATTCACTACATGATACAAATAGGACTATACTCAAATGTGGCAATGCGACTATACAGATGTCACGCTGGAATAAAAAAAAAAAAATTTCTCGGGATCACCTTAGACACCTTGGTAACAGATATATACATGGCACATGCTGATAAGTACAATCTTTATGCTAACATATCTGGTGCCTAAAGGGCACACAGAGACTTAGCCCTGCAGTCAATTATTAAGAGTCAAAAGACTTGTGAGTAATGAAACCGAATGTGATTTCCGAGCAGAAGTGAAGACAACCATGTTCAACAATAGTTTTTTTCAAAGGTTAAAGAATAATACAGAACAGAATATCCTTCCCGATGAATTCTCGGCTTTCACACCGTCCTATATGTTCTGCCGGTTCCGACATTACTATAACTATATGAATAACATTGACCGTAGGAGAAGAGCTTTGCATTCAGTCTTTACTATCGCCTTAAGATACTTTACCCATTAAATAGTCTATAGGATGCAAATTTCATAGTCAGGATTGTCAGGATTCTGGTGCCAAAATGTCCTTTGCCACGTGCCTTTATTTCAAATGTCACAGGGAATGTATCATCTGAAAACGATTTACTGTTAAAATCAAGTTTTTTTTTTGGATTTTTAACTCATTTTCTATTTCCAAATTTAAATAAATAAAAAAAAAACATCTTAAAATATTGCAATTTTCACCATGGCCACGAAACCTTATATTAGACTGATTTTACCTGTAGAGATCACTTCTCTGCAGGCATCTCATTATCATCAGAGGCAGGATTCCAATGATAGCTAACACCTGAAAATAGATTACACAGGTTCCAGCGTTCATATTTTTTTCTCAAGATCTTCTAAATCGCTATCAAGATTATAAAAAAAAATTCCTAAAATCTTGCATTTTTCCCTCAGGCCACCAAGCCTAATATTAGGCTGATAATTCCTGTCCTGTAGAGATCACTTCTCAGCAGTCAACTCATTATCATACAGAGTATTCCAATGACAGGAAACAACAACATATATAATACGATCTCAGCTCCCCCCAGTTAAGTGACCCCTGCACAGATCATACAGCATGTGAACAGCTCATCTCCTCCCACTCTCTGTACAGTGACCCTTGCGTAGATCATAGAACATGTCCACATCATCTCCTCGCTCTTCCCACACAAACACCTCTTCACAGATTACAGAGCATGTGAACAACTCGTCTCCTTACTTTCCCTGTACACTGACCCCTGCACAGATCATAGAGCGCGTCAGCACTATCTCCTCCACCTTCCTACACAATGAGCACTGCACAGGTCATAGAGCATGTCCACACTATCTCCTCCACCTTCCTACACAATGACCCCTGCACAGATCATAGAGTATGTCCACACCATCTCCTCCTCCTTCCTACACAATGACCGTGGCACAGATCACAAAGCATGTCAACACTATCTCCTCCCACTCCCTGTACAGTGACCCCTGCACAGATCACAGAGCATGTCCACACCATCTCCTCCTCCTTCCTACACAATGACCACTGCACAGATCATAGACCATGTCCACACCATCTCCTCCTCCTTCCTACAAAATGACCACTGCACAGATCATAAACCATGTCCACACCATCTCCTCCTCCTTCCTATACAATGACCCCTGCACAGATCATAGAGTATGTCCACACCATCTCCTCCTCCTTCCTACACAATGACCCCTGCACAGATCATAGAGTATGTCCACACCATCTCCTCCTCCTTCCTACACAATGATCCCTGCACAGATCATAGAGCATGTCCACACCATCTCCTCCTCCTTCCTACACAATGATCCCTGCACAGATCATAGAGCATGTCCACACCATCTCCTCCTCCTTCCTATACAATGACCCCTGCACAGATCATAGAGTATGTCCACACCATCTCCTCCTCCTTCCTACACAATGACCCCTGCACAGATCATAGAGTATGTCCACACTATCTCCTCCACCTTCCTACACAATGACCCCTGCACAGATCATAGAGTATGTCCACACCATCTCCTCCTCCTTCCTACACAATGACCGTGGCACAGATCACAGAGCATGTCAACACTATCTCCTCCCACTCCCTGTACAGTGACCCCTGCACAGATCACAGAGCATGTCCGCACCATCTCCTCCTCCTTCCTACACAATGACCACTGCACAGATCATAGACCATGTCCACACCATCTCCTCCTCCTTCCTATACAATGACCCCTGCACAGATCATAGAGTATGTCCACACCATCTCCTCCTCCTTCCTACACAATGACCCCTGCACAGATCATAGAGTATGTCCACACCATCTCCTCCTCCTTCCTACACAATGATCCCTGCACAGATCATAGAGCATGTCCACACCATCTCCTCCTCCTTCCTACACAATGATCCCTGCACAGATCATAGAGCATGTCCACACCATCTCCTCCTCCTTCCTACACAATGACCCCTACACAGATCATAGACCATGTCCACACCATCTCCTCCTCCTTCCTACACAATGACCCCTGCACAGATCATAGACCATGTCCACACCATCTCCTCCTCCTTCCTACACAATGACCCCTGCACAGATCACGGGACCCATAACGTTTTAGCTTTACTGAAAGCCATCATTTTTTGTCAATTTTCTGTCACCATGGGGGCTAGTTTTGTGCAGAAGGAAAAAACTGGCTCCGTTTTGGAGAACTTATTATGTCAATAATAATGAGTTAGTCTTATAGTAAGGGTCATTACAGTTGATATAATGCTAATTATAAGTACTTTCTCCTGGCAGGGTAAAAATGGATATAAATATGTTAGCACATTGGGGACTTTAAAATCAATATGGCTCATAGTTGAGTTGTAGGACTTAGTATTGGCCCCACAGATCTATAGTATATTGCTTCATATGAGACAATTCCAAGTTAATAGACAAATGGCCGAACTCAAATATTTGAATACCAAAATTCCTCATTCCTATTCCCTTAATGTGTGTCTAGTGAGTGAAGGAATGAATAAATTGATCACCGTGCAGTGAATGACCAAATCTGTCCTTTGTACGCAATGCGTTCCGTTTCAAATACTGCTACCGTCAGGAAATTAGTTCAAGAAAAGTAAAGTTGATGGGCACATCCAAAAAATTGATAAAAATCTTCAAATTTTATTCCATAAGTATCAAACAATTAAAATCTACATGCTGGTGATAGAAAAAAACACTCTGATGGTTTCGCTATGTGTGCCCTTAGTCATGGAGAATGTTCTATGACTCTATGACTAAGGGCGCACACAGCGAAACGTGCCCAAGTGTTTTTTCTATCACCAGCATGTGGATTTTAATTGTTTGATACTTATGGAATAAAATTTGAAGATTTTTTATCAATTTTTTGGATGTGCCCATCAACTTTACTTTTCTTGATATAATAATTTTTAGTAGAAAAAAAAAAGACCTATAAACTATCACCAGAGCGATGTATTTAATTCTGCACCGGTATGAAGTAATAGAGTACTCCTGTATCTATTACAGATGTAAAGAGATCTAGACTTCCCCAGGTTCCTGCAGCACACTGAAAGCCCTAACAAAGCTGGCCATAATAGACTCTTCCTGCCATTATCCATTCATCCAGTGTAATAAATGACTCGGCCACAGCATGCCATATACCACCCGGCCAAGATAACGGCTGAAAGGAGAAAATTAAATTTTGCTTTTGTTGAAACATTATGATTTATGTATTTGTAATATAAGCTGTGGTGGGCAATTGAAAAAAAAAAAAAAAAAGATATGGCGGAATATACTTCAGGGTTACTGATGGTAGCACAGGCCACTTAAGCTACTAACGATGGCGGTATTGTGTTTTTTTTTTTTTAACACAGTTGAATCTAAATTTACATTAACCTTAAATCACGTCGATGGATCAGTTTTCATTAAAAGAGATTCAACCGGTTATCTTTTTTTTTTTTTTTCTAAACCTAAGCGTCCTATCTGTATAAAAAAAAAAGGAAAAAAATGTAAAAAAAAGAAAAAAAAGAAATGATGAATGTGGGTACAGGAACCTACGTGCCATTTGTACCGGTTTAATCTTTTTTTTTTTCAACCGGTGGGGGGAGGTAAAATAAATTGCCTGTAAGGACTGGTGGTGGTAACATATTCTTCTAGATCGCTCATGACTACTATATCTAAATGAAGGAAAATAATTAAATTCTCTTACCGTACATGGCGAGATACCGGAGCCCAATTGTCTCACCTTGTTATATGTAATATTTCAATGCTGTCTCTTAATGCTATAATAAGTCGTCCGGGCGAAAATACTGTAAGATAGAAATTAGTTTACTTATTCATCCTCCAGCCATATTTCATCTTCCTCGCTGTCTGTGGGGCTGAATGATGCTAGACCTGTACGCTAATGCCTTAGCGCTCTATACATACAAGTATGGCTTTATGGCTTATACAGGATGACATGCAGATGTAGCAGAGCTGATTTTGTCAGTGGGGTTAGTTGAGGTAGTGACTAGGTCTGCAGCACCACCCACTTAAATTATGCAATTTATAGAATGCCATCTCTAGCCTAGTTTTGGGTAATTTATGTGCAATTTTATCATATACAGTAACTTAAAGCAACACTCCGCACCAATCTTATATACAGTGTAATGTGTAGTGCAGAACAATAGGGGGCGCTACGGTGAACCAGGCATATGTCTTTCATGGTGTAGTCTTCCCCAGGATTCAAACTTACAATCTGTAGCATGGAAGGCAGCCAGAAACTTTAACAGTGAACCACAGCCTGCATTGTTGATTTAGGAGGATTTTCTCTGCACAAAAATCCAAATTATGTTCTTTTTTTTTTTTACAGGTATCTAGTACTGGTACATACAAATACATATCTATATACCAGTATATAAAATATAGAAAATAAAAGTAAAACATTTTTTTTCCCTATAAATAAATGTCGAAAAATGGTTATAATAATCACTAGTGATGGGCGAGCACTAAAATGCTCGGGCAATTCAAATCGAGCAAATCGTAATCCTCGGGTGAACGTTTTGAGTAACGAGCATAATGGAAGTCAATGGGAAACTAGAGCATTTTTCCTGCAGACCCTACCAGGAAGTTTGGAGGGGACGGAAAATCTCTGAAATGGATGGGAACAGCATGGGGAAGACCCCTGGAAGAGTCTTTGACTCGCAGGAACAATGTTGTCAGAGTATTACACCACTTTTACGGACTGACACTAAAGCATACAAAAACTGAAGAGAAAATGGATTTTCCTTGACAAAATGTTATTAAACATTCTTTCTTTTATAATGACTTGTATGCAAGGCAAAATAAAAAAGAGAAGGAAAAAAAAAACCCCCACACCATCTCTCATCGTATTTAAATAAAGGACTTTTGTGTGTGTCTATTTGTTTTTAAACAGCTTATCTGCCAGTTAACCAAATGTAAATGCTTAATGAATATTCACTACTTCCCCCACCCAACTCTCCATGCCTAGAGATGGGAGGGGGAAGCAGTCTAACGCTAAGTATCTGCGGTCTAATCTAGATGCTGCTGTAACTTAAACTGTGTTATTTCCCCTAGTGCTGCATGAGTTAATGCCAGTTCTATTGCAGTGTCCTGGTGGATGTGAGTTATTGTGAGTCTCCTCCCCCAGCCTTTAAGTAGCCTCTCCTTCCACGAGGTGGAGCTGCTGATAGAGTTTCACTCTATACCTGAAAGCCGTGCTGTGCTGACCTGTTTGTTTGTGCCTCTGAAGTCCTTTCCTAGAAGTTGCTGTACCTTTTTCAGTGGAGGGAGGTGAGGGGGATTAGCACAGGGCTTGTGGAGGAGTTAGGGCTTAGGGTGGAGACCTGAACCTTCTCACCATCGGAGATACATTCGGGGTCAGGGCTATTCAGGGTTTGCAGTCTAGTTTCTACAGACTAGTTTTCCCTGCTCACCCTGCCCGTATCTGCCATTTCCTCACCAGCATTCCCCCTACACCGTGACATTATCAGCAGCCTTACTATTTTTCTTGAGTCACTATGTCTCAGACTGTCTCAGCTGATGCATTTTCTCGCCTGATGTAGACCATCTCTGAAGAGGTAGCTGGTCTGCGAACTCAGGTAGTGTAATAGCTGCAGCAAGTTGTGGGTTATCTGGCGTTGGCTCATGCTCAGGCAGTGCCAGAACCAAAGTTCTTGCTTCCAGATCATTTTTCTGGGGGACGAGACTAATTTTTTGTTTTCCGTGAAGCCTGTAAAAATTTTTTTCAGGCTCCCGCCCCGTTCAGGAACAGGGGGTGGGGATTATAGTCTCTCTTCTCAAGGGGGACCCCCAGACCTGGGCCTTCTCCCTTCCGGCCGACTCACCATCGCTGCGGTCGGTGGATGGGTTTTTTGATGCCCTGGCTCAGGTATCTGTTGAACCTGATAGGGTGACCTTTGCCGAGTCTAATCTCCGTAAACTCAAGCAGGGAACATGGGCAGTGGAGGAGTACTACTCGGAGTTTTGGAGCTGGGCGACTGACACCTAGTGGAACGACCCAGCCCTCAGGAGTCAGTTCAGCTTGGGTTTGCCAGCTAGACTGCAAGACACTCTGGTTCAGTACACTGCACCTGAGTCATTGGAGGCTACGATGTCCCTAGCCATATGGATTGACAGACGCTTGAGGGAGAGACCAAGACCTACTTTGTCTCCTCTTCCTATCCCTGGTGAGGAGACTATACCCGATGAACCCATGCAGTTGGGGGTAGTAGGTTCTTGTGTTAAACCTCCTGTGGCTACTGTTCCTCAAGTGGGTGGAGCTTGTTTTTTCTGTGGAAAATCTGACCATTTTATTAAGGTTTGTCCACTTCGCTCCAAGACAACCACGCAGTCTGAGAAGCAGCCTACCTCGGGTCGTTCGGGAGGAGACGACCAGAAGGTTTATATTTCCTTCCTCGCTAGGTCTCCGTTCACACTATCTGCCGAGGTTGTGGTGGGTGGTAAAACCAAGACTGTGCCAGTACTGGTCGATAGCGGAGCAGATGTCAATTTGATGGATTCTAGTTTTGCTCGGGTTCATGGTCTCACCAGCAATGCTTTAGTGAGACCCATTCCCATCGCTTTGATCGACTCAGTTCCTCTCAGCCAGAAGGTCCTCTCCCAAGTGATGCGTAATGTGAACCTGAACATAGGAACTCTCCACCAGGAGCTCCTGTCCTGTCACCTCTTGGAGAACCTGCCAACTCCCATTGTATTGGGCCTTCCCTGACTGGAGAAACACAACCTGGTGGTTGACTGGAGGGCCAGAAAAGTTGTAAGTTGGGGGGCTTTCTATGTGAGTAATTGCCTAGCTACAAGTATTTCTACGGTACTGGTTGCATCAACTCCTACTCCACTACCAGAAGTGATTGGGATTGAGCCTGGAAAAGATGGTGGAGTCCCAACTGCACCTCAGATTAATGGTGGGTCTAGGCGTTGTTCCAGGAGGAGGGGCTGGGGAGGAACGGAGCTTCCTACTGTGCTCTCCAGGGGAGGGAGCACTGGGCCCCGGGGGGACACTGCTGCTGTTTGCCATTCTGAGTGTGTGCCCTGAGACTGTAAGCGCAGATGTGGAAATAAACGTGCAGGTCCAGACCTGAGAGTGAACGAGTATATGTGGGTGCTGTCCAAGCATGTCAGGTGGAGGCGTGCTGCTAGGGGTCCTAGCTCCGGGGTTATTGGTCCATTTAGGATATCGGCTATTTATAACCCTGTGTTTTACCAAGTCGAACTACCCCCAGTGTTGGAAACCCGTAATGTTTTTCATATCTCGTCACTCAGGAAATGTGGACCTTTTCTGGACGTGTCCTGTTTCGAGTTCGGAGGCCTCTCTTAAAAGAGGGGGTACTGTCACGTGCTGTCTAGCCCTAAGTATCTGCAGTCTATTCTAGATGCTGCTGTAACTTTAACTGTGTTATTTCCCCTAGTACTGCATGAGTTAATGCCAGTTCTATTGCAGTGTCCTGGTGGATGTGAGTTATTGTGTGAGTCTCCTCCCCCAGCCTTTAAGTAGCCTCTCCTTCCACCAGGTGGTGCAGCTGATAGAGTATCACTCTATACCTGAAAGCCGTGCTGTGCTGACCTGTTTGATTGTGCCGCTGAAGTCCTTTCCTTTGAAGTTGCTGAACCTTTTTCAGTGGAGGGAGGTGAAGGGGATTAGCACAGGGCTTGTGGAGGAGTTAGGGCTTGGGTGGAGACCCGAACTTTCTCACCATCAGAGATACCTTCGGGGTCAGAGCTATTCAGGGTTCCTAGTCTAGGGACAGACTAGTTTTCCCTGCTCACCCTGCCCATATCTGCCATTTCCTCACCAGCATTCCCCCTACACAGTGACAATATTCATTTTATCCTCTAATTTCAGAGGTCAGTGGGCCGAGCCTCAGATCCCCAGGTTTTAGGGTGCTTTCACATTGCGTTCTGTGTCCTGGCAAAATGGGGTTCAGACGCATGCATCGACGGGGCCAATAGACTGTAATGGTGACGGCAGAATGAACATGAGCTCTGCTGTGAACTTTCTTCTCCTGAAAATGATGCATGTTCTGCATCATTGCAGTGTATGGCCCCGTCAGCGCATGCGTCCGGACCCCATTTTGTGGGAAAATTTGGACATATGCTCCGACTGGGACACAGAGCGAAATGTGAAAGAATCCTGAGATCGACCTGATGATGCAATGCGGCTGGCCAATCAGAGTAATGCCAGTAGCCAACATGGCAGGTACTCCCCGCATGTTGATTGGCTGTGTAACAGCTGCGAAACATGCGGGACAGGTACTCGAGCATTGAGCACACCCGATTATCTGCCGAGTAACGAGAGTGCCCCGACACCCTAATGCTCGAATGAGTAACGAGCAGTGCCGAGCATGCTTGCTCATCACATTTTTTGATACGGTTGTTAAAAATATCGTCAGATGGCAATAAATAATATGGACATATTTGGTATATCTGTGATACTAACAAAAAGTACAATTCAGTGAACAGCTTACTCATGGTAATTGGTCAATTTTGCAGAAAAATGATACTATTGTTTTTTTCTCCATTAATCACCTAAAAAGTTACTACAAATCTAACGCTTACATACGCCTCTGGCAAAATGGTGCTTTAAAAAACTACAGCTCATCTTACAAACCCCCTGAAAACTTCTTATAGTGAAACTTATGTACAAATGAAAAAAATGTATGGTTGTGGGCCAATGGTGAATATGTATGTGTCCTCATACGTAATGAGCATGTATAGGTGTGCGTCTATGCATGTGGTGAATGTGTGTATGTGTGTGCATCCTTGTATGTAGTGAACATGCACATAAGTGTGCTTCCATAAAGACATGAGTGTGCGCATACATGAGTTCTCACATGTAATGAGCATGCACAGGTGTGCATCCATGTATGTGGTGAATGTGTGTATGTGTGTCCATCCATGTTGGTAGCGAGCATGCGCATGTGTGCTTCCATAAATAGTGAGTGTGCACTTGTGTGAGTCTTTGTATATAGTGCGCATGTATAAGTGTGCATCCATGTATGTGATAAGAGCACATATGTGTGTGTCTATGTAGGTGGTAAGTGTGCAGAAGTGTGCATACGTGTGTAATGTGGCTACTCCTTCGGTGGCAGTTTGAAGCACTTTATGGTGACATTTGTGGCTGTCATACACTGGGAAAATAAAATTATGACAAAAAAAAGCAATGAAAGTAAATCTTCTTGTGCATGTTAGGTTTATCAACTAATGAAATCCTCGTACAGATGCAAATTTTGGATTTGTGCTGGATTTTCTGTTTCGTGTTCTCCTGCTGAACCTTGGCCTTTGCTCCTCATATCCCAGCGGAACCTGATAATAAAGTAACCAAATAAGCTCCATCAACCTTATAGAGTAATTCTTATCTGGGTTTATGTAACTCATCGTGCATATTGCTTTAGCAAACTCTTAATTATCCTATAATGAACAGCTACATGAGAATCTACATATTTGTTTCCTGTAATGACATTTATTTACATCAATTAGCAGGCTCCCGAACACAGATTACGTATGTAAATTAATTGTAGAGCGGCACAGACTTGTCTCTAATTACAAAGTGTAACAATCACGTGTAATTACTATTTACTAGAGAGCTCAGCGTAATAATTTTGGCTTCATCGGTTATGACAAGTTGTAAATAAATCGTGTATTTCCTAATAATATACATTCCACATAATATGGAATATATACATAGGTTAGTTACACTTCAACTATTTTTTTTCTAATAGAGATTATTATCATTGACAAGGATAAAGGTCTCTAAAATTGTCAGGATTCCTGTTGTCCTTCTACAGTTTGACCACTAGTGGCTGCTATTGTTCACCTTAATAATTGTGTTGCACTTCCACTCCTTACCACTGTAGGCTACTGCTGTGTTCTGCAATTGCCTTTTACTAAGATGGAAGATTCTGAACCTCTGAAATCCATCTTGTTTCCTGTTTGGTCCTACTTAAAACTGCATGGATCTCTCACTCATTGCTTGAGTATTGTGTCTAGCTGTTTAGTCTAGTTCCAGTCTTCAGCTCCTGGACTGTCTTACCCAGACTGTTCTCACCTATCTATGAATTGTTTCCTACAACTCCTTTGCTAACTTCAAGAACTTCTACTACCGCTTGCTGTTTTCGCTTGTCCTCTTTCAGCCACTGGATTCCAGCAGTGCTACGCCAGTATCGTAAAACAGGTAAAACATAACGAAGCTCCTTTGTGCCTTAATATTGAAAGTGCAACAGTGCCCAAATAATATTGCCTTAGGCTGGGGTGTCATGAATATGACGCACCCTGTTGGGACCTGTGGTGCGTCTGGGATCAGAATATCACAGAGATTAGTTGATCATAGGTCCTCTTTGGAGTCTACGCGGCCGTTCACATGAGTTGTGCAGGTTTATTGTTTCTTATGGTATGGAAGGGGTAAAGAGTTCCTGGTTTAAATCTGCTAAGATTCCATTTTGATTTTTGTCTCAGCTGCTGTTCATTGGGACCACTTCCCTTAATTAATTAAACCCACTCCTGGCTTCCTCCCTTGCCAGCAATAGAGTTTCTATCTTGAGCCTGACTTCTCCGGATAAAGATGTTCTTGGAGAAGCTGTTGTGTCTTCTATTGAAGCCGTGGAGCTCTATTTGTATGTGTGTTTTCCCACCTTGTCTCTTTCCGTGTGTTGTCTAGTCATAGTAGTAAGACCAGTGTCTTGCTGTCCATCTCATTAACCAGGGTAAAGCCACGGTCAGCCAGGGCTTAGGCACGTGGTGGTGCATTGGGGGGGAACGACCCGTTTAGGGAGCGCAGGGTTCAGCGTTAGGTGAGTGTTGAGGGGCCACCATCTCCCCCTTTCCCTGTCACCAGGGCCCTCCCTTTCCTGTTTCCCCCTCTTCCTTTGTGCCGCTTTCCCAGCCATGGAGTGACATGGGGTCACACGAGCGTAGATTCTCTCATCTGAGAGAATTGGGTCGATTCTGAAAATCACACTCAGATCAGAGTTCCTCCATTCTGTCAGTCCGTGGAAATTGGACTTAACTCAGAGGTCATTCGAGTGCCGTCCGACGGTTCCCATGGACTCATTGACTTGCTTGGCCGAGTACAATCTGAATATCAGATCAAACTCAGGCATGCTGTGATTTTTTTACCCCCGGATCGGCTCTGTCCTAGTTAAAAATCAGACATGTGCACGGTCCCAAAGAATAACATTGGGACGAGTGCGATCCTATGTTTTGTTGGATCACACTGGAACCGAAAATACATTGTCATGTGCAAAAACTCTCAGAAAACTAAAATAACACCGCACCATAGTGCTCAAATAATACTTCTATAAAGTGCTCAAATAATACAGTCACATTCCTACCCGAAACTGCCTTAATAAACACTGCTGAATAGTACTTTGATATAGTGCTCAAATAATACTGCTGTACACTGTATGCATAAAACAGTTGTTTAATGATGAAATAACACCCACAAAGTGATAAAATAATACATACAAACAGTACTTAAACACTCCCATCAAAATTTGTATTCTCTTAAAATTTTGGAATCATCGTATTATATAGCACTGTGTACTTACAATTGCTTATTTTGCCTTTCTTTTCCATTAGGTCTATGCCATCATGTGATTAATAACTGACTAGCTCTATGTAGAAACAGGAAGTTTTTTTCCCCCTGCATGAGGCATCATTAGAACTACAATTCTACTCACTGGAAGGTCCCTGGCAGGGGGAGGAGCATAGTAGCTGGGTCAGTAGTTAGAGAGGAGGATGACTCATGTAGGAAAAAGAGACTTCCTGTTTCTTCATAGAGCTTAGAAGGATTCAGCTAGTCAGTTTTTAATCACGTGATGTCATAGACCTAATGGAAAAGAGGAGAATTAATTGGGTAGAAAGGCAAAATGAACAATTGTAAGTACACAGTGCTATATAATATTATGACTGCAATATATTAAGAGGATAAAAACTTTGATGGGAGTGCTTCTTTAACCCCTTCACTATGCTCATGGCCGGCATTCATAGGAGATTATGATTTCTGCTATACATAGCATTGCTGAAGCCTGCTATGTATAACACAGGCGATCGGACGATTGCAGCTTTAATTCTCCTAAGGGGACTATTATATACAGTAAAAAGTAAAAAAAAAAGTTTTTAAAAATATGAAAAAAATAATAAAAACACAAAAGTTCAAATCACCCCCTTTTGCCACATTGAAAATAAAACAATAAAAAATACACATATTTGATATCGCTGTGTTCAGAAACGACTGATCTATCAATATATGAAATAAATTATTACGATCGGTAAACGGCACAACGAGAAAGAAAATCGAAATGCCAGAATGACCTTTTTTTGGCTGCAATGAAATGCAATAACAGCCGATCAAAACGTCGTATCTACCCCAAAATGGTATCAATAAAAATGTCAACTCAAGGCGCAATAAATAAGCCCTCACCCGGACCCAGATTCCGAAAAATGAAAACGCTACGGGTTTCGGAAAATGGAGAAAAAAAGCAAAATAGTTTTTCTACAAATTTCCGATTTTTTTTTCATCACCTAAATAAAAAAAAAACATACATGTTTGGTATCTGCGTACTTGTAATGACCTGGGGAATCATACTACCAGGATAGTTTTACCATATAAACATGGTAAATAAAAAACCCAAAAAACAATTGCGGAATTTCATTTTTTTTTTTTTGCAATTTTAACGCACTTGGAATTTTTTTCCAATTATCCAGTGCATCACATGATGAAATGAATGGTGTCATTCAGAAGTACAAATCATCCCACAAAAAATAAGCCCTGATACGGCTATATGGATGGAAAAATAAAAAAAAAATGGGCTCTTGGAAGAAGGGGAGGAAAGAACGGAAACGAAAATCTGAAAAAAAAACCTGAAAATCGCAGGATAGTGTAGAGTGGTTACAAAATACTGCTGAAAAATACTCAAATAACACTGCCACACAGTGCTCAAATAATAGTGCTATACAGTGGTCAAATAAAGTAGATAAACTTTTCAAATCCTCCTCAAAAATTTGGAGGATCTTCTCAGTTTCCTTTTAGAAAAATACTTAAAAAAACTGTTTGGAAACTCTCCAAATCTCAAAACTTCTCAGCAAAAACTCTGTGAGCACATAACCGAAAACTCACCATTTATACCCGGCTCAAAAAGACTCCACGAGCACAAACTCTAAGGAGAGATATTATGTTATTTCTCTGTCCTCGCTATGTTCATTAGTGGGTTATTGCAGCCACATATTCCCACAGAGATCATGTCATTTACTGCTTGTTATTATGTGTTTTCTCCTTTCTGTGGTTTTACTATATTAATTAAGAATTAATTAGCCATCTATTAAAATGTTCCAACCTAAAGATCGCTCCAATCAACAGCTCATTACCAAGAATATATTCAAGGGTGGAATAAGCTCTTCTGTGCGGTTGTATTTCACACTAATAGTGGTGTAATAACACAGATTGAGTTATCAATAGGCGATCAAAAGTATTGATGAAGCCACAAAGTTAACTCCGGCTCTGTCTATGAATTATATACCTCATTAGGTGAACACACTTCCGCTATTTAAACATTTCACTTCTTTAAATCAACTATTTTCTGCTGATTTTTCCCAAAAGTGTAAGATGAAGATAAAGCAATTACTGCGATAATTGCGTGAGATTTATAATGGATAATGGACCTGTGCTCATAGTGGAGCTAATAAGTCAGTGTGCAGCTCAACTCTTTACTGCCCAATAGTTAAAGGGATGGTATCATCAGAAAATGACCTATTGCTTAAATCTGTTTTTTGTGTTACATGTAATTTTTTTTACAATTTTTGAAATTGTTTTTTTTTTTCCTTTTACAAAATTAGTAATTTTTACACTGACCACAGAGACTCATACTTCATGTCCTTTCAGGAAGAGTTTACAGCAGTTTCCTTATCATCATAGACAGGATTACAATGTCAGATAGTATCTCTATATACAGCTGATAACACAGGATCCATGTAATAGGTGATGTCACAGCTCACCTCCTTCCCATCCTGTGCAATGACTGATAACACCTCTATATACAGTAGATAACACAGGATCCACCATTCACAATAGGTGATGTCACAGCTCACCTCCTCCCCCTCCTGTACAATGACTGATAACACCTCTATATACAGTAGATAACACAGGATCCACCATTCACAATAGGTGATGTCACAGCTCACCTCCTCCCCCTCCTGTACAATGACTGATAACACCTCTATATACAGTAGATAACACAGGATCCACCATTCACAATAGGTGATGTCACAGCTCACCTCCTCCTCCTGCACAATGATTCGGTAAACTGATAGGTAGTAGTAGTGAAGTTGAGAAGGTGGGAGTTTTTGGTTGACGCTCAATCACTCAACCGTTACAACCGATTATTGCGGGTGCAACACGTTTCGAAGATGGGCTGTGACGAAGAATACATTTATCTTCAAAACGCATTGTTATTTTGCCCCTCCCCCCAATAAAATTCATCTTGCACCAGACAATTGATTGTATGCATTGATTGCCGACCGATAACTTCCACCTTCTCGAAGTCACAACCAGCATGAATAGATATACATGGATAAGCTCCTGAGCTATAATGCATTAATTACCTGCTGATCAGATCAATCTTTGGCTGATAATTAACTCCCCTTAGCCACTTAGACAGTGGGGCAGGACTTGGTAATAATGCAGACAGTGCAGAGGGGAGAGGCTTCTGCTGCAGCAAGTTGTCTTATTCTACACACGGGAGAATCAGGAGGAGGGTGGGTGACATGGATGAGCTCCTGAGCTATAAAGCATTAATTACCTGCTGATTAGTTCCATCTTTGACTGATAATTGACTGAAGTCCCACTGCCTCTTAGACAGTGGGGCAGGAGTTGGAGATAATGCAGACAGGGCAGAGGGGAGAGGATCCTGCGGCAGCTGGTTTGCTGTCCACTCAAAGGGCAGCAAGGAAAAGGATGAGTGACATGGATGAGATTTAGAGCTATAAGACGTTAATTACCTGCTGATCAGTTCCATCTTTGACATATAGCCAGCTGAAGTCTCACCCATTTGCCAGGGCAGAGGGAAGAGGCTTCTGCTGCAGCTAGTTGTCTTAGTTCACACACAGGTCAGTAAGAAGGAGTATGGGAGGCACAGTTGAGCTCCTGAGCAATATGAAGTTAATTAAGGTACTGCTGATTAGCTCCATCTTTGGCTGCCAATTGACTGAAGCCCCACTCCCCCATAGCTCCCTAGACAGTGGGGCAGGGTTTGGCGTTCTCTTGTCCTAAGGCAGAAAGGGCAGAGGGGGGAGGCTCCTGCTGCAGTTAGTTGTTATAGTCCACACACCAGACATTAAGGAGGAGGATGGGAAACATGAATGAGCTCATGAGCTACAATGAGTTAATTACCTATTTTTGGCTGATGCCCCACTTCACCTTAGCCAGTGGGGCAGGCTTAGGGATCTTTTGTCCTAATGCAGACAGGGCAGAAGGGGGAGGCTCCTGCTGCAGCAAGTTGTCGGACAGCCACACACAGGACAGTAAAAAGGAGGGAGAGGTACATGGCTCATCTCCTGAGACACTGAGAAGGTTTCTATATATATTTCTCTGTTTTATTTGTAATATGAGACAAAATAAGATCAAAGAAAAGGAGGAGATTAAGGGAGGAAAAGCTAGGATATTTTTAATTCATCCGTCATTTTCTATGTTTAATGTCTTTAATTTTCTTAAGTTATATCTTATTCTATGCAATCACCCCTTCCCCACCATTAGGTCAAATAAAATAATACATTTACATAGGCAGTCATGAAAGTCAAGCGTAAACTTTTTTTTTTTTCTGAATGGTTAACCAGGCTGTGATTCAATAGAGATCTGCAGGAGAAAGGACAATAGAAAAGAAATAGCTTATCTCCAAATACAACTACAAATGATACCAAAATAAATTATAAAAGTCTATTTGGATACATTGACTCCGAATAACAGATGTTAAACCTTTTGTACGAGGCGAAATGCTTCTCGCTTCCTTCTCTATGATTTTCCTTATCTGCAGTGGAGCAATTTTAACGATTTAAGATAAAATCAGATATTTTATGTATAAAAATCTTAAAGCGGGAACCAATTTATTTTATTTTCTTAACTAAGGACATCCAGCCATTTCCACTTCTCAAGGAACCCCAACAAATAATGAGAAAGTCTTTGAGGAGGAATATTTTATCACAGCATATGGATCATAGATCGATGGGTTCCTTTTCCTTACAGCTCATTTGACCTGGAACTGGCATCACTTAATACCATATTTGTACCCACGTGGGCACTGTAGAAGAAATAGGTCCCAGCTGACAGACCTGCTATGATCAAATGTCTTGATCCTCTAGCAAACAGACAATTCTGCAGGTGAAAGTCTTTGACATTTCCCCAATTTTGGTCATGGAAGGTGAAATGTACTATTAAAGAGGTTGTCCACTACTTTTTCAGTTGCTATAGGCATCGGCCACTGGCTAGAAATACTCACTTACGAAGCTGTCTGTCCTTTGGTAGTGGCCGCCGCAGCTGATCGTCGGGGGTGCTGGGTGTCGGACCTCTGCTGATCAGACAAGGATAGGTCATCAATGAAAAAGTAGTGGACAACCTCTTTAAATGGTGAGCACTTAAGATGATGAATGTTCGTGCTCTGCTCTGGTATCGAATGTGAAACCCCTTCTGTGATATTCATCTATTCTACTCTAATAGTTCAATGTTGACAATGGTGTTTAAGTGGTTTGAAAGAAGAAGAAGGCTCCCTCTGTCACTCTTCCCATCCTTACAACATGACCACTGGACACCAGTAGATTACTATGAAATGAGGGCATCTAAATCCATCTATAAGGGGGGGTCTTATTTTTATGATCTGGAACCCTATACAACTAAATATTAATCACCCTTGCGGATGTTATTGCCGATTCGCTAGTAGTAGAAGAGGTCTCCATAGCCCTGGGTGCAATGCTATTTTGCATGCCCCAACCACCAGGCTGGTACTATGTTTTAGGAGGAGCACTAACTTACACTATTTAAAAGAAACCTGGGGGTGTATGATTTTTATTTTAAAGGGGATGTCTGATCAGATCATCAACAAGTCTACACAACTTGGCAAACAGAGTCAATGGCGGCCATTCAGATGTCAGACAGTCCTTGTCTCATCTCGTGTCTGCCAGAACACAAGCCAATTTTGACCTGTTAAGGTAAATGTAAATAAATAGGGCATGATTTGATTTAAGATTTGATTTAAGACTATACGACCTCTCAGCCAAGCAGTGGGACAGTTCCTGAGCAATCCCGCTGTCCCAGGACGTCATTAGCACGTCCTGCTTTAAACTGTACCTATGGCTTTAGGAAATAGGTACAGCGGAATAAAATGGTGGAGCAGAAACCTGTCAGATCTTCACTGCCATTTATTGCACCATCCGAGGCTCGGTGCAGGAGGCACAATGACATCCCAGCATTGTACTACGCGCCTTGTCACACAACACATATTGTAGATCTGCTCCGGTTATCATGGGAATTGAGATTGGTAAATATTTTTAAAATTTGCCAGTAGGGTGAAATGGAGGGGCACCATACTGGAAGAACGGGGGCACCGTGTGGGCATCATACTGCGTGGGAGATGCTGGGGGCATCATACTATATGTGAGGGGGTATGGCGGGGATATCATACTGTATGGAAGGCATCCTTCCATGGAGATAAATGTGAAGGCATTATACCATGCTGGGTAACTGGGGACATTTTAATATGTGGAGGCATTATAGGGGCTTTATTGTGTGAGGGCACTGTGGGGGCATGATGTATAGAGATACTGTGGAAGCATAATATGTGTGGGAGGCATCATAATGTATAAAAAAAAGTACTGTGCTAGCATCAAGATTTCGTGTTACATGTATTTTATAAATGTTTTTTTTGAAATTTTCTTTCCATATCACTATCTTTATTAACAACAAAGTTAGTAATCTTGCAATTTTCCCATTGGCCACTCACACCTCCTATCTTTTCAGATAGAGTTTTCATCAGTTTTCTTATCATCAGAGATTCTGATGACTGATAACACTTCTGTACTCAGCTGATAACACAGTATCCACCAATCATATAATAGGTGATGTCACAACTGATTTCTACTCCCTCCCTTCACAATGATCTTTGCACATGCTCATTAAATGCTTCAATACAAAAGATAGGGTCGGTTGCTGTTCATTGTAGCTATGTACATGTGTTGTTTCCTGAAACAACAGGAAGGGGATAAAGAAGCCCCAGTGGTTGGTGTGAAAATTGCAAGTTTTCTATTTTTTAGTTTTAATACAGATTGTGAATTTTTTTTAAAAAATACTAAAAAAAAATAGATTTAGCAAAAAAAACCTGATTTAAATAATTTGACATTTTCTAATGATTACTTCTCTTTAAATAGTAAACGCTTTCTAATGTCAGTCATATCTAGTACGTAAACCATTAGCTCCCAGCGCGAATGGATTGCAGGCTGTTTGCTTTCTGCTATGTAGATGATTGGCTTTGATCTGTCACTGTGTTGTGCCAAGTCAAATATCATAATCCTCTGCAACACCTTCGTCTCAATACTACAGACACAATGTGAGGGACACATGTTATGTCGCTATACAAACAGGTCACACAGTGTAGCTGGCCTCCTGGTCCTCCGTGGGCTAATTCCTCCCTTGTTATGCTAATTGCTCCCTTTCATCCTCTCTCCCTGTTTTTGAAAGTAAAGATGGGACTAATTAGTAACAATTACGCACAATTGTCCGACGACAAAGGAGAAAATTCTCCGCACGTCTTTTCATTTACAAAAATTCCTGCAATTTTCCCGGTAGGTTTATCCTCATGAGAAATGATCGCAATCCCTAGAACTGCACCTAATGATCATCTAATCATCATATTTCATCTACGCTCTGATTGGCTGATTGAACAGCTTTTTGACCTGTAATTGAACCATAACCAGGGACCCTGAGCCAAAGATAAGTCACTTATAGGGCCTTACAGCTGTATATACGGAACACACTCACTTCTGATGGCTTGTTTGTAAGGATGAGCAAATCGAATCTAGGTAAATCAAGTTCGTTTAGAATTTCCCCAAATTCCCAGATTTTAGTAAATCTGTTTTTTGGGGATTAGTAGGATGGAGGCCACTTTGCTGGATTCATATGGGCCAAGAAGTGATAAAAAGCCATACAATATCATACTCACCATGCCCCCTCTCCTTTTCTTGTTGCTGCAACTATCTGCTGACTTCTTAAGCTTCGACACTGTAACGATTTCACCCCTCAGTTCTGAGCAGCCTCTGCAGTGATTGTCAGCTCAGTTGTCCAGTCTCGTGCAGGGGCGTGCTGAGCTGTATGTACAGTGATTGTCAGCTCAGTTGTCCAGTCTGGTGCAGAGGCGTGCTGAGCTGTCTGTGTAGTGATTGTCAGCTCAGTTGTCCAGTCAGGTGCAGGGGTGTGCTGAGCTGTCTGTACAGTGATTGTCATCTCAGTTGTCCAGTCTGTTGCAGGGGCATGCTGAGCTGTCTGTACAGTGATTGTCATCTCAGTTGTCCAGTCTGTTGCAGGGGCATGCTGAGCTGTCTGTGCACTGATTGTCAGCTCAGTTGTCCAGTCTGATGCAGGGACGTGCTGAGCTGTCTGTACAGTGATTGTCAGCTCTGTTGTCCAGTCTGGTGCAGGGGCATGCTGAGCTGTCTGTACAATGATTGTCAGCTCAGTTGTCCAGTCTAGTGCAGGGGCGTGCTGAGCTATCTGTGCAGTGATTGTCAGCTCAGTTGTCCAGTCTGGTGCAGGGGCGTGCTGAGCTGTATGTACAGTGATTGTCAGCTCAGTTGTCCAGTCTGGTGCAGGGGCGTGCTGAGCTGTCTGTACAGTGATTGTCAGCTCAGTTGTCCAGTCTGGTGCAGAGGCGTGCTGAGCTATCTGTGCACTGATAGTCAGCTCAGTTGTCCAGTCTGGTTCAGGGGCATGCTGAGCTGTCTGTGCAGTGATTGTCAGCTCAGTTGTTCAGTCTGGTGCAGGGGCATGCTGAGCTATGTGTGCAGTGATTGTCAGCTCAGTTGTCCAGTCTGGTGCAGGGGCGTGCTGAGCTGTCTGTGCAGTGATTGTCAGCTCAGTTGTCCAGTCTGGTGCTGGGGCGTGCTGAGCTGTCTGTGCAGTGATTGTCAGCTCCGTTGTCCAGTCTGGTGCAGGGGCATGCTGACTTGTCTGTGCAGTGATTGTCAGCTCAGTTGTCCAGTCTGGTGCAGGGGCGTGCTGAGCTGTCTGTGCAGTGATTGTCAGCTCAGTTGTCCAGTCTGTTGCAGGGGCATGCTGAGCTGTCTGTGCAGTGATTGTCAGCTCAGTTGTCCAGTCTGTTGCAGGGGCGTGCTGAGCTGTATGTACAGTGATTGTCAGCTCAGTTGTCCAGTCTGGTGCAGAGGCGTGCTGAGCTGTCTGTGCAGTGATTGTCAGCTCATTTGTCCAGTCTGGTGCAGGGGCATGCTGAGCTGTCTGTACAGTGATTGACAGCTCAGTTGTCCAGTCAGGTGCAGGGGCATGCTGAGCTGTATGTACAGTGATTGTCAGCTCAGTTGTCCAGTCTGGTGCAGGGGCGTGCTGAGCTGTCTGTACAGTGATTGTCAGCTCAGTTGTCAAGTCTGGTGCAGAGGCGTGCTGAGCTATCTGTGCACTGATAGTCAGCTCAGTTATCCAGTCTGGTTCATGGGCATGCTGAGCTGTCTGTGCAGTGATTGTCAGCTCAGTTGTTCAGTCTGTTGCAGGGGCATGCTGAGCTGTCTGTACAGTGATTGTCAGCTCAGTTGTCCAGTCTGGTGCAGGGGCATGCTGAGCTATCTGTGCACTGATTGTCAGCTCAGTTGTCCAGTCTGGTGCAGGGGCATGCTGAGCTGTCTGTACAGTGATTGTCAGCTCAGTTGTCCAGTCTGGTGCAGGGGCATGCTGAGCTATCTGTGCACTGATTGTCAGCTCAGTTGTCCAGTCTGGTTCAGGTGCATGCTGAGCTGTCTGTGCAGTGATTGTCAGCTCAGTTGTTCAGTCTGGTGCAGGGGCATGCTGAGCTATGTGTGCAGTGATTGTCAGCTCAGTTGTCCAGTCTGGTGCAGGGGCATGCTGAGCTGTCTGTGCAGTGATTGTCAGCTCAGTTGTCCAGTCTGGTGCTGGGGCGTGCTGAGCTGTCTGTGCAGTGATTGTCAGCTCCGTTGTCCAGTCTGGTGCAGGGGCATGCTGACTTGTCTGTGCAGTGATTGTCAGCTCAGTTGTCCAGTCTGTTGCAGGGGTATGCTGAGCTGTCTGTGCAGTGGTTGTCAGCTCAGTTGTCCAGTCTGTTGCAGGGGCGTGCTGAGCTGTATGTACAGTGATTGTCAGCTCAGTTGTCCAGTCTGGTGCAGAGGCGTGCTGAGCTGTCTGTGCAGTGATTGTCAGCTCAGTTGTCCAGTGTGTTGCAGGGGCATGCTGAGCTGTCTGTACAGTGATTGTCAGCTCAGTTGTCCAGTCTGGTGCAGGGGCGTGCTGAGCTGTCTGTGCAGTGATTGTCAGCTCAGTTGTCCAGTCTGGTGCTGGGGCGTGCTGAGCTGTCTGTGCAGTGATTGTCAGCTCCGTTGTCCAGTCTGGTGCAGGGGCATGCTGTCTTGTCTGTTTAGTGATTGTCAGCTCAGTTGTCCAGTCTGGTGCAGGGGCGTGCTGAGCTGTCTGTGCAGTGTTTGTCAGCTCAGTTGTCCAGTCTGATGCAGGGGTGTGATGAACTGTCTGTGCAGTGATTGTCAGCTCAGTTGTCCAGTCTGTTGCAGGGGCATGCTGAGCTGTCTGTGCAGTGATTGTCAGCTCAGTTGTCCAGTCTGTTGCAGGGGCGTGCTGAGCTGTATGTACAGTGATTGTCAGCTCAGTTGTCCAGTCTGGTGCAGAGGCGTGCTGAGCTGTCTGTGCAGTGATTGTCAGCTCAGTTGTCCAGTCTGCTGCAGGGGCATGCTGAGCTGTCTGTACAGTGATTGACAGCTCAGTTGTCCAGTCAGGTGCAGGGGCGTGCTGAGCTGTATGTACAGTGATTGTCAGCTCATTTGTCCAGTCTGGTGCAGGGGCGTGCTGAGCTGTCTGTACAGTGATTGTCAGCTCAGTTGTCAAGTCTGGTGCAGAGGCATGCTGAGATATCTGTGCACTGATAATCAGCTCAGTTATCCAGTCTGGTTAATGGGCATGCTGAGCTGTCTGTGCAGTTATTGTCAGCTCAGTTGTTCAGTCTGGTGCAGGGGCATGCTGAGCTATCTGTGCACTGATTGTCAGCTCAGTTGTCCAGTCTGGTTCAGGGGCATGCTGAGCTGTCTGTGCAGTGATTGTCAGCTCAGTTGTTCAGTCTGGTGCAGGGGCATGCTGAGCTATGTGTGCAGTGATTGTCAGCTCAGTTGTCCAGTCTGGTGCAGGGGCGTGCTGAGCTGTCTGTGCAGTGATTGTCAGCTCAGTTGTCCAGTCTGGTGCTGGGGCGTGCTAAGCTGTCTGTGCAGTGATTGTCAGCTCCGTTGTCCAGTCTGGTGCAGGGGCATGCTGACTTGTCTGTGCAGTGATTGTCAGCTCAGTTGTCCAGTCTGGTGCAGGGGCGTGCTGAGCTGTCTGTGCAGTGTTTGTCAGCTCAGTTGTCCAGTCTGATGCAGGGGCGTGCTGAGCTGTCTGTGCAGTGATTGTCAGCTCAGTTGTCCAGTCTGTTGCAGGGGCATGCTGAGCTGTCTGTGCAGTGATTGTCAGCTCAGTTGTCCAGTCTGGTGCAGGGGCGTGCTGAGCTGTCTGTGCAGTGATTGTCAGCTCAGTTGTCCAGTCTTGTGCTGGGGCGTGCTGAGCTGTCTGTGCAGTGATTGTCAGCTCCGTTGTCCAGTCTGGTGCAGGGGCATGCTGACTTGTCTGTGCAGTGATTGTCAGCTCAGTTGTCCAGTCTGGTGCAGAGGCGTGCTGAGCTGTCTGTGCAGTGATTGTCAGCTCAGTTGTCCAGTCTGTTGCAGGGGCATGCTGAGCTGTCTGTGCAGTGATTGTCAGCTCAGTTGTCCAGTCTGGTGCAGGGGTATGCTGAGCTGTCTGTGCAGTGATTGTCAGCTCAGTTGTCCAGTCTGTTGCAGGGGCGTGCTGAGCTGTATGTACAGTGATTGTCAGCTCAGTTGTCCAGTCTGGTGCAGAGGCGTGCTGAGCTGTTTGTGCAGTGATTGTCAGCTCAGTTGTCCAGTGTGTTGCAGGGGCATGCTGAGCTGTCTGTACAGTGATTGTCAGCTCAGTTGTCCAGTCTGGTGCAGGGGCGTGCTGAGCTGTCTGTGCAGTGATTGTCAGCTCAGTTGTCCAGTCTGGTGCTGGGGCGTGCTGAGCTGTCTGTGCAGTGATTGTCAGCTCCGTTGTCCAATCTGATGCAGGGGCATGCTGTCTTGTCTGTTTAGTGATTGTCAGCTCAGTTGTCCAGTCTGGTGCAGGGGCGTGCTGAGCTGTCTGTGCAGTGTTTGTCAGCTCAGTTGTCCAGTCTGGTTCAGGGGCATGCTGAGATATCTGTGCACTGATAATCAGCTCAGTTATCCAGTCTGGTTCATGGGCATGCTGAGCTGTCTGTGCAGTGATTGTCAGCTCAGTTGTCCAGTCTGGTTCAGGGGCATGCTGAGCTGTCTGTGCAGTGATTGTCAGCTCAGTTGTTCAGTCTGTTGCAGGGGCGTGCTGAGCTGTATGTACAGTGATTGTCAGCTCAGTTGTCCAGTCTGGTGCAGAGGCGTGCTGAGCTGTCTGTGCAGTGATTGTCAGCTCAGTTGACCAGTCTGGTGCAGGGGCATGCTGAGCTGTCTGTACAGTGATTGACAGCTCAGTTGTCCAGTCAGGTGCAGGGGCATGCTGAGCTGTATGTACAGTGATTGTCAGCTCAGTTGTCCAGTCTGGTGCAGGGGCGTGCTGAGCTGTCTGTACAGTGATTGTCAGCTCAGTTGTCAAGTCTGGTGCAGAGGCGTGCTGAGCTTTCTGTGCACTGATATTCAGCTCAGTTATCCAGTCTGGTTCATGGGCATGCTGAGCTGTCTGTGCAGTGATTGTCAGCTCAGTTGTTCAGTCTGGTGCAGGGGCATGCTGAGCTGTCTGTACAGTGATTGTCAGCTCAGTTGTCCAGTCTGGTGCAGGGGCATGCTGAGCTATCTGTGCACTGATTGTCAGATCAGTTGTCCAGTCTGGTTCAGGGGCATGCTGAGCTGTCTGTGCAGTGATTGTCAGCTCAGTTGTCCAGTCTGGTGCTGGGGCGTGCTGAGCTGTCTGTGCAGTGATTGTCAGCTCCGTTGTCCAGTCTGGTGCAGGGGCATGCTGACTTGTCTGTGCAGTGATTGTCAGCTCAGTTGTCCAGTCTGGTGCAGGGGCGTGCTGAGCTGTCTGTGCAGTGTTTGTCAGCTCAGTTTTCCAGTCTGGTGCAGAGGCGTGCTGAGCTGTCTGTGCAGTGATTGTCAGCTCAGTTGTCCAGTCTGCTGCAGGGGCATGCTGAGCTGTCTGTACAGTGATTGACAGCTCAGTTGTCCAGTCAGGTGCAGGGGCATGCTGAGCTGTATGTACAGTGATTGTCAGCTCAGTTGTCCAGTCTGGTGCAGGGGCGTGCTGAGCTGTCTGTACAGTGATTGTCAGCTCAGTTGTCAAGTCTGGTGCAGAGGCATGCTGAGATATCTGTGCACTGATAATCAGCTCAGTTATCCAGTCTGGTTAATGGGCATGCTGAGCTGTCTGTGCACTGATTGTCAGCTCAGTTGTTCAGTCTGGTGCAGGGGCATGCTGAGCTATGTGTGCAGTGATTGTCAGCTCAGTTGTCCAGTCTGGTGCAGGGGCGTGCTGAGCTGTCTGTGCAGTGATTGTCAGCTCAGTTGTCCAGTCTGGTGCTGGGGCGTGCTAAGCTGTCTGTGCAGTGATTGTCAGCTCCGTTGTCCAGTCTGGTGCAGGGGCATGCTGACTTGTCTGTGCAGTGATTGTCAGCTCAGTTGTCCAGTCTGGTGCAGGGGCGTGCTGAGCTGTCTGTGCAGTGTTTGTCAGCTCAGTTGTCCAGTCTGATGCAGGGGCGTGCTGAGCTGTCTGTGCAGTGATTGTCAGCTCAGTTGTCCAGTCTGTTGCAGGGGCATGCTGAGCTGTCTGTGCAGTGATTGTCAGCTCAGTTGTCCAGTCTGGTGCAGGGGCGTGCTGAGCTGTCTGTGCAGTGATTGTCAGCTCAGTTGTCCAGTCTGGTGCTGGGGCGTGCTGAGCTGTCTGTGCAGTGATTGTCAGCTCCGTTGTCCAGTCTGGTGCAGGGGCATGCTGACTTGTCTGTGCTGTGATTGTCAGCTCAGTTGTCCAGTCTGGTGCAGGGGCGTGCTGAGCTGTCTGTGCAGTGTTTGTCAGCTCAGTTGTCCAGTCTGATGCAGGGGCGTGCTGAGCTGTCTGTGCAGTGATTGTCAGCTCAGTTGTCCAGTCTGTTGCAGGAGCATGCTGAGCTGTCTGTACAGTGATTGTCAGCTCAGTTGTCCAGTCTGTTGCAGGGGCGTTCTGAGCTGTATGTACAGTGATTGTCAGCTCAGTTGTCCAGTCTGGTGCAGAGGCGTGCTGAGCTGTCTGTGCAGTGATTGTCAGCTCAGTTGTCCAGTCTGTTGCAGGGGCATGCTGAGCTGTCTGTGCAGTGATTGTCAGCTCAGTTGTCCAGTCTGGTGCAGGGGTATGCTGAGCTGTCTGTGCAGTGATTGTCAGCTCAGTTGTCCAGTCTGTTGCAGGGGCGTGCTGAGCTGTATGTACAGTGATTGTCAGCTCAGTTGTCCAGTCTGGTGCAGAGGCGTGCTGAGCTGTTTGTGCAGTGATTGTCAGCTCAGTTGTCCAGTGTGTTGCAGGGGCATGCTGAGCTGTCTGTACAGTGATTGTCAGCTCAGTTGTCCAGTCTGGTGCAGGGGCGTGCTGAGCTGTCTGTGCAGTGATTGTCAGCTCAGTTGTCCAGTCTAGTGCTGGGGCGTGCTGAGCTGTCTGTGCAGTGATTGTCAGCTCCGTTGTCCAGTCTGGTGCAGGGGCATGCTGTCTTTTCTGTTTAGTGATTGTCAGTAGTGTTGAGCCACCCCCGTAGTGTTCGAGTTCGGTTCGGTTCGTCGAACACCCGTGTGTTCGCCGAACTGTTCGTCGAACTGTTCGTCGAACACCTTCGAACACCGTTAAAACCAATGGCAGGCAAACAAAAACACATAGAAACACATAGAAAACACCTTCAAAGGTGTCCAAAAGCTGACAAACTGCTCAGAAGACATAACTAACACATGGAAAAGTGACAAGTACATATAGTCATGCGAAAATAAAAGAGGTGGAGGAGTAAAAGGAGGGGGAGACACAGATATAGGCATGTCATGCCCTTCTAAAATCCAAAAAGTGAGAAGCAGACACGGCCAGTCCGCTCCTGCCCGTGCCACCTCCGTGTCGCCGGGTTTGTGCCAGAGCCGCGGTGAACCCTGACGGCCAGCCCCCCTCTCCCAATACTGGTGCCTGTCCGCTGGTGGGTCGAGCGAGCCCCCCTGTGGTGGAGGCAGCTCTAAGCTTTTTAATTTAAATTGTCTCTCTAATTTGAATGAATACACTTTAAATCCATTTACAAGGATCTATTGGAGGGCAAGTCTCATGCCAGCAGCCGCGGTAATTCCAGCTCCAGTAGCGTCCACTAAAGCTGCTGCAGTTAAAAAGCTTTTATAAGGATCGAGCTCGGCTGTCCACCGCAAGGCATCCTACTGCCAGTCCCAGCCCCTATGCCTTGGGGTGCCTCCTGATGCTCTTCACTAAGTATCCCATGGTCCCGAAGCATTTCCTTTGAAAAAATTAAGTGTCTAAACTACAGGTGGTGCAACTTGCTTAACAGCCGGGATAATCCGCTCACTAGCAGACACTGCTACTAGGCACAAAGTATTTCCTGGGCTAGATGCAGTTAAAAATTTGTAATTAGATACTCTCGTTGGATGCTGAGAAAGCATTCCATAGAGTCTCCTGGCACGCCATATATGATTCTCTTAAAAAGCTTGGGGTAGGGGTCTAGGGGACCCTTTTATAGCCAAAATCACGGCCCTGTATCGCAATACGTCACCTAGGCTGAAGATAAATGGAACTGTAGCACCCTGAGGGCTCGGTTGCTACAGACGTATTGCACCTCACCCAGAGGTGTGATATCTCACTCTCAGGTAAGGATGGAGTGTGGATCAGGACCCGACACCTGCATGCATTACACCACATTGCCGTGGGGCAGGGCGACCAATATGCCCCTGAGATGGGCACGACAGTCCCTGTCCCTGGCTGGAGTGGGGGGAGGGAACACTGAGGAAGGGGAACCCTGTAGTGCAGGAGCAGGGAGGAAGCAGTTCCTGGGTGCATTGAGAAGGGAGTATAAAAGGTGGGCACCATCTTAGTTCAGTGCAGAGAAGTCTGAGCAGAAGTGGCAGGGAGCAGGGGCTCTGCATGAGCTCTGCTCCGGAGGCGGGCCTAGTAACAGAGGCCCAGGCCTGGAAGAGGGAGAAGGAAGGAAGAGGAGCGGAGAAGGCTCCAGGAACGAGGAATGAAGGGATCCCAGGGGTGCGGACGGGCGAGTCGCCACCGCACGCCCGAATCCACCTGCGTGGAGGGGTCAGGCCAAAGGGGGAGACCGGTCCCCGAACTAGTGGAGGCAGGAAACGACCCTCAGCTAGAAACCGGAGGCTCTGACATTTTATGTGGCGCAGCCCCTCGCTACACCCGCTAGGAAGGCACCACATAGGGTCAGGGAAACTGGCGCCAAGTTTACCAAGAGGAGGCCCGAGGCAGCCGGACAGAAGTGTTGGTAAGAAAGGCCAGACAAAGGACACACAAAGGGGGTCCTGTGAAGTGCTCCAAAGTTATCTGCGAGTTGTCTGAGCCCCTCACCTGGTGAGCACAGTACGACGTGGGCAGCCGTTACCTGCAGACGTGGTCTGGATAATAAGAACTGTGAGTAAAGGCCCTGAACTGCATCACTGACTCCGTGTCATTACTGCTGCTGCCCTGCACCATCACCCCCATCCTCCGCATACACTGCCCTGAGGCTATACTCCTCCCGTGGGGAGTTATGCTACGCTCTGCTGCACCCACAACACCAGCCTCAGTGGTCTGCCCTGTAGCGGCGGTTCACTCTGACCGCAATCCACGGGTGGCGTAGTCGGACATTTAAACATGAAAACCACATAAATAGTTCCGCCACTGGTTTGACCGCCCTGAGCCACGGAACTGGGTCGCCGCCACGAAGACTACAACCACCAGCATCCACCAAAAAGGGTCCGGCTCCGGGTGTCCCAAGGCCCAGGGGGTGCGTCAGAACATTTTCATCACCTTTCACAATCACCAATGGGACAAGGCAGTGATGTCCTCTGTCCCCTCTCTTATACATCCTAGTGACGGAGCACCTGCTCTCATCAATTCGCCATAACCCCAATATTAGGTGGATTGAGGTGGGAGGCACCGAGTACAAGTGTTCTCTATTTGCTGATGATGTCCTAGTATATATCACTCAATCACATATATCCATCCATGCTGTTATGGCTGAAATAGATCACTTTGTTACATGGTAAAATTTTAAAATCAATGCAGCGAAGTCTGAGGCCCTCGATGTCTCCCTCCCCAAATCCATATAGGATTCCATCCAGTCCAACTTTCCCTTTGCCTGGCCCTCACAGGGTATCAAATACTTAGGAATTCCTATTCATAGAGACCTCTCCCATCTATGTTATCTTAATTTTGGGCCCTTTATTGAACAACTCCATACAGACCACGGTTGGCAAGTTAGAACTGTAAGATTCACTACGTGAACCACTGGTGTTTTGTGGAAAAGCACATGTACACTGCGTTCCAAATTATTATACAAAAAGTGTTTAGGAGTGATAAGGGAAGAATTTGTTTGTTTGTCAGTTAAACTCATTGATGGTGATGTGTGTCAGGGCTCTTTATATCACTGTAAGCAATTGCAGACACCTGTGCTAATTAGTTTGGCAGGTGTGTCCAATGAAAGGCAAGACTACTTAAGAAGGCTCTCTCACATTATTAAGCAGCCTACATTTTCTGCCAAAATGGGAAAGAAAAAGGATGTGTCGGCTGCTGAGAAGCAACAAATTGTGGAGTGTTTAGGTCAAGGCATGACTACAATCAACATTGTGCGATGATCAGGATGAAGTGTCTTGGCAATCAAGAAGTATGTAGCTGATTCACAGTACACACGTGTGCGTGCTGATAAGGGCAAATTGAGGACTCTTTCCTACAGGCAATTACGTCAGGTTGAAAGAGCAGCGGCAAAAAAGCCTTGTCATAGCAGCAGACAAGTTTTTGAAGCTGCTTGTGCCTCCAACGTCCCCCGAACAACAAGATGCAGGGTCCTTCAGAGGTTTGCAGCTGTGCATACGCCATCCTGTCGACCTCCTCTATCCACTTCACACAAGCAGAAACGGCTCCAGTGGGCCAAACATTACATGAAGACTGATTTCAAAACTGTTTTGTTCACGGATGAGTGCCGTGCAGCGCTCTATGGTCCAGATGAATGGAGTGGAGGATGGCTGGTTGATGGACACCCCACGCAAACACGGCTACAGCGCCAACAAGGAGGAGGTGGAGTAATGTTTTGGGCTGGAATCATGGGGAGAGAGATTGTCGGCCCCTTTAGGATCCCTGAAGGCGCTAAAGATGAACTCCATAATGTATGTGGATTTTCTCAAACAGCACTTCCTGCCATGGTTCAAGAAGAAGAACCGTGTATTTCACAGCAAGATCATTTTTCTGCATGATAATGCACCATCTCATGCTGCACATAAAACATCTGCATCTCTGGCTGATATGGGCATAAAAGGGGACAAACTTATGGTGTGACCCCCATGCTCCCCTGACCTCTACCCCATTCAGAACCTTTGGAGCATCATTAAAAGGAGTGTCTATGATGGCGGGAGGCAGTTCACATCTAAGCAACAGCTCTGGGAGGGTATTCTGTCCTCATGCAAAACAATTGAAGCAGAAACCATCCAAAACCTGACAAATTCAATGGACGAGAGAGTTCAGAAGCTCCTTTCGAACAAGGGGTCCTATGTGAAAATGTAACATCACCTAGAATAAAGTTTTGAGTTGAAAACTGTTTGATTTCAGTTTCTAACAACCTGCTAATGCTTATAATTTCAAAAATGACCATTTTTTTGGTCTTTATTAAAATTAAAAGGTTGATCGAAAAGTTTGGGGGATCTAAGAGTGTGGCAACCCAGTAGTCATGATTACTTCGAATTCTGACAATATGAGGGTCATGCTGCAGGTAGTGCAGCAAGAAGGCACTTATGTGCCTTGCGCATCTCGGAACCCCAAAATTATTTTCCGGGCTAGATGCAGCTAAAAATTATTTTTAATTTTAAATCTGGTGAAGCTTTAGTATAGATGGCCTAATAGGATCAGTGCTGCACACTGCTACAAAGCCCAAATTATTTTCCAGTCAAGATACAGATAAACATGATTAGTAATTTGAAAGCTTAAAACGGTTGGTAGGGTGATTTTAACCAATCATCAAGCTTTTACTCTCCCCAGGATGACACAGGGGTAGAAAAGTCGTTTCGGATCCATGATTTGTTCATCTTTATGAACGTGAGTCTGTCTACATTATCAGTGGAGAGCCGCGTGCGCTTATCTGTCAGCACACCACCAGCAGCGCTGAACACACGTTCAGACAGAACGCTGGCTGCGGGGCATGACAAGATCTCCAAGGCGTAAGTGGCTAGCTCCGGCCATTTATCCAGATTGGAAGCCCAAAAAGAGCAAGGGTCCAGTGACACAGTCGTGGCTTCAATGTTTACTTGGAGATACTCCTGTACCATCGTCTCTAGGCATTGACTATGTGTCAGACTTCTTGTCTCCTGTGGCCTTGCAAAGGATGGGCTAAAAAAGTGGTGAAATGATTCCGCAAAATTGATGTTACCAGCAGATACTGTGGTTCTGTTACGGTTTGAGTGCTGAACACTTGACGGTCCCACGGTTGGCAAGTTGGAACTGTGAGATTCACTACGTGCACCACTGGTATTTTGTGGAAAAGCACATGTAAGATTCTGCAACAGTCTCTGCTGATACTCCTGCATGCGTGCATCCCTTTCTATGGCAGGAATAATTTCTGCAAATTTACTTTTGTACCGGGGATCTAACAGTGTGGCAACCCAGTAGTCAGGATTATTTCTAATTCTCACAATTCGAGGGTCATGTTGCAGGTAGTGCAGCAAGAAGGCACTCATGTGTGTTGCGCATCCAGGAGCACCAAGTCCCTGTTGTGTTGGTGGCGAGGTAACAATCATGCTTCCTTCCTCTGTCCTCTCCCCCCAACCTCGCACAACAGAAATGTGATCAAGGTCTCCCTCATCTGATGAGTCTTCCATCAGTTCGTCCTCCACTCCTTCCTGGGCTCCTGCACCTTCCTCACTAGTTTGGCTGCTACCATGCGCCCTGGTAAAACCATCTCCCCCACCCTCACATGCCTGCCGCCTTGGTGCTGCCGACCGTCTGGACCTTGCAGATGTTAGCCCTTCCGCATACAACTCCTCCTCCTCTACTTCCTCCACCTCCTCTTGTGCCACCACCTGACTCCGAATTCTGTTTAACATGTGCTCCAGCGTGTAAATCACCGGAATAGTCATGCTGATAATGGCATCGTCAGCACTAAACATCTTCGTCGCCATTTCAAAACTGTGCAGAAGGGTGCATAGGTCCCTGATCTGAGACCACTCCTCCAGCGTGATTTGCCCCACCTCTGAATCTCGTTGGCCCAGGCTATACGTCAGAACGTATTGCACCAGGGCTTGTCGGTGCTGCCACAGTCGCTGCAACATGTGCAGAGTTGAATTCCACCGGGTAGGCACATCGCATTTTAGCCGGTGAAGTGGCAGGCCCAACGACTTCTGTAGAGATGTAAGTCGCTGAGCTGCGGGATGCGAACGGCGGAAGTGAGCACACAGCGACCGTGCCCTCTGCAGAAGGCCATCTAGTCTGGGATAGTGGGCTAAAAATTGCTGGACAACCAGGTTCAACACGTGAGCCATACAAGGCACGTGTGTGACATTGCCCCGGCGAAGGGCCGCACCCAGGTTTGCAGCATTGTCGCACATGGCCTTCCCTGGTTTCAGGTCCAGTGGAGACAACCATTCATGAAATTGGTTCTCCAGAGCTGACCACAACTCCTCAGCTGTGTGACTCACATTTCCCAGACATTTCAATGTAAAAACCACCTGATGACGTTGAGCCCTACTGCCAGCATAGTAAGGAGGTGTGCAGGATCCCTTCTGCGCAGTTAGAAAGCTTGTGGCATGACCAGACAGGCTTTGGGTGCAGGTGGAAGACCGAGAGGAGGTTGAGGAGGCAGAAGCAGTGGAGGAACTTTGACATAAAGAGGATTGACGCACAACTCGTGGGGACGGCAAGACTTGGACAGCAGCCCCTTGTCCTGCTGTCACCATAGTTACCCAGTGCCCAGTCAGCGACATGTAACGCCCCTGTCCATGCCTACTCGTCCAAGTGTCTGTGGTGAAATGCACCCTGTCACACACAGAGTTTCTCAAAGAAGCGGTGATGTTGTGTGCGACATGCTGGTGGAGCGCAGGCACACCTTTCTTTGAGAAGTAGTGCCGACTGGGCATCTGGTACTGGGGCACTGCGACGGACATAAGGTCTCGAAAATCCTCTGTGTCCACCAGGCGGAAAGGCAGCATTTCTGTAGCCAAGAGCTTGCAGATGGTGAAATTCAACCTCTTAGCTTTCTCATGGCTAGGAGGAAATGGTCTTTTACTTGTCCACATCTGAGGGACCGAGGGCTGGCTATTGTGCTTAGACGGGGTTGATAAGGGTGTCCCCGGCAAACTGCCGGTCTGTGAGGAAGATGCAGGCGGACATGTTAGGTTGCCTTGATCCAAAGGTGGTGCTATCGATGTCGGACAGCGCTCAACACCAGCTGGTGTTACCACCTCCAAAGAAAATGATGACCTGCCAATCACGCTGGCTGTTGCGGGTAAAGAGGTGGCAGGTCTGCGCCCCAAAACAGGTGTGACTGCTGTCCCCCCAGTCACAGAGGATGAAGAGGCCGCGGATGCACAAGATATGGCAGACGGTGATTGGCCCGGCCGGCTAGGCCGCATTGTAGCACACTGAGCTTCCCACTGCAACTTATGCTTCATGTCCATGTGCCGGTTCATGCATGAAGTACTCAAACTATGTATTTTTTGGCCTCTACTTAGCTTTTGCTGACAAATGTTACAGATAACACGAGTTGGGTCATCTTTATTGATCTGAAAAAATGCCCAGGCTATGCAAGGCTTAGCACCCATGCGACCTGAAGAGCCACCACGACTTGTGGTGAGAGGCAGAGTTGTGTTTGAGGATGCAGTTGTTGACGTGCTTCCAGTACTACGTCTCTGTCCAGGAAGGCGCAACCTGACCTCGTCGTCACTAGCATCTTCCTCCACCTCCTCTGCTGACCTCATCTCTTGGCTGACTGTGGGTTGACAGTAAGTGGGATCTCCGACCTCATCATCATCACCCTGTGCGTTATCACACCCGTCGTCCTCAGAGCCAACCTGTTCCTGCCCTGACAAAAAACTAAAGTTGTCGCTCCAATCAGGTATTTGAGTCTTATCATCGTCTTCCTCATTGTCTCCACCAACAGGAGTTACAGTTTGGGAATGAGGGTCTACATTATGGTCAGAACCTTCTGCGTCTGGTCCTGGATCCATAAAGATTCTGGGCATCAGTGCAGATCATTTCCTCGTCTGGATTCACAGAAGCGCTGGAGTCGACCTCTGATTCCCAGGCTATAGTATGAGTAAACAGCTCTGCAGACTCAACCATCTGTTCTACCTCATACTCAGACGGGCAGCTGGAGATTTGGGAGCTGTGAGGAAGCAAGTGCGATTTGGGTGACACCTTTGAGGACTGGAGTATTTGTGATGTTGAAGTTGATGTGGAGGAGAGCCCACTTAAAGGAGCACTTGATATCCGTTGAAGCACCTGCTGTTTTTGTGCCTCATCTGGAATTTGTAGCGATTGGCGTGGCCGTAAGAAAGGGATCTTATCACATTGTCCGCTAAAAGAAGTAGACATTTTAGTTTGTCTGGAAGATGGTCTTTCTTCTGCAGATGTTACTGTTGCTTTAACACCTACCCCACGGACACAACCTTTTTTCCCCTTCCCAACACGCCTATTCCCCTTTCCACCAGCAGCAGGCCTTTTTCCACTCATTTTGGTGGTTAACTAATTCACAACTCTGGAGTTGTTTGCACAAAAAAACAATGGATGGTAACCGAGCAGAGCTGAGTGGCCAAACTGTGGTATTAGGCCAAAACTATTGGCTGGGTTAGATGCAGAAAAAAATTATTTTGAATTTGCAACCTGATGGAGGTCAATATAGATGGAGTAATACAAATAGTCCCACACACTGCTAGAAGCCCAAATATTTTTTCAGAGGTACTGTAGATGCAGATAAAAATTATTTTTAATTTGCAACCTGATGGAGGTCAGTATAGATGGACTAATAGACCAAGTCCCACACACTGCTAGAAGCCCAAATATTTTTTCAGAGCTAAATGAAGAAAAAAATTATTTTTAATTTGCAACCTGATGGAGGTCAGTATAGATGGACTAATAGACCAAGTCCAACACACTGCTAGAAGCCCAAATATTTTTTCAGAGCTAGATGCAGAAAAAAATTATTTTTAATTTGCAACCTGATGGAGGTCAGTATAGATGGACTAATAGACCAAGTCCCACACACTGCTAGAAGCCCAAATATTTTTTCAGAGCTAGATGCAGAAAAAAATTATTTTTAATTTGCAACCTGATGGAGGTCAGTATAGATGGACTAATAGACCAAGTCCCACACACTGCTAGAAGCCCAAATATTTTTTCAGAGCTAGATGCAGAAAAAAATTATTTTTAATTTGCAACCTGATGGAGGTCAGTATAGATGGACTAATAGACCAAGTCCCACACACTGCTAGAAGCCCAAATATTTTTTCAGAGCTAGATGCAGAAAAAAATTATTTTCAGTTTGCAACCTGATGGAGGTCAGTATAGATGGACTAATAGACCAAGTCCCACACACTGCTAGAAGCCCAAATATTTTTTCAGAGCTAGATGCAGAAAAAAATTATATTCAATTTGCAACCTGCTGGAGGTCAGTATAGAAGGACTAATAGAACAAGTCCCACACACTGCTAGAAGCCCAAATATTTTTTCAGAGCTAAATGAAGAAAAACATTATTTTTAATTTGCAACCTGATGGAGGTCAGTATAGATGGACTAATAGACCAAGTCCCACACACTGCTAGAAGCCCAAATATTTTTTCAGAGCTAGATGCAGAAAAAAATTATATTCAGTTTGCAACCTGATGGAGGTCAGTATAGATGGACTAATAGAATGATGCTATGCCCAAAAGATTTTACTTCACTAGGTGCAGTAAAAAATTGGTATTCTATACACAGGTGGTATATCTTGCAACACAGATAGGCTACTCCACTGACTAACACACTCTGCAATAGGCCAAAAAGGATTAGCTTTGCTAGATTCAGCCAAATGCTGTGAAAAAAACTTGCACAGCACTGGCACAGACCTGCCTGGCAAAAACTGATAGGAACTCATGTAACCTAGTCCTGAAAAGGACTCCAATTACAATTAGTCTTTACTCCCACAATCTATCTATTTAAGAGCACAGACCTCCCTGATAAAAGTCGTAGGAAATGCTGTAACCTAGTCCTTAAAAGGACTGCAATCACAACTATTCCCTACTCCCAAGCTATCTGTAGATTTGTGCGAAAATTGGCTTGAAATTAACAAGGTATAGCGCACACAGCAACAGCGGTGCCGTCTAACACGCAGCTGCAGCAGTGAGAAAATGGTGGCGACGGGGAAAATGGCTTGGTCTTATAGGGCAAGGACATGTGACATACACTGCCAATGACACATGCCCTTGCTTGTGTGAAAAAAAGCACTTCGCTCCGTGTGTGCGCTGCTGATAGGCTGACAGATTGCACCTCCCCACTGCAAATGCGGGAAAGAGAAAAAAAAATGGAGATCTTCATTGTTCCTGCAGAGATCCATCCCCTGCCCCTCCCCCCACCCCGCTGTACACTCAAACTGCGTATTAACATTAATTTTCATCATTACTGAGAAAAAATCCAGTTATGATTTTGGTGCACGAACAGTTATCGAACATAACCTCGAACAGCCGAATTTTTCTCAAATTGTTCGTGTTCGCCGAACGGCTCGAACACCGCCCAAAACAGCTCGAATTTGAGATTGGCGAACAGTTCGAGTAGAACAACGCTCATCTCTAATTGTCAGCTCAGTTGTCCAGTCTGGTGCAGGGGCGTGCTGAGCTGTCTGTGCAGTGATTGTCAGCTCCGTTGTCCAGTCTGGTGCAGGGGCATGCTGACTTGTCTGTGTAGTGATTGTCAGCTCAGTTGTCCAGTCTGGTGCAGGGGCGTGCTGAGCTGTCTGTGCAGTGTTTGTCAGCTCAGTTGTCCAGTCTGATGCAGGGGCGTGTGAGCTGTCTGTGCAGTGATTGTCAGCTCAGTTGTCCAGTCTGGTGCAGGGGCGTGCTGAGCTGTCTGTGCAGTGATTGTCAGCTCAGTTGTCCAGTCTGGTGCTGGGGCGTGCTGAGCTGTCTGTGCAGTGATTGTCAGCTCCGTTGTCCAGTCTGGTGCAGGGGCATGCTGACTTGTCTGTGCAGTGATTGTCAGCTCAGTTGTCCAGTCTGGTGCAGGGGCGTGCTGAGCTGTCTGTGCAGTGTTTGTCAGCTCAGTTGTCCAGTCTGATGCAGGGGCGTGCTGAGCTGTCTGTGCAGTGATTGTCAGCTCAGTTGTCCAGTCTGTTGCAGGAGCATGCTGAGCTGTCTGTACAGTGATTGTCAGCTCAGTTGTCCAGTCTGTTGCAGGGGCGTGCTGAGCTGTATGTACAGTGATTGTCAGCTCAGTTGTCCAGTCTGGTGCAGAGGCGTGCTGAGCTGTCTGTGCAGTGATTGTCAGCTCAGTTGTCCAGTCTGTTGCAGGGGCATGCTGAGCTGTCTGTACAGTGATTGTCAGCTCAGTTGTCCAGTCTGGTGCAGGGGCGTGCTGAGCTGTCTGTGCAGTGATTGTCAGCTCAGTTGTCCAGTCTGATGCAGGGGCGTGCTGAGCTGTCTGTACAGTGATTGTCAGCTCAGTTGTCCAGTCTGGTGCAGGGGCATGCTGAGCTGTCTGTACAGTGATTGACAGCTCAGTTGTCCAGTCAGGTGCAGGGGCATGCTGAGCTAATGTACAGTGATTGTCAGCTCAGTTGTCCAGTCTGGTGCAGGGGCGTGCTGAGCTGTCTGTACAGTGATTGTCAGCTCAGTTGTCAAGTCTGGTGCAGAGGCGTGCTGAGCTATCTGTGCACTGATTGTCAGCTCAGTTGTCCAGTCTGGTTCAGGGGCATGCTGAGCTGTCTGTGCAGTGATTGTCAGCTCAGTTGTTCAGTCTGGTGCAGGGGCATGCTGAGCTGTCTGTACAGTGATTGTCAGCTCAGTTGTCCAGTCTGGTGCAGGGGCATGCTGAGCTATCTTTGCACTGATTGTCAGCTCAGTTGTCCAGTCTGGTTCAGGGGCATGCTGAGCTGTCTGTGCAGTGATTGTCAGCTCAGTTGTCCAGTCTGTTGCAGGGGCGTGCTGAGCTGTATGTACAGTGATTGTCAGCTCAGTTGTCCAGTCTGGTGCAGAGGCGTGCTGAGCTGTCTGTGCAGTGATTGTCAGCTCAGTTGTCTGGTCTGTTGCAGGGGCATGCTGAGCTGTCTGTACAGTGATTGTAAGCTCAGTTGTCCAGTCTGGTTCAGGGGCGTGCTGAGCTGTCTGTGCAGTGATTGTCAGCTCAGTTGTCCAGTCTGATGCAGGGGCGTGCTGAGCTGTCTGAACAGTGATTGTCAGCTCAGTTGTCCAGTCTGGTGCAGGGGCATGCTGAGCTGTCTGTACAGTGATTGACAGCTCAGTTATCCAGTCAGGTGCAAGGGCATGCTGAGCTGTATGTACAGTGATTGTCAGCTCAGTTGTCCAGTTTGGTGCAGCGGCGTGCTGAGCTGTCTGTACAGTGATTGTCAGCTCAGTTGTCCAGTCTGGTGCAGGGGCATGCTGACTTGTCTGTGCAGTGATTGTCAGCTCAGTTGTTCAGTCTGGTGCAGGGGCATGCTGAGCTGTCTGTACAGTGATTGTCAGCTCAGTTGTCCAGTCTGGTGCAGGGGCATGCTGAGCTATCTGTGCACTGATTGTCAGCTCAGTTGTCCAGTCTGGTTCAGGGGCATGCTGAGCTGTCTGTGCAGTGATTGTCAGCCCAGTTGTTCAGTCTGGTGCAGGGGCATGCTGAGCTGTGTGTGCAGTGATTGTCAGCTCAGTTGTCCAGTCTGGTGCAGGGGCGTGCTGAGCTGTCTGTGCAGTGATTGTCAGCTCAGTTGTCCAGTCTGGTGCAGGGGCGTGCTGAGCTGTCTGTGCAGTGATTGTCAGCTCCGTTGTCCAGTCTGGTGCAGGGGCATGCTGACTTGTCTGTGCAGCGATTGTCAGCTCAGTTGTCCAGTCTGGTGCAGGGGCGTGCTGAGCTGTCTGTGCAGTGATTGTCAGCTCAGTTGTCCAGTCTGGTGCAGGGGCATGCTGAGCTATCTGTGCACTGATTGTCAGCTCAGTTGTCCAGTCTGGTTCAGGGGCATGCTGAGCTGTCTGTGCAGTGATTGTCAGCTCGGTTGTCCAGTCTGTTGCAGGGGCGTGCTGAGCTGTATGTACAGTGATTGTCAGCTCAGTTGTCCAGTCTGGTGCAGAGGCGTGCTGAGCTGTCTGTGCAGTGATTGTCAGCTCAGTTGTCCAGTCTGTTGCAGGGGCATGCTGAGCTGTCTGTACCGTGATTGTCAGCTCAATTGTCCAGTCTGGTGCAGGGGCGTGCTGAGCTGTCTGTGCAGTGATTGTCAGCTCAGTTGTCCAGTCTGATGCAGGGGCGTGCTGAGCTGTCTGTACAGTGATTGTCAGCTCAGTTGTCCAGTCTGGTGCAGGGGCATGCTGAGCTGTCTGTACAGTGATTGACAGCTCAGTTATCCAGTCAGGTGCAGGGGCATGCTGAGCTGTATGTACAGTGATTGTCAGCTCAGTTGTCCAGTTTGGTGCAGGGGCGTGCTGAGCTGTCTGTACAGTGATTGTCAGCTCAGTTGTCAAGTCTGGTGCAGAGGCGTGCTGAGCTATCTGTGCACTGATTGTCAGCTCAGTTGTCCAGTCTGGTTCAGGGGCATGCTGAGCTGTCTGTGCAGTGATTGTCAGCTCAGTTGTTCTGTCTGGTGCAGGGGCATGCTGAGCTGTCTGTACAGTGATTGTCAGCTCAGTTGTCCAGTTTGGTGCAGGGGCGTGCTGAGCTGTCTGTACAGTGATTGTCAGCTCAGTTGTCAAGTCTGGTGCAGAGGCGTGCTGAGCTATCTGTGCACTGATTGTCAGCTCAGTTGTCCAGTCTGGTTCAGGGGCATGCTGAGCTGTCTGTGCAGTGATTGTCAGCTCAGTTGTTCTGTCTGGTGCAGGGGCATGCTGAGCTGTCTGTACAGTGATTGTCAGCTCAGTTGTCCAGTCTGGTGCAGGGGCATGCTGAGCTATCTGTGCACTGATTGTCGGCTCAGTTGTCCAGTCTGGTTCCGGGGCATGCTGAGCTGTCTGTGCAGTGATTGTCAGCTCAGTTGTTCAGTCTGGTGCAGGGGCATGCTGAGCTGTGTGTGCAGTGATTGTCAGCTCAGTTGTCCAGTCTGGTGCAGGGGCGTGCTGAGCTGTCTGTGCTGTGATTGTCAGCTCAGTTGTCCAGTCTGGTGCAGGGGCGTGATGAGCTGTCTGTGCAGTGATTGTCAGCTCCTTTGTCCAGTCTGGTGCAGGGGCATGCTGACTTGTCTTTGCAGTGATTGTCAGCTCAGTTGTCCAGTCTGGTGCAGGGGCGTGCTGAGCTGTCTGTGCAGTGATTGTCAGCTCAGTTGTCCAGTCTGATGCGGGGGCATGCTGAGCTGTCTGTGCAGTGATTGTCAGCTCAGTTGTCCAGTCTGGTGCAGGGGCGTCCTGAGCTGTCTGTGCAGTGATTGTCAGCTCAGTTGTCCAGTCTCGTGCAGGGGCGTGCTGAGCTGTCTGTGCAGTGATTGTCAGCTCAGTTGTCCAGTCTAGTGCAGGGGCGTGCTGAGCTGTCTGTACAGTGATTGTCAGCTCAGTTGTCCAGTCTGTTGCAGGGGCATGCTGAGCTGTCTGTACAGTGATTGTCAGCTCAGTTGTCCAGTCTGGTGCAGGGGCGTGCTGAGCTGTCTGTGCAGTGATTGTCAGCTCAGTTGTCCAGTCTGGTGCAGGGGCGTGCTGAGCTGTCTGTACAGTGATTGTCAGCTCAGTTGTCCAGTCTGGTGCAGGGGCATGCTGAGCTGTCTGTACAGTGATTGACAGCTCAGTTGTCCAGTCAGGTGCAGGGGCATGCTGAGCTGTCTGTACAGTGATTGTCAGCTCAGTTGTCCAGTCTGGTGCAGGGGCATGCTGAGCTATCTGTGCACTGATTGTTAGCTCAGTTGTCCAGTCTGGTTCAGGGGCATGCTGAGCTGTCTGTGCAGTGATTGTCAGCTCAGTTGTCCAGTCTGGTGCAGGAGCATGCTGAGCTGTGTGTGCAGTGATTGTCAGCTCAGTTGTCCAGTCTGGTGCAGGGGCGTGCTGAGCTGTCTGTGCAGTGATTGTCAGCTCAGTTGTCCAGTCTGGTGCAGGGTCGTGCTGAGCTGTCTGTGCAGTGATTGTCAGCTCCGTTGTCCAGTCTGGTGCAGGGCCATGCTGACTTGTCTGTGCAGTGATTGTCAGCTCAGTTGTCCAGTCTGATGCAGGGGCGTGCTGAGCTGTCTGTGCAGTGATTGTCAGCTCAGTTGTCCAGTCTGATGCAGGGGCATGCTAAGCTGTCTGTGCAGTGATTGTCAGCTCAGTTGTCCAGTCTGGTGCAGGGGCGTGCTGAGCTGTCTGTGCAGTGATTGTCAGCTCTGTTGTCCAGTCTGGTGCAGGGTCATGCTGACTTGTCTGTGCAGTGATTGTCAGCTCAGTTGTCCAGTCTGGTGCAGGGGCATGCTGACTTGTCTGTGCAGTGATTGTCAGCTCAGTTGTCCAGTCTGGTGCAGGGGCGTGCTGAGCTGTCTGTGCAGTGATTGTCAGCTCAGTTGTACAGTCTGTTGCGGGGGCATGCTGAGCTGTCTGTACAGTGATTGTCAGCTCAGTTATCCAGTCTGGTGCAGGGGCGTGCTGAGCTGTTTGTGCAGTGATTGTCAGCTCAGTTGTCCAGTCTAGTGCAGGGGCGTGCTGAGCTGTCTGTACAGTGATTGTCAGCTCAGTTGTCCAGTCTGTTGCAGGGGCATGCTGAGCTGTCTGTACAGTGATTGTCAGCTCAGTTGTCCAATCTGGTGCAGGGGCGTGCTGAGCTGTCTGTGCAGTGATTGTCAGCTCAGTTGTTCAGTCTGGTGCAGGGGCGTGCTGAGCTGTCTGTACAGTGATTGTCAGCTCAGTTGTCCAGTCTGGTGCAGGGGCATGCTGAGCTGTCTGTACAGTGATTGTCAGCTCAGTTGTCCAGTCTGATGCAGGGGCGTGCTGAGCTGTCTGTGCAGTGATTGTCAGCTCAGTTGTCCAGTCTGGTGCAGGGGCGTGCTGAGCTGTCTGTGCAGTGATTGTCAGGTCCGTTGTCCAGTCTGGTGCAGGGGTATGCTGACTTGTCTGTGCAGTGATTGTCAGCTCAGTTGTCCAGTCTGGTGCAGGGGTGTGCTGAGCTGTCTGTGCAGTGATTGTCAGCTCAGTTGTCCAGTCTGTTGCAGGGGCATGCTGAGCTGTCTGTACAGTGATTGTCAGCTCAGTTGTCCAGTCTGGTGCAGGGGCGTGCTGAGCTGTCTGTGCAGTGATTGTCAGCTCAGTTGTCCAGTCTGGTGCAGGGGCGTGCTGAGCTGTCTGTACAGTGATTGTCAGCTCAGTTGTCCAGTCTGGTGCAGGGGCATGCTGAGCTGTCTGTACAGTGATTGACAGCTCAGTTGTCCAGTCAGGTGCAGGGGCATGCTGAGCTGTCTGTACAGTGATTGTCAGCTCAGTTGTCCAGTCTGGTGCAGTGGCATGCTGAGCTATCTGTGCACTGATTGTCAGCTCAGTTGTCCAGTCTGGTTCAGGGGCATGCTGAGCTGTCTGTGCAGTGATTGTCAGCTCAGTTGTTTAGTCTGGTGCAGGGGCATGCTGAGCTGTGTGTGCAGTGATTGTCAGCTCAGTTGTCCAGTCTGGTGCAGGGGCTTGCTGAGCTGTCTGTGCAGTGATTGTCAGCTCAGTTGTCCAGTCTGGTGCAGGGGCGTGCTGAGCTGTCTGTGCAGTGATTGTCAGCTCCGTTGTCCAGTCTGGTGCAGGGGCATGCTGACTTGTCTGTGCAGTGATTGTCAGCTCAGTTGTCCAGTCTGGTGCAGGGGCATGCTGAGCTGTCTGTACAGTGATTGACAGCTCAGTTATCCAGTCAGGTGCAGGGGCATGCTGAGCTGTATGTACAGTGATTGTCAGCTCAGTTGTCCAGTCTGGTGCAGGGGCGTGCTGAGCTTTCTGTGCAGTGATTTTCAGCTCCGTTGTCCAGTCTGGTGCAGGGGCATGCTGACTTGTCTGTGCAGTGATTGTCAGCTCAGTTGTCCAGTCTGGTGCAGGGGCAAGCTGAGCTGCCTGTGCAGTGATTGTCAGCTCAGTTGTCCAGTCTGTTGCAGGGGCATGCTGAGCTGTCTGTACAGTCATTGTCAGCTCAGTTGTCCAGTCTGGTGCAGGGGCGTGCTGAGCTGTCTGTGCAGTTATTGTCAGCTCAGTTGTCCAGTCTGGTGCAGGGGCATGCTGAGCTGTCTGTACAGTGATTGACAGCTCAGTTGTCCAGTCAGGTGCAGGGGCATGCTGAGCTGTCTGTACAGTGATTGTCAGCTCAGTTGTCCAGTCTGGTGCAGGGGCATGCTGAGCTATCTGTGCACTGATTGTTAGCTCAGTTGTCCAGTCTGGTTCAGGGGCATGCTGAGCTGTCTGTGCAGTGATTGTCAGCTCAGTTGTCCAGTCTGGTGCAGGAGCATGCTGAGCTGTGTGTGCAGTGATTGTCAGCTCAGTTGTCCAGTCTGGTGCAGGGGCGTGCTGAGCTGTCTGTGCAGTGATTGTCAGCTCAGTTGTCCAGTCTGGTGCAGGGGCGTGCTGAGCTGTCTGTGCAGTGATTGTCAGCTCCGTTGTCCAGTCTGGTGCAGGGCCATGCTGACTTGTCTGTGCAGTGATTGTCAGCTCAGTTGTCCAGTCTGATGCAGGGGCGTGCTGAGCTGTCTGTGCAGTGATTGTCAGCTCAGTTGTCCAGTCGGATGCAGGGGCATGCTGAGCTGTCTGTGCAGTGATTGTCAGCTCAGTTGTCCAGTCTGGTGCAGGGGCGTGCTGAGCTGTCTGTGCAGTGATTGTCAGCTCCGTTGTCCAGTCTGGTGCAGGGCCATGCTGACTTGTCTGTGCAGTGATTGTCAGCTCAGTTGTCCAGTCTGGTGCAGGGGCATGCTGACTTGTCTGTGCAGTGATTGTCAGCTCAGTTGTCCAGTCTGGTGCAGGGGCGTGCTGAGCTGTCTGTGCAGTGATTGTCAGCTCAGTTGTACAGTCTGTTGCAGGGGCATGCTGAGCTGTCTGTACAGTGATTGTCAGCTCAGTTGTCCAGTCTGGTGCAGGGGCGTGCTGAGCTGTCTGTGCAGTGATTGTCAGCTCAGTTGTCCAGTCTAGTGCAGGGGCGTGCTGAGCTGTCTGTACAGTGATTGTCAGCTCAGTTGTCCAGTCTGTTGCAGGGGCATGCTGAGCTGTCTGTACAGTGATTGTCAGCTCAGTTGTCCAATCTGGTGCAGGGGCGTGCTGAGCTGTCTGTGCAGTGATTGTCAGCTCAGTTGTTCAGTCTGGTGCAGGGGCGTGCTGAGCTGTCTGTACAGTGATTGTCAGCTCAGTTGTCCAGTCTGATGCAGGGGCGTGCTGAGCTGTCTGTGCAGTGATTGTCAGCTCAGTTGTCCAGTCTGGTGCAGGGGCGTGCTGAGCTGTCTGTGCAGTGATTGTCAGGTCCGTTGTCCAGTCTGGTGCAGGGGTATGCTGACTTGTCTGTGCAGTGATTGTCAGCTCAGTTGTCCAGTCTGGTGCAGGGGCGTGCTGAGCTGTCTGTGCAGTGATTGTCAGCTCAGTTGTCCAGTCTGTTGCAGGGGCATGCTGAGCTGTCTGTACAGTGATTGTCAGCTCAGTTGTCCAGTCTGGTGCAGGGGCGTGCTGAGCTGTCTGTGCAGTGATTGTCAGCTCAGTTGTCCAGTCTGGTGCAGGGGCGTGCTGAGCTGTCTGTACAGTGATTGTCAGCTCAGTTGTCCAGTCTGGTGCAGGGGCATGCTGAGCTGTCTGTACAGTGATTGACAGCTCAGTTGTCCAGTCAGGTGCAGGGGCATGCTGAGCTGTCTGTACAGTGATTGTCAGCTCAGTTGTCCAGTCTGGTGCAGGGGCATGCTGAGCTATCTGTGCACTGATTGTCAGCTCAGTTGTCCAGTCTGGTTCAGGGGCATGCTGAGCTGTCTGTGCAGTGATTGTCAGCTCAGTTGTTTAGTCTGGTGCAGGGGCATGCTGAGCTGTGTGTGCAGTGATTGTCAGCTCAGTTGTCCAGTCTGGTGCAGGGGCTTGCTGAGCTGTCTGTGCAGTGATTGTCAGCTCAGTTGTCCAGTCTGGTGCAGGGGCGTGCTGAGCTGTCTGTGAAGTGATTGTCAGCTCCGTTGTCCAGTCTGGTGCAGGGGCATGCTGACTTGTCTGTGCAGTGATTGTCAGCTCAGTTGTCCAGTCTGGTGCAGGGGCATGCTGAGCTGTCTGTACAGTGATTGACAGCTCAGTTATCCAGTCAGGTGCAGGGGCATGCTGAGCTGTATGTACAGTGATTGTCAGCTCAGTTGTCCAGTTTGGTGCAGGGGCGTGCTGAGCTGTCTGTACAGTGATTGTCAGCTCAGTTGTCAAGTCTGGTGCAGAGGCGTGCTGAGCTATCTGTGCACTGATTGTCAGCTCAGTTGTCCAGTCTGGTTCAGGGGCATGCTGAGCTGTCTGTGCAGTGATTGTCAGCTCAGTTGTTCAGTCTGTTGCAGGGGCATGCTGAGCTGTATGTACAGTGATTGTCAGCTCAGTTGTCCAGTCTGGTGCAGAGGCGTGCTGAGCTGTCTGTGCAGTGATTGTCAGCTCAGTTGTCCAGTCTGTTGCAGTGGCTTGCTGAGCTGTCTGTGCAGTGATTGTCAGCTCCGTTGTCCAGTCTGGTGCAGGGGCATGCTGACTTGTCTGTGCAGTGATTGTCAGCTCAGTTGTCCAGTCTGGTACAGGGGCGTGCTGAGCTGTCTGTGCAGTGATTGTCAGCTCAGTTGTCCAGTCTGATGCAGGGGCATGCTGACTTGTCTGTGCAGTGATTGTCAGCTCAGTTGTCCAGTCTGGTGCAGGGGCGTGCTGAGCTGTCTGTGCAGTGATTGTCAGCTCAGTTGTCCAGTCTGGTGCAGGGGCATGCTGACTTGTCTGTGCAGTGATTGTAAGCTCAGTTGTCCAGTCTGGTGCAGGGGCGTGCTTAGCTGTCTGTGCAGTGATTGTCAGCTCAGTTGTCCAGTCTGTTGCAGGGGCATGCTGAGCTGTCTGTACAGTGATTGTCAGCTCAGTTGTCCAGTCTGGTGCAGGGGCGTGCTGAGCTGTCTGTGCAGTGATTGTCAGCTCAGTTGTCCAGTCTGGTGCAGGGGCGTGCTGAGCTGTCTGTACAGTGATTGTCAGCTCAGTTGTCCAGTCTGGTGCAGGGGCATGCTGAGCTGTCTTTACAGTGATTGACAGCTCAGTTGTCCAGTCAGGTGCAGGGGCATGCTGAGCTGTCTGCACAGTGATTGTCAGCTCAGTTGTCCAGTCTGGTGCAGGGGCATGCTGAGCTATCTGTGCACTGATTGTCAGCTCAGTTGTCCAGTCTGGTTCAGGGGCATGCTGAGCTGTCTGTGCAGTGATTGTCAGCTCAGTTGTTTAGTCTGGTGCAGGGGCATGCTGAGCTGTGTGTGCAGTGATTGTCAGCTCAGTTGTCCAGTCTGGTGCAGGGGCTTGCTGAGCTGTCTGTGCAGTGATTGTCAGCTCAGTTGTGCAGTCTGGTGCAGGGGCGTGCTGAGCTGTCTGTGCAGTGATTGTCAGCTCCGTTGTCCAGTCTGGTGCAGGGGCATGCTGACTTGTCTGTGCAGTGATTGTCAGCTCAGTTGTCCAGTCTGGTGCAGGGGCATGCTGAGCTGTCTGTACAGTGATTGACAGCTCAGTTATCCAGTCAGGTGCAGGGGCATGCTGAGCTGTATGTACAGTGATTGTCAGCTCTGTTGTCCAGTTTGGTGCAGGGGCGTGCTGAGCTGTCTGTACAGTGATTGTCAGCTCAGTTGTCAAGTCTGGTGCAGAGGCGTGCTGAGCTATCTGTGCACTGATTGTCAGCTCAGTTGTCCAGTCTGGTTCAGGGGCATGCTGAGCTGTCTGTGCAGTGATTGTCAGCTCAGTTGTTCAGTCTGTTGCAGGGGCATGCTGAGCTGTATGTACAGTGATTGTCAGCTCAGTTGTCCAGTCTGGTGCAGAGGCGTGCTGAGCTGTCTGTGCAGTGATTGTCAGCTCAGTTGTCCAGTCTGTTGCAGTGGCGTGCTGAGCTGTCTGTGCAGTGATTGTCAGCTCCGTTGTCCAGTCTGGTGCAGGGGCATGCTGACTTGTCTGTGCAGTGATTGTCAGCTCAGTTGTCCAGTCTGGTGCAGGGGCGTGCTGAGCTGTCTGTGCAGTGATTGTCAGCTCAGTTGTCCAGTCTGATGCAGGGGCATGCTGACTTGTCTGTGCAGTGATTGTCAGCTCAGTTGTCCAGTCTGGTGCAGGGGCGTGCTGAGCTGTCTGTGCAGTGATTGTCAGCTCCGTTGTCCAGTCTGGTGCAGGGGCATGCTGACTTGTCTGTGCAGTGATTGTAAGCTCAGTTGTCCAGTCTGGTGCAGGGGCGTGCTGAGCTGTCTGTGCAGTGATTGTCAGCTCAGTTGTCCAGTCTGATGCAGGGGCGTGCTGAGCTGTCTGTACAGTGATTGTCAGCTCAGTTGTCAAGTCTGGTGCAGAGGCGTGCTGAGCTATCTGTGCACTGATTGTCAGCTCAGTTGTCCAATCTGGTTCAGGGGCATGCAGAGCTGTCTGTGCAGTGATTGTCAGCTCAGTTATCCAGTCTGTTGCAGGGGCGTGCTGAGCTGTATGTACAGTGATTGTCAGCTCAGTTGTCCAGTCTGGTGGAGAGGCGTGCTGAGCTGTCTGTGCAGTGATTGTCAGCTCAGTTGTCCAGTCTGTTGTAGGGGCATGCTGAGCTGTCTGTACAGTGATTGTAAGCTCAGTTGTCCAGTCTGGTGCAGGGGCATGCTGAGCTGCCTGTGCAGTGATTGTCAGCTCAGTTGTCCAGTCTAATGCAGGGGCGTGCTGAGCTGTCTGTACAGTGATTGTCAGCTCAGTTGTCCAGTCTGGTGCAGGGGCATGCTGAGCTGTCTGTACAGTGATTGACAGCTCAGTTATCCAGTCAGGTGCAGGGGCATGCTGAGCTGTATGTACAGTGATTGTCAGCTCAGTTGTCCAGTTTGGTGCAGGGGCGTGCTGAGCTGTCTGTACAGTGATTGTCAGCTCAGTTGTCAAGTCTGGTTCAGGGGCATGCTGACCTGTCTGTGCAGTGATTGTCAGCTCAGTTGTTCAGTCTGTTGCAGGGGCATGCTGAGCTGTATGTACAGTGATTGTCAGCTCAGTTGTCCAGTCTGGTGCAGAGGCGTGCTGAGCTGTCTGTACAGTGATTGTCAGCTCAGTTGTCCAGTCTGTTGCAGGGGCATGCTGCGCTGTCTGTACAGTGATTGTAAGCTCAGTTGTCCAGTCTGGTGCAGGGGCGTGCTGAGCTGTCTGTGCAGTGATTGTCAGCTCAGTTGTCCAGTCTGATGCAGGGGCGTGCTGAGCTGTCTGTACAGTGATTGTCAGCTCAGTTGTCCAGTCTGGTGCAGGGGCATGCTGAGCTGTCTGTTCAGTGATTGACAGCTCAGTTATCCAGTCAGGTGCAGGGGGATGCTGAGCTGTATGTACAGTGATTGTCAGCTCAGTTGTCCAGTTTGGTGCAGGGGCGTGCTGAGCTGTCTGTACAGTGATTGTCAGCTCAGTTGTCAAGTCTGGTGCAGAGGCGTGCTGAGCTATCTGTGCACTGATTGTCAGCTCAGTTGTCCAGTATGGTTCAGGGGCATGCTGAGCTGTCTGTGCAGTGATTGTCAGCTCCGTTGTCCAGTCTGGTGCAGGGGCATGCTGACTTGTCTGTGCAGTGATTGTCAGCTCAGTTGTCCAGTCTGGTGCAGGGGCATGCTGAGCTGTCTGTGCAGTGATTGTCAGCTCAGTTGTTCATTCTGGTGCAGGGGCATGCTGAGCTGTCTGTACAGTGATTGTCAGCTCAGTTGTCCAGTCTGGTTCAGGGGCATGCTGAGCTGTCTGTGCAGTGACTGTCAGCTCAGTTGTTCAGTCTGGTGCAGGGGCATGCTGATCTGTGTGTGCAGTGATTGTCAGCTCAGTTGTCCAGTCAGGTGCAGGGGCGTGCTGAGCTGTCTGTGCAGTGATTGTCAGCACAGTTGTCCAGTCTGGTGCAGGGGCGTGCTGAGCTGTCTGTGCAGTGATTGACAGCTCCGTTGTCCAGTCTGGTGCAGGGGCATGCTGACATGTCTGTGCAGTGATTGTCAGCTCAGTTGTCCCGTCTGGTGCAGGGGCGTGCTGAGCTGTCTGTGCAGTGATTGTCAGCTCAGTTGTCCAGTCTGATGCAGAGGCATGCTGAGCTGTCTGTGCAGTGATTGTCAGCTCAGTTGTCCAGTCTGGTGCAGGGGCGTGCTGAGCTGTCTGTGCAGTGATTGTCAGCTCCGTTGTCCAGTCTGGTGCAGGGGCATGCTAACTTGTCTGTGCAGTGATTGTCAGCTCAGTTGTCCAGTCTGGTGCAGGGGCATGCTAACTTGTCTGTACAGTGATTGTCAGCTCAGCTGTCCAGTCTGATGCAGGGGCGTGCTGAGCTGTCTGTACAGTGATTGTCAGCTCATTTGTCCAGTCTGGTGCAGGGGCATGCTGAGCTGTCTGTACAGTGATTGACAGCTCAGTTATCCAGTCAGGTGCAGGGGCATGCTGAGCTGTATGTACAGTGATTGTCAGCTCAGTTGTCTAGTTTGGTGCAGGGCCGTGCTGAGCTGTCTGTACAGTGATTGTCAGCTCAGTTGTCAAGTCTGGTGCAGGGGCGTGCTGAGCTATCTGTGCACTGATTGTCAGCTCAGTTGTCCAGTCTGGTTCAGGGGCATGCTGACCTGTCTGTGCAGTGATTGTCAGCTCAGTTGTTCAGTCTGGTGCAGGGGCATGCTGAGCTGTCTGTACAGTGATTGTCAGCTCAGTTGTCCAGTCTGGTGCAGGGGCATGCTGAGCTATCTGTGCACTGGTTGTCAGCTCAGTTGTCCAGTCTGGTTCAGGGGCATGCTGAGCTGTCTGTGCAGTGATTGTCAGCTCAGTTGTTCAGTCTGTTGCAGGGGCATGCTGAGCTGTATGTACAGTGATTGTCTGCTCAGTTGTCCAGTCTGGTGCAGAGGCATGCTGAGCTGTCTGTACAGTGATTGTCAGCTCAGTTGTCCAGTCTGTTGCAGGGGCATGCTGAGCTGTCTGTACAGTGATTGTAAGCTCAGTTGTCCAGTCTGGTGTAGGGGCGTGCTGAGCTGTCTGTGCAGTGATTGTCAGCTCAGTTGTCCAGTCTGATGCAGGGGAGTGCTGAGCTGTCTGTACAGTGATTGTCAGCTCAGTTGTCCAGTCTGGTGCAGGAGCATGCTGAGCTGTCTGTTCAGTGATTGACAGCTCAGTTATCCAGTCAGGTGCAGGGGGATGCTGAGCTGTATGTACAGTGATTGTCAGCTCAGTTGTCCAGTTTGGTGCAGGGGCGTGCTGAGCTGTCTGTACAGTGATTGTCAGCTCAGTTGTCAAGTCTGGTGCAGAGGCGTGCTGAGCTATCTGTGCACTGATTGTCAGCTCAGTTGTCCAGTCTGGTTCAGGGGCATGCTGAGCTGTCTGTGCAGTGATTGTCAGCTCAGTTGTTCATTCTGGTGCAGGGGCATGCTGAGCTGTCTGTACAGTGATTGTCAGCTCAGTTGTCCAGTCTGGTGCACGGGCATGCTGAGCTATCTGTGCACTGATTGTCAGCTCAGTTGTCCAGTCTGGTTCAGGGGCATGCTGAGCTGTCTGTGCAGTGACTGTCAGCTCAGTTGTTCAGTCTGGTGCAGGGGCATGCTGAGCTGTGTGTGCAGTGATTGTCAGCTCAGTTGTCCAGTCAGGTGCAGGGGCGTGCTGAGCTGTCTGTGCAGTGATTGTCAGCTCAGTTGTCCAGTCTGGTGCAGGGGCGTGCTGAGCTGTCTGTGCAGTGATTGTCAGCTCCGTTGTCCAGTCTGGTGCAGGGGCATGCTGACATGTCTGTGCAGTGATTGTCAGCTCAGTTGTCCCGTCTGGTGCAGGGGCGTGCTGAGCTGTCTGTGCAGTGATTGTCAGCTCAGTTGTCCAGTCTGATGCAGAGGCATGCTGAGCTGTCTGTGCAGTGATTGTCAGCTCAGTTGTCCAGTCTGGTGCAGGGGCGTGCTGAGCTGTCTGTGCAGTGATTGTCAGCTCCGTTGTCCAGTCTGGTGCAGGGGCATGCTATCTTGTCTGTGCAGTGATTGTCAGCTCAGTTGTCCAGTCTGGTGCAGGGGCGTGCTGAGCTGCCTGTGCAGTGATTGTCAGCTCAGCTGTCCAGTCTGATGCAGGGGCGTGCTGAGCTGTCTGTACAGTGATTGTCAGCTCATTTGTCCAGTCTGGTGCAGGGGCATGCTGAGCTGTCTGTGCAGTGATTGACAGCTCAGTTATCCAGTCAGGTGCAGGGGCATGCTGAGCTGTATGTACAGTGATTGTCAGCTCAGTTGTCTAGTTTGGTGCAGGGCCGTGCTGAGCTGTCTGTACAGTGATTGTCAGCTCAGTTGTCAAGTCTGGTGCAGGGGCGTGCTGAGCTATCTGTGCACTGATTGTCAGCTCAGTTGTCCAGTCTGGTTCAGGGGCATGCTGACCTGTCTGTGCAGTGATTGTCAGCTCAGTTGTTCAGTCTGGTGCAGGGGCATGCTGAGCTGTGTGTACAGTGATTGTCAGCTCAGTTGTCCAGTCTGGTGCAGGGGCATGCTGAGCTATCTGTGCACTGGTTGTCAGCTCAGTTGTCCAGTCTGGTTCAGGGGCATGCTGAGCTGTCTGTGCAGTGATTGTCAGCTCAGTTGTTCAGTCTGGTGCAGGGGCATGCTGAGCTGTGTGTGCAGTGATTGTCAGCTCAGTTGTCCAGTCAGGTGCAGGGGCGTGCTGAGCTGTCTGTGCAGTGATTGTCAGCTCAGTTGTCCAGTCTGGTGCAGGGGCGTGCTGAGCTGTCTGTGCAGTGATTGTCAGCTCCGTTGTCCAGTCTGGTGCAGGGGCATGCTGACTTGTCTGTGCAGTGATTGTCAGCTCAGTTGTCCAGTCTGGTGCAGTGGCGTGCTGAGCTGTCTGTGCAGTGATTGTCAGCTCAGTTGTCCAGTCTGATGCAGGGGCATGCTGAGCTGTCTGTGCAGTGATTGTCAGCTCAGTTGTCCAGTCTGGTGCAGGGGCTTGCTGAGCTGTCTGTGCAGTGATTGTCAGCTCCGTTGTCCAGTCTGGTGCAGGGACATGCTGACTTGTCTGTGCAGTGATTGTCAGCTCAGTTGTCCAGTCTGGTGCAGGGGCGTGCTGAGCTGTCTGTGCAGTGATTGTCAGCTCAGTTGTCCAGTCTGATGCAGGGGCATGCTGAGCTGTCTGTGCAGTGATTGTCAGCTCAGTTGTCCAGTCTGGTGCAGGGGCTTGCTGAGCTGTCTGTGCAGTGATTGTCAGCTCCGTTGTCCAGTCTGGTGCAGGGGCATGCTGACTTGTCTGAGCAGTGATTGTCAGCTCAGTTGTCCAGTCTGTTGCAGGGGCATGCTGAGCTGTCTGTACAGTGATTGTCAGCTCAGTTGTCCAGTCTGGAGCAGGGGCGTGCTGAGCTGTCTGTACAGTGATTGTCAGCTCAGTTGTCCAGTCTGTTGCAGGGGCATGCTGAGCTGTCTGTACAGTGATTGTCAGCTCAGTTGTCCAGTCTGGTGCAGGGGCGTGCTGAGCTGTCTGTGCAGTGATTGTCAGCTCAGTTGTCCAGTCTGGTGCAGGGGCGTACTGAGCTGTCTGTACAGTGATTGACAGCTCAGTTGTCCAGTCAGGTGCAGGGGCATGCTGAGCTGTCTGTACAGTGATTGTCAGCTCAGTTGTCCAGTCTGGTGCAAGGGCATGCTGAGCTATCTGTGCACTGATTGTCAGCTCAGTTGTCCAGTCTGGTTCAGGGGCATGCTGAGCTGTCTGTGCAGTGATTGTCAGCTCAGTTGTTCAGTCTGGTGCAGGGGCATGCTGAGCTGTGTGTGCAGTGATTGTCAGCTCCGTTGTCCAGTCTGGTGCAGGGGCATGCTGACTTGTCTGTGCAGTGATTGTCAGCTCAGTTGTCCAGTCTGGTGCAGGGGCGTGCTGAGCTGTCTGTGCAGTGATTGTCAGTTCAGTTGTCCACTCTGATCCAGGGGCATGCTGAGCTGTCTGTGCAGTGATTGTCAGCTCCGTTGTCCAGTCTGGTGCAGGGGCATGCTGACTTGTCTGTGCAGTGATTGTCAGCTCAGTTGTCCAGTTTGGTGCAGGGGCGTGCTGAGCTGTCTGTGCAGTGATTGTCAGCTCCGTTGTCCAGTCTGGTGCAGGGGCATGCGAGCTGTCTGTACAGTGATTGTCAGCTCAGTTGTCCAGTCTGGTTCATGGGCATGCTGAGCTGTCTGTGCAGTGATTGTCAGCTCAGTTGTCCAGTCTGTTGCAGGGGCATGCTGAGCTGTATGTACAGTGATTGTCAGCTCAGTTGTCCAGTCTGGTGCAGGGGCGTGTTAAGCTGTCTGTGCAGTGATTTTCAGCTCAGTTGTCAAGTCTGGTGCAGGGGCATGCTGAGCTGTCTGTGCAGTGATTGTCAGTTCAGTTGTTCAGTCTGGCGCAGGGGCATGCTGAGCTGTGCGTGCAGTGATTGTCAGCTCAGTTGTCCAGTCTGGTGCAGGGGCGTGCTGAGCTGTCTGTGCAGTGATTGTCAGTGTTATGTTCTGCTACCAAAGCTAAGGAAAGAGAGGAGATCTGTCCCTACTATAAGACTCAACTGAATCCCTACGATGTAACAGGGAACCTGATCCTGCGATCAGACCTGCTAAAGTCCTAATCTAGTCTGTACGGAGACCTATAGATTTGGGGAGGGAATCCCTACAAGTACTAAGGACTGGGAGGAATATGGGACACCTCCTAACAGAAATAGTAGCAGACAGACGAACAAACAAAATAGATAGAACATAGAGGTCCGTAGACCAAGCAAACTAACAGAGTTAGATACAGAGCAAAGGCTAGCTAGAAAGTAGATATACAATGAAGTCCAGCAAAGCCAGAAGGGCGGAGCAGGATTAAATAGGCCAACAAGGTCATGTGACCAGCAAAGGAAAAAAAACCTAACAGCAAGGTTCTAACAGTACCCCCCCTTCTAAGAGGATCCTCCGGATCCCCTAGGACCAGGCTTATCAGGAAATCTCCTGTGAAACGCTCTGATAAGTCTGGACGCGGAAACATCATCTGACCTCACCCAAGAGTTATCCTCGGGTCCGAAACCTTTCCAGGCCACAAGATACTGCAAACTACCTCTATATGACGCGCCCCTGGGCCTGTGTCGCGCTGCGTTGCGCACGCGGGAGCTTACCCGGAGCCGGATCTGTTTAGGGTTGTAGTCTCGTGGCGGTGACCCGGTCCGTGCCCAGGGAGTCAAACTGGACGGCAGTCTGTTAGCGGTAGAAAATGGTTGATGACTACGCCACCCGTTGAATGCAGCCAGGGGGCTGCTGCTGCAGGGCAGACCGCTGAGGCCGGTGGAAGGATGGTGCAGCGTGATAGTATAACCCCCAACGGGAGGGGTATGGCCTCAGGGCAGCCGACGTGGATGATGGGGGTAGCAGGAACCACTCAGAGACGGTATGGTAGCGTTCAGGGTCTTTACTGGTAACAACGATAGACCCTCCCGGAGTACTTGCTAGCGAACGGGGCCTGGTCAGTCCTTGAGCAGATGGGATCTCCCCTGGCCAGGCGTAGTTGTAGGCCTCCCAAGCTGACTGTACTCTTCTGGCTACCTTGCTAGAAGCTGATGTAAGTAGCCCACGTCCCTGAGTGTACCGTGTGGTGCTCACCCGTATGGCCGGTGACTCGGGGCCTTCTAATGGCTTCCGCTCCACGATGGCGGTGCTGGTCCCACGCGTGTGACCGGGCCTTCGGGCTTCTGGGCCAGGGGACCTGAAATCCCCTGCCTGACGGATTCTGCTGCTGGGTAGAAGTTAGTCCCCACAGCCTCGGACTCCGGGTCCGGTAAAGAATCTTCTTAGTCAGGGCGAGCTCTTTAGCTGCCAGCCCCTGACTCCTTGTGACTCTGCTGCTTCCTATGCTGCTCTTGTCTCTACTCTTCCTGGACTCACTAACCCTGCCTCAGCCCCGGGTTTATACAGGGGAAGTTCTTCCCCTCCCAAGGCTGGGCAGGAGGTGTGGCATGCACAGGATCCCAGACCAAAGGACCTCCCACCTGCTCTCAGACGTAATATCTCTATCACTGTGACAACCAGACCCCTGGGGTGTCACACTCCCCCCTAGTGAAATTTAGTACTCCGGGACTAAACACTTTTTAGAAAAATATAACAAGGTATATCAAAGAACAATAAAATACAATAAGGAAACACAATAAGATGGTCACGGATGTCCGCAACCGGGTGCAGTCTTTGAAGAAAAGCAAAGGTGTCCATTTCACCAACACAGGGAGACGTAACCAGGTAGGGGTCTGTCCTACCCCGAGTCCTTAACAGTCTCTAGTCCATCCTGGGTTACGCTCCAACTATATACAAAGGATTCCCGGTAAATCCACCAAGGTTTCCTAAAAATAACTAGAAACACAAAATTATACACAAGCAACAATAAACAGGTAAACATTGTAAAACAACTTAAACATTTAGATCCTCCAACGTGCGGGTAACTGGCCTCTAGTGGCCCTAGTGGACCTACGGAGCTGACTGTCTGGCCCTGAACTACAGGGTGTAGGAGCTGTCAAGGGTAAACTGGGCAGCTGTCTACCGGCTCTTTGTCTCACTAGGGGTACGGCAGGCTCACTATAAGCAGAGGGTGGATTCTCCTGTTCCGCTTGGGTGGAGTCTTCTGCCTCCTGGACCGGCTGCTCTTCCAGCTCTACCCGTTGCTCCGTAGGTTCTTGGGATGATGGTTGGAGGAAGGTGAGTACGGGTACCACAACTGCACCATTGACTTGAGTCCAAGACCGAGGGAAGTCCCCGAGCACGGTACTAACCATATCTTCCCTTTCTTCCACGGGTCGATGGTCTTCCTGTTCCTCCTCAGGGTTCCTCAGTTGTTCGGGGCACTTCTTCAGGTGGTCCCGGGATACAATTGCTGTGGTTTCCCCTCCGTCTTTACTGATGGTACAGACCTTCGGGTTCTCGTGGCTTGAGGGCAGTACGGTGTACGGGTCCTTCTCCCACTGGTCGTCCAACTTGTGGAGCCGTCTCTTCCTCTTCAAGACCTGCTCTCCGGGTACCAGGGGAACAGCGGGAGCATACTGGTTGTAAGTCTTCTCTTGTCTTTCCCTAGCCTGACAGAGACTTCGCTCCACGCTCTCCTGTACTTTCCGGTACTGCTGCTGCCTCTCTGTGTCCCAGTCTGTTTCTGGTGAAGTGTCCTCGGGCGTCAGGACTCCCATTTCCAGGTCAACAGGTAACTTACCAGGTCTTGCCCTCATTAGGTAAGCCGGGGTACAGTTGGTGGAACCTACCGGGATGTGGTTGTATAGGTCCACCAGATCGGGCAACTTCTCAGGCCACAGACTGCGTTCTTCCAGGGGCAACGTTTTTAGAAGATCCATTACCACCTGGTTCATTTTCTCACAAAGTCCATTAGTTTGCGGATGGTAGGGTGTCGTCCTTATCTTCCGGCAGCCATACAGATTGCAGAATTCCTGGAAGACCTCCGCTTCAAAGGCAGGTCCCTGGTCCGTCAGCACTTGGTCCGGGTACCCGTGTGGACGGCAAAAGTGCTGCTGGAAGGCTCTAGCTGCTGTTCGAGCCGTTAAGTCCTTGACGGGGACGACAACCAGAAACCGGGAGTAATGATCCACGATGGTTAACGCGTAGACGTAGCCACTTCTGCTGGGGGTCAGTTTTACATGATCCAAGGCTACCAGTTCCAACGGTTGCCGGGTGACGATGGACTGCAGGGGAGTCTTCTGGCTGGCCCGGTCCTTCCTTCTCAGATTGCACGGGCCACAGTCTCTGCACCACTTCTCGATGGTTCCCCTCATGCCTACCCAGTGGAACCGCTCGCGCAGCAGGAACTCCAGCTTTTTCCACCCGAAGTGTCCAGCTCCGTCGTGGTATGCCTCCATCACCATGGCTGCGTCTCTTCGTGGCACCACTACTTGCCAGAGTAGTTCATGCGTCCTGGAGTTAACCATTCTGCGGCACAACTTCCCCTTGTAAAGGAACAGTCGACTCTTCTCTGCCCATAGTTGTTTGGCTTCCTCTGGAGCGTCTGATTCCAGGCTAGCCTCCGGGCGAGTCAGCATCTCCTTCACCAGTCGGACGGCAGGGTCGCTGTCTTGCGTTTCCGCCCAGTTGTAGTGAGGTAAGGGGTTCAACGTAGCAGCCTGCTTACTCCTTACCCGGTGGGAATACTGGATAGTCCCATGACGGTGGAACGCAGGGAGTTCAACTTCTTCCAGTCCCTCCGGATCTTCTCCTCCGTCCGGCAGGTTGGGCATCCTGGACAGGGCGTCCGCGTTGGTATTGGAGCGCCCTGCCCGGTATTTAATTGTGAACTCGTAGTTGGACAGACGGGCCATCCACCTCTGCTCCAGGGCACCGAGTCTTGCCGTGTCCAGGTGTGTCAGCGGGTTGTTATCCGTGTATACGGTGAACCGGGAAGAAGCGAGGTAATGCTTAAAGCGCTCGGTGACTGCCCATACCACGGCCAGGAACTCTAGCTTAAATGAGCTATAATTCTCGGGATTCCTTTCGGTGGGTCGCAGTTTTCGGCTGGCATAGGCGATTACTCGCTCTTTCCCCTGCTGAATCTGGGACAGTACGGCTCCTAGCCCGACGTTACTGGCGTCGGTGTAGAGGATGAAGGGCTGGCTATAGTCCGGATACGCCAAGATTTCATCCCCCGTGAGGGCCATCTTCAGCTGGCGGAAGGACTCTTCCTCTAGCTCTTCCCATTTGAAGGGCGGCTTCTGGTTCTTGGCCTTCCAGGACTGGCCTATCAGGAGGTCCTGCATAGGCGCCGCCTTTTTGGTGAAACCGGGAATAAACCTTCGGTAGTAGCCTACCAACCCTAGGAACTGCCGCACTTCTTTTACGCTGGAAGGGCTTGGCCATCCTTTGATTGCGGTGATCTTATCGGGGTCGGGAGCCACTCCGTCAGCGCTCACCACGTGTCCCAGGTATTGCACCTTTGGTTTCAGGAGGTGACACTTGGAGGGTTTCACCTTTAGGCCGTAACTCGCCAGAGCTTCGAACACCTCCGCCAGGTGTTTCAGGTGGTCCTCATAAGTTTTGGAGTATACGATGACATCGTCCAGGTACAACAGGACCGTCTCGAAGTTTCTGTGGCCCAGACAGCACTCCATTAATCGTTGGAAGGTTCCTGGGGCGTTGCAGAGTCCGAACGGCATGCAGGTGAACTCGCTAAGTCCCATCGGGGTGGTGAATGCGGTCTTCTCCCGGTCCGCCTCTGCTACAGGAACCTGCCAGTACCCGCTAGTGAGATCCAAGGTAGAGAAGAAGTTAGCAGATCTTAAAGCAGCCAATGACTCCTCTATCCTTGGTAAGGGGTACGCATCCTTGTGTGTGATACGGTTGATTTTCCGGTAATCTACACACATCCTCATGGTGTTGTCTTTCTTTTTGACTAAAACTAGTGGGGCTGCCCAGGGGCTACAGCTATCCCGGATTACCCCAGCCTCCTTCATGTCTCTAAGCATCCCCTTGGCGTGTTGGTAATGTGCAGGGGGTACGGGTCGATACCTCTCTTTTATGGGAGGATGATCTCCCGTGGGGATGCGGTGTTCTACCCCCTTGACTCGCCCGAAATCTAACGGGTGTTTACTAAACACTCTCTCATACTCTTGAACCACCCGATAGACTCCTTGTTTCTGGTGTGAGGGAGTGGAGTCAGTACCCAGATGTAGTTGCTGACACCAGTCCTCCATGTCTTTCTTAGAGCCGTTACCTTCCTCCGGGTGAGATGGAGGCAAGGGTTCCACAGATTGTATAGAATTTTGATTAGTGGTATATAATTTGGCTAGCGTGGCATACCGGGGCAGGTACACTTCCCTCTCCCCGATATTTATTATGCGAACGGGCACCCTCCCATGGCGTACATTGACCACCCCCCGTGCTGTCAAAATGGTGGGCCTACTGTCTGAGTAAACTGGTTCTACCATTGCCTGGTAATCTCTACCTCTCAGACCAATAGCTGCCCGGCACCAAATCATCATTTCACTTTTTGGGGGCATGGCAATAGGAAAAGGGTCACACATTCTTACGCTACCAATCTCACCGCCGGAGAGTTCCACTTTTTGCCGTTGCATCAGTGCCCGGATCTCTTTCTGGAGCACCCGCTGCTCGCCGGAGCTGGCATTCTTGGCAACCTGCTGTAAAAGGAAAATCACCTCTGCAAGACAATTTTCAATTACATTAGTTCCTAGAGTTATTTTTGGGTGACTCTCATGTTTGTCAATATCTACAATGATCAGTCCCTGTGCGGCCAGTTCGACTCTACCAATTTTGATGGTCACCTCTTTAAATCCGATCTGTGGCACGGGCTGACCATTGCTGGCGATGATACTCAAGTCGTCGTCAGGGTAGCGGGTAATATCCGAGTCATTCCAGTACTGCTTGAAGAGCACGTACGGGATGGTGGTGACCTGTGACCCGGTGTCCAGTAGGGCACTCATGGGAATGCCATCCAGTACCACAGGCAAGACTGGACGTCCTCCCACATATCTGTCGCGCCAGTTCGATGGGCCTGGTGATCTTTTTCCTGGGGGTTGGCCCTCTACCCCAGGTTGTGCCCATTTAAAGAACAGTACCTTTCCATATGTCCGGGTTGATTGCAGCGGCGGCAGATGGGTCGTCCGTCCTCGCTGTATCGGTCACTGGGTCTTCCTCTGGCCGGTGGGGTCCTCCTTGGTCGACGCCACGGGATGTCCTCCGGTCCGGATGCCAGCTGGATCTTCCCTGGAGTGGAAACCTGTAAAGACTGCACAGTTCGGGTTAGCGCAGCAACGCTTTTAGCTAGCTCTTGGACCTGATGGTGTAGGTCTGGAGCCGGGTCATTGTCCAAAGCCTGCGCATCAGCTCCCACAGGCCCTGCTGACAAGGGCGCCGCCTCCTGGTAGTAAGTGGTAGTGGGGCGTCTGTGGGTCACAACGCCACCTGGTGCCGGTTCTCGGAGCACCCGGATGGCTCTGTCCTTGAACTGTGCAAATTCTAGATGAGGGTCCTGTAAGGCCATTGCCCGCAACTGGGTGCGGTGGGCATTGCAATATAAACCCTCTATAAATTGTTCGGTCAACAGCCTGTCCTCGTTTCCCACTCCATTAGGGTCGGTCTGCTTAATGGCCCTCAGGGCCTCTTGTAGGTTGAGTGCATAGTCCCTTATACTCTCATGCGCTCGCTGCTTGCACCCGTAGAATCTAAGTTTAATCTCGGCTGAGGTGCGGGTATCAAAAGTGTCCTTCAGCCGGGTTAGTATCCCTGCGACAGTCTTCCTCCCAGGTGGCCAGGATTTTACTTCCCTTTTGGCTGCCCCAGTTAGTTGGGCCACCAGGATGCTCACTTTTTGCTCTTCTGTGAGGGGGTACACCTGGAAGAGGCTATCCAGCTTTTCTCTAAAGTCATGCAGGGTATGTGACTCCCCTGAGTACTGGGGTAGCCAAGCTGCTCCCGGGATATAGGGCATGGTGAAGGGCATAACTGCAACAGCGGTAGCGCTGGCGGGGGTTGAGGCAGTGGAGCTCTCCTCCGTATCCGACATCTTCCTCCCCCCTAGTGGACCGTGGCCTACCTTGCGATGATCCTGTTCCGTAGGCCGCGGCTCCGCAGTGGATCGTCAGGGTTGAGGACCTTCCGTCGCGCTCCTGTGACGTCGGCGTCTGCTGGGCTCCTTCCAGGACCTTACGCAACGTCCGGACGTGAGGCGGGGCTTCAGTTCTCGCGCGCTTTCGGAGTCCACGCCCCTCTTCTTCCCGCGCGGCGTCCTCAAGATGGCGTCCAATGGCGGGAAAACTCCACGGATGGCGGGAAGAAGGCTGAAGATGGCGCCGGATGGCGGGAAACTTCACCGATGGCGGGAAGAAGGCTGAAGATGGCGCCGGATGGCGGGAATCTTCACCGATGGCGGGAATCTTCACCACTGGTAAGTTTGAACAGTCTTTGCTTTTCAGGCACGCAGTACCCGGTGGTTGCGGGCACGTGATCCTGCCGACTACGCCAAAGTTGACGCGCCCCTGGGCCTGTGTCGCGCTGCGTTGCGCACGCGGGAGCTTACCCGGAGCCGGATCTGTTTAGGGTTGTAGTCTCGTGGCGGTGACCCGGTCCGTGCCCAGGGAGTCAAACTGGACGGCAGTCTGTTAGCGGTAGAAAATGGTTGATGACTACGCCACCCGTTGAATGCAGCCAGGGGGCTGCTGCTGCAGGGCAGACCGCTGAGGCCGGTGGAAGGATGGTGCAGCGTGATAGTATAACCCCCAACGGGAGGGGTATGGCCTCAGGGCAGCCGACGTGGATGATGGGGGTAGCAGGAACCACTCAGAGACGGTATGGTAGCGTTCAGGGTCTTTACTGGTAACAACGATAGACCCTCCCGGAGTACTTGCTAGCGAACGGGGCCTGGTCAGTCCTTGAGCAGATGGGATCTCCCCTGGCCAGGCGTAGTTGTAGGCCTCCCAAGCTGACTGTACTCTTCTGGCTACCTTGCTAGAAGCTGATGTAAGTAGCCCACGTCCCTGAGTGTACCGTGTGGTGCTCACCCGTATGGCCGGTGACTCGGGGCCTTCTAATGGCTTCCGCTCCACGATGGCGGTGCTGGTCCCACGCGTGTGACTGGGCCTTCGGGCTTCTGGGCCAGGGGACCTGAAATCCCCTGCCTGACGGATTCTGCTGCTGGGTAGAAGTTAGTCCCCACAGCCTCGGACTCCGGGTCCGGTAAAGAATCTTCTTAGTCAGGGCGAGCTCTTTAGCTGCCAGCCCCTGACTCCTTGTGACTCTGCTGCTTCCTATGCTGCTCTTGTCTCTACTCTTCCTGGACTCACTAACCCTGCCTCAGCCCCGGGTTTATACAGGGGAAGTTCTTCCCCTCCCAAGGCTGGGCAGGAGGTGTGGCATGCACAGGATCCCAGACCAAAGGACCTCCCACCTGCTCTCAGACGTAATATCTCTATCACTGTGACAACCAGACCCCTGGGGTGTCACATATACCGTCTAGAGTTAAGGATGCGAGAAATTTCATATTCCCCATCCTCCACCACCGGAGGAACAGAGGCAGAGGCGTCACCATCCGACACAACAGCTTTTTTTAACAGAGAGACATGAAAGACCGGATTAATTCTCCAGGAGGTAGGAACCTCCAACCTAACAGCAGATTGGTTGACAACCTGAAGCACCTTAAAGGGCCCTACAAACTTGGGACCCAATTTCTTAGAAGGAATCCTCAACCGCAGATTCCTAGAGGACAACCAAACCATGTCACCAACAGCGAACAAAACCTCCTGTCGTTTCCTATCAAAGTAGTCTTTAGATTTTCTGTTGGCCTCCTGAAGATTACCACGCACATCCGTCCAAACTCTTTCCAAATCACCGGAAAAATTCTCCTCCTCAGGCACGGCAGATCCCAACTTGGAGAACGACCC